>NC_049186.1:12550970-12867294 GCF_009769625.2 Cygnus olor
GGTCAACGTTGTGGGTTTTCTGCCTGAAACGCCCAGCTGGGGACAGTCTCTGCAGAAGGAGCTGAAGCCCTCAGCCTTGCCAGACCCTGGGGACCCTCAGCCCCTTTGGTTGCCTTTGGGGAGGCTCCGGGCACTGGTCTGGTGGCAGCATCAGTCTGCCCTGAGGCACAGCGGTACCCGCTGCTTTACAGGACAGCTGTACAGACATAACCCCGGGCAGCTGGGGTGTCCTCCCCTGCTGGAGCCTCCCCACCGCCCGTCTTCCAGCACCCACCTTGCCCCAGGGCCCAGGCTCTGCTCCCGGAGCTCCCTGCCCATGCAGCCCACGGCTCTCCCCATGGCCAGGCTGCTGTCCCCATGGGCCGGCCGCTGTCCCCATGGGCTGGCTGCTGTCCCCGTGGGCTGGCCGCTCTCCTGGCCGTGCCCCGTGGGGCACCAAGGCGCCTCCGATCACCCTCCCAAGCACTGCACCAGGCTGCAGCCGGCACGCTTTCTTTCTGCATCCGCATCCAGTATTCATGGCAGCGGGAGCCTCACCCAGGGAAAGGTGACCCCCGTTACTGATTACTTTTTAAATTCTGGCAGAGCTGGAATCTGGCCCAGTAATTTCCCCCCCTTGGAGGCAGAGCTGCGTGCTGGTAGGGGAGGAGAAGAGGCTGAGGGCAGGGAAATAAATCAGGTGATGAATTGTCTCGGGGCCAGGCTGGCAAGCTCTGTCAGCTGTGATCTCGAGGCGCTTTTCCTGCTGCATCTGCCTGGCAGGGCCAGTGCACGGTGAGCAGGAGCAGGCGAGGCCCCGAGGAGCCCGGAGCTCCCGCGGTCACATCCAGCAACTGCAGGCTGCGGGGCGTCGGTGCAAGGTCAGAGCTGTGGGATTTGACTTGCTCCAGTTGCACGTGCTCGTGTCAGGTTTGGGACGCGGCGGTGTCCTTGAGCAGCAGCTGCCACACCGCACCAGGGGGTTAGGAAGTCCCCAAAAAGCCCAGAAGCAGCCAGACCGAGCAGGTGAGGCTTGGCCACTGCTCTGCTGCAGCACAGGGAAGCCTGGGGCCACTTCTCTCCCCTTTAAACTCAGTGTGCTGGTACGTGTTCCTCTCCCCTCTTCTTCTCCTTTGGAAATCAGGTCTGTTTTGCTGCCTCGTCGTTCATTCCCCTCGGTTGCTTCTCAAATTCATAAAGGAAAACTTCCCCAAGTGTTCGCATAGGTGTCACCAGCCAAACAGCTTGTGCTGCTCTAATAAAATGGCTCCGTAGCAGAGGGTTTGATCTATTTTTAAAGCAAGCTCAGCGCTGTCTCTAACCGCCCTCCCACCAGCAGGCTAAACTCAGCCTGAAGGCTCCGGGGAGCACGGTGCCGGCACGGGGGGTGCGCACCCAGAGCCGGCTCCTCACGTGGCCGTGGCCGTGGCCGGAGTGGCCGCTGCAGCAGCTGCTGGGGCCGGGGATGCTCCCACGTGTGTCAGGAGGAGAGAGCAGCTGGGGGCTTCCTGCGCCTTTTTGTCAGGGAGAGGAGCTCTCCGTGTGACTTTCATTCCTCCGAGCAGTGAATGTGCTGTATAAATTAACATAAGGAAACTTAGCTCCGCTTGGAAGTTTGGTATTTTCTCCTCGTTTGATGCCCTGTTATTAAAACTCAATTTTCTACGAATAACGTCCTTTAAATAGAATTCGTCTTCCAGCAATGACTCATATCAAAGAAGCAGCTCCTCGCAGGAGCAGGCAGCACTGGGGCAGGTCTGGCACTCGCAGCCTCGGGAATCCCCACATCAGCTCCCGGTGCTTCGCTGTGCCCGAGGAAGCTGCCCCGGGTGCCTCTCCTGCCTGCCCCACTGCCTCTGCCTGCTTTTTTGCCCCAGCTGTTGCAAAATCCCGTGCACAGAGTCTCGGTTCGGGGAGCCAGTGCACGGCCTCTGTGCCCAGAGCACGCAGTGCTGCTACCCCTGCCCGAAGGGAGCAGGAAAGCCACGGGGAGCCGCAGCAGCGCTCGGTTAACGGGCAGCGTAGTTGTGCCTGACCTTGCTGAGCAGTGGCAGGGTGAATCTGGCAGCGGGACGTGGGGGCACGCTAACTTATGGCTTTTACCCTTCCGCCACATCTGTGTCTTTGTTCTGCCTGGCTCCGATTATTTGGCTGCTCTCGTTCTCATATTTGCACTCACCTCCGTAACTATTTTGGTGGGCAGATGTGGCTCCCGTCCTTCCAGGAGACGTGATGCTGGGCTGCTTGTTCGACAGGCAGATGTGGATGTGCAGCAGAAGGGACAACTATTGCAGAGCCAACCCGCAATCGTTGGCAGCTTGCAGCGGAGGGAGGCTGGGGAGGCTGGAGGGAGCCCAGCTGGGGCGGCGGGGCCGGATTCTGCCTGTCCTTGTGGGTCTGGAGCCGGCGGCGCCGCGCACGAGGCTGCCGGTTGTTTCCGAGTGCCAAACGTTTGGCTTGGCCTGCTGGGGAGATGATCTCTGGCCCCCTCTGTTAGATGGATGAAGCTTCTCAGTTTTTCATTTCCCAAAGGAAAAAAAAAAACAGCCTCTAAATGCCACAGTGAAGAAATGCAGGAGAACAGCCTTGCAACTGCTCTGCTCAGCCAGGAGCAGCGCGCGGGGCTGAGCGAGGCAGCGTGCCCGGCCCTGGCAGCTCCGCGTCTGCCAGCACAGCAGCAATTTATGGGCTGTTAGTGGTGGTGCCAAGGGTGTCGGGGGTCCCTGGCCTGGCGTGGCCTCAGCGGAAAGGCAGCAGCGGGCAGGTGGATGCGGCAGGAGCTGGCAGCTGGAGCACACCGATGTTGAGGCTCCTGGCCCGCGGTGAGAGCAGCTCTGCGGTGTGGAAAGGAGAAGGAGGAGAGCTTGGAAGGAAGCAGGGACGGGGAAATGTGGGGAGAGGCAGCTAGTGGGGCGTTGTGTAGTGGGGAGATGGCGGGGGGAAGGACACGGGCAATCCACTCGTGGTGGAAGGTACCAGCCCAGGGAGGTGAACACTGACCTGGCATCATGCACGTCCTGCGGGTCTTGACCCACACCGCTGCCTGCCCGCGGTCTGCATGCTGCCGGGACGTGGGGCTGAGCAAATGCTCCCAGATGGAGCCTGCGTTGCGTTCATCCTGCCCTTGCTTTGGTGCTGCACGGGGCAGGGGCATGCAGGGGGACGCAGTACCTGCCCTCGTGAGGCTCGTCTCAGCCCTCCGTGCAATTTCACAGTGCAAGCGGTAAATCCGAGCTGTAGCTAATTAGCAGGGTAGCCTGCAGGCTGCTTAGTCACCATTTGCACTCGCTTTATCTCGCCATCTCTGTAAAAGCCTCTCCGTGCGGGAAGGGGAAGCTCTCGGGCTGGCTGGGCCATCCCCAGGCTGCGGCGTGCGCCACGGCTGCGGCGCTGCTCGGCCGTCCTTCGGCCCTGGGGCTGCCGGTGCTGCGCCAGCGCCCCGGGCACCGCTTCTGGCAGAGCACCAGGTGCAGCTGCGGGGAGACCCCATGGCTGCGTCTGCCCCAAAATGTGGTTTCGTGCTGCCGAGGACAGGCTCAGACCTCCCCGTGAGCGCGCCTGGAGAGCCCCGGCTGGCGCAGGCTGCAGGCGGCTGTTCCCCAGCGGGTGCAGGCAGGAAGGCAGCAGACGAGCGCTGGAGTTAATTGGCAAAGTTGTGGGTGGAAGGAGTAAGTGACAGGGTGCTCTGGGGCATAATTGAGCGCTCGAACGGAGCGTGGGAGTGGGGAGCGGAGGTCAGGTGCTTTGCCAAGTGGGACGGAGCGCTTCGGCAGAGCTGTGTGGGGGGAGCCCGGGGCTGGGAGCGGGCGAGAGGCGTCAGGGACAGAAATAGGGCCGGGGGTTGTGCCGGGTGTGGGGGGGCACGGCCCTTACTGGGGCACAGGACTGGTCCAGCGGGCAGCGAGGCAGGATGGACGGGGCTGGGTTGTCCGAAGCCACGTGTCTGATGAGTGCTGCAGCATGGCTGCACATGGGTATTCCTCACCAGGGAGGAAGAAGAGGGCACGAGAGCGTCTCCCGACACTGGCAGGTTCGGGCTGGGGCGGTTCTGAGTTGTGAGCTCCCGCAAAAATCGGCTCTCTCCCACCTCCTGCCCTCCTCCCTGGGAAGCCGCTCGCTGTGGTTCAAAGTTTCTGTACCAGGATTATTATTCTTTCTGGCCTGGCATCTGTTAAAGTGACAGCAGCCTGGAAGAGTGAAGGTATTGGAACAAATTTCTCATAAAAAGTAGCTAAGTTGATGAAACCATTACGGTGCCTGCATCCTGCACTCAATCATTGTGACACGCCGGGGGAGAGGTGCACACACACTGCTGGATGCCGAGCTTCCCTGCAGGTGCGGGGGGCCAGCCGGCGTCACCGCTGCTCCTCGTCCCCGGGTGCGCCCCATCCCGTCCATCCCATCCATCCCGTCCCCGCTGCCGGTCCCAGAGCCACCACGTAACCTCGTGCGGGGCTCAGCCCAGCGCAGCGGCAGCGTTTAAGCACAGGGTCCTGCTGGCAGCCCCGTGTCCGCAGCAGTAGCAGCAGGGAGTTGATGGAGACGAGTGGGGCTCCTGCTCCAGCGCCCACGAGCCCTGCGCCCCCCTCACGCTGCCCCCGATGAGGGGTGGCCACAGGGAGGAGGCCGGGACCGCGGCTGGTCGGCGATCCCCGATCCCAGCGGGGCCCAGCTGAGGGGAAGCAGCGGGCAGCAGCCCTGGGGGGGGACAGGGGCTGTGCTGGGCCCTCGGCCCGAGGGCACTGCTGTTCGTGCCTGGAGCTGGGGCTGGGGGGAGGCTGGGCAAGCAGGGAAGAGAAAGTGGGGCTAAGTGCTGGGTTTCCAGAGTGTTACCTGCTTTTATTAAAAATCAATGATGCACTTGAGCGCTTCCACTTTGTCTCCCTGACAGCAAGGCCTCTGCATCAGCCGGGACGCAGGATGAGGCGCTGCTCGCAGCGCTTGCTATCAGGCTCTTCCCTCGCTGCTCACCCCCTCCTGTAACCCAGCCAGCTCATCTCGAGCCCATCCGAACCGAGATTTACAGCCGGGCTCTGCCGATTGCTTGTGTCACCCTTCTCTTGGTTTTATTCCTATGATCTATCATGCCCAGCTCCTGCTGCGCAGCCACGGGGGACACTTCATCAGGCAAACTTCTGCCTCGCCGTCCCCCATTTCTACAGCGGGAAGCGTGCTGTGGTGTTAGGATAACAGCGGGGCAGTGCCGAGGTGTGACCCCGACCTGGGAGAATTCAGTTTCCCAGCCCCCAGGTGTGTTTTTGCACCCTGTGCTGCTCAGGTGCAGCGCACGCAGGTTTTGGGCCATGAAACGAGCAGTGGAGGTGTTTGGCTTCATCCAAGCCCCCTGTTGGTGCTCACAGCGGTTGTTGCACGCCTGCTGCGGGAAAGGTCCCACTGCTGGGAAGGGTCCCACCACCGGGAAGGGTCCCACCGCCCCCCACGGGGCCAATATTGGCCGTGCGGGTGGTGTCGAGCTGCGGGGCAGCCTGACGGTCGCCAGACGCACGCCGGTGCCCTGCCTTTGAGCACCAGTGGTACGCTTCTGATGTCCGGGACGTCTGTCCATGTCCAGCCAGGCTCCCCTGGTACTTTAAATTGCGCAAGTGCTTTTTGCTGCAGATGTCCTGCTCTGGGGACCATGAAGAGCCTCCAGAAACGGTAGCTTATCTCTAGACCAGGTCCCAGAAATTTTTTTAATCCTATTTCCACCCCCACACTCTGCTTCACGCTGGGCTTGAAATGGTCACCCATGTTAAGTGCCGGTTCCTAGGCTGGGTATCTAGCTGCAGAGGAGGCAGTGGGATATGAAAGGAAAACCCTTTTTCCTGGAGGCGTTGAGCTATTCCTTACCCTGACCTACATGTCAGTTTAATGCTCTGGCAAGTCCCAAGACTTGCATGTGAAGTCGCCCAGGGGAAGATGGTATTTCGGGAACACAGAAGCTTCTCAGCAGTGGTAAAGCACATGAGCTTTCCCTGGCAGGAGCCTCCTTATGCTAGGAGCCGCCGTGCATCCCGCCTCCCCTCCGGTGCCAGCAGAAGGGTTGGGGTGCAGAAGGCACCGGCAGCGGGCAGAGCCCCCAGTGCTGCTGGCCGGGGGCACGGTGGGGGCACGAGCCTGCCGGTGGTGCCCCCACCACGCAGCTGTTGGTGCTCAGAGTCTGAGATATTCCCAGCCTCGTCACAGGGGCTGTGGCAGAGGCTTTGTGCAGGCTGCAGAGATGGACGTGGCGCTTCCCATGCCGGGTGAGTGCCGGCACAGCTGCCAGGTCCCCCCCGGGGCAGGGGCTCAGAAGCCGGCGCTTACCGAGGGGAGTTCCACTCCCCTCCGCCTCTGCTGTCCTCTACCCCTGGACGTTAAAGTAATTATTTTAATGAAGAGCTCTCCATTCCCCCAGGTGCCCCCGGGCTGAGCCCTGCTCGCAGGCTCTGAATCGTCTCCGCAAGTGCCAGGGCACGGAGCAGCTCGGGCAAGCGGGGGCAAGGGGAGACGCTGAGCCTGCTCCCGTGAGCCCTGGGCTGGGAGCTCGCCAAGGCCGCCTGCTCCTCCTGCAGGCACGGGGGGAAGAGCTCAACCTGGGACCTGCCGAGGCACTGAGGGGCTGAGCCAGTTCCAAGGGTGGGCTTGGGGCGCAGGGGTCACCCAGCTTTCCCGCAGGACGGCCTTCTCTCCGTCCCACGCGTCTGCGTGTGCCTGGAGGGGGAGATGCCGAGCTGCATCCTCCTCCTTTCCTCTGGGGAACGCGTCAATAAATGGCTGCATGCAGCACGTGGCCACGTGTATCGCAGCTGGCGGGGCTCGGGGGGGCCAGAGGTGCCTGGGTGCTGCTGACCCTGGACATTGGGGGGGGGGACAGAGGGGACGCAGGCGAGAGGTGGCCCTGCCTCTGCTGGCGGAGTCATCGCGGGGACACGGGGCCTAATGAAGCTAGATTGCAGGGCTTTACCCTGACAGACCACTTTGAAAAATGCGGTGATTTCGTTCTGTTTCTTTTATTTATCTTTATTCTGCTGCGGCAGCTGCGGGTGGGGAGCACGGAGCAGCCCCAGCCCCGCCGGGCGGTGGGAATCGCTCCGGGGGCTCGGTGATGCAGGGCGACAGCTGGCAGCCCCCCCAAACCACGGCTTCCCTCGTCCACAGAGGGCTTTCTCCTTCATTGGGCACACCTGCAGGCGGTTGTGGCAGCGAGGGCTTGGGGAGGGGACTGGCACTGCTGCTATAAGAGGCCTGCCACGGGCAGCAGTGGGTTTTTGCTGCCTGCGGGAGGTCTGCTTGGGGGCTCAGCTCATCCTCTGGAGGTGCAGCAGCACTGAGAAGCAATGGAAAAGGTTGGTGGGGTCACGGGGGGGGGAATTTCATGCTTGTTTTAATCTCTCGGTGATTTGGGGTGTTTTTTTTTTTTTCCCTGCCTCGTGTCTTGGTTTACCTGCTTGTTAAACGTTGATCAGGTTTGGTGTTCTGCAGACCGAGCGCGTGGTTTGTGTTTGCTGCCGAGTGACGTGGTGAGGCAGGGCCTGGCCCCTGGTGTCTCCTCCTGTATTGCTCCCCGTGCTGCTCTGGGAGCAGGCGTCCTCCTTCGCTCCTGTCCGGGTGGCTGAGCCCCCTCCCTGCTTCCTCCCACCTCCCTGGTGTCCCCTCTGTCCCCCCACCAGCTGGGACCAGGGGCTGCTGCCCCAGCACAGCCCTGGGGTGTGTGCCCCATGGGGGAGCTGCTGGGGGCTTGTCCTGCCTGGAGCCTTTGTTACTGGTGCTACCGAAAGTTGCTGCTTTCCTCTGTTGTTCCCCTACACCTGTGTGTTCCCTCGTTGATGATTTAGAGCTGAAAGTCTGTGCGCTGACATGGGAAGAGGTTCCCAAGATAAAATAATCTCTGCCAGCAGCTGAAGCGACAGAAGCCCCATTAACAGCAGCATATGCCTGAAAACACACACATACTGAGAGGGAGGAAGATGCAGGATGGGGGGAGTGAGTGAGAGCAGCAGCCCACAGGAAGGGGGGGGGAAATAGCTGGTAATTACTCTGCTGCCATTGGGATGCTCCTTGCTAATTTACAGCATTAGTGGAATTGGGATGTGATTCTTCCTCCTGAGCCTGGGCAGGGCTGTCCCCTGGTGCAGGCAGCCGTAATTATCCACATTTAACTGAGGGCTTGTAAAATCTATTTGTCTAGCAGAATGTGAGCATAATTGCTGTGAATTAAATAAGGATGCAGTTGTGGCTGGAGCAGGACCTCGCGTGATTGAGCACGCAGAAAGTTGTGTCCCCCGGCTGCTCCCCGGCGCCCCGTGCCAGCAGGGAGCTGCTGTGGCCTTGGTTCGTCCCCGGAGCTGCGGAGGGTCCCTGGGGTTTGTGTGCACCGCCGTGTCCCAGCGGAGGGCTGGCCGGAGGGGATTTGCTGACCGGAGCTGGGCAACCTGTGAGTATTCCCTGCAGCCTGATGGGTTTCTCCTGGTCCTGGGGCTGGACGGTACCGCGGGATGGTTTTCCTTGATGAGTGTCTCCAGCAGGGTGTCCCCGCGTGCCGTTACTTGGGCTGGGTCGCTGTGCTGGGGCTCTGCCTGTCCCTGAGCTGCGAGTGCCCCCCTGGCAGGGGGAGCAGGGCCGGGGGTGGCACCGGGGGCTGGCACAGAGGCAGTGCCCTGTGGGCTCCGGGTGCTGTGTGGGCGGCCTGCCCTGGGTCTCCTCTGCTTCAGTTGTTGAGTCCCCCAAGGCAAGCTCCTGACTCTTTAAGGCATTTGCAGCTTCTGTCCTTCCTCCTTGCATTGCTTTCTGAGTGGCTGCTTCCTCCCTGCTGTGGTGGCAATAGCAAAGCTGTGACTGGGATGTGCTGGGAGAGGAGGAAATGGTGCTGGGGTGGCGATTGCCTCACCTGTGCCCTTGGCCCTGGTACAGCTCACCGGCTGCACAAAGGTGCTTGGGGTCCTTCCTATTCCGAAGCTGTGCTGGTGGGAGCAGGACCTGGGGGTGAGCCGTGGCTCCTCGCTGATGTTTTCTCCACCAGCACCCTGAGGCAGCATGCTGAAGTCTGTTTTCTGCATTGCTGTGGCTGAAGTCTGCTAATTGCTCCATTAAAGTGCTTCCCGTAGCTGCGCGTGGAGCTGGCGGGGTGAGCAGAGATGTGTGCATGGGGGGAGCGCTGGCGTGGCGAGTGGCTGCCGTACCTCTGCACGGCGTGGTCAGGGTGCTGGGATCACTCCTGGTGTCCGGGCTGGGTGAACGCTGCTGAAATGGGGGCTGCGCTGAAAAGGGCTACGAAAATGGTTCCTGGTCTGGAAAATGTGCTTTGCTGTGAGAGATGTGACACAAGTGTGCTGAACTTCTCCTCCAAGAGAAGTTTAGGAGGTGACTTTGAGACGTAGGTACTTCTAGGCTGTGATCAAGAGATTTCTGCAAGTACAGAGCTCTCTGATTTAGCAGGGGAGACATAACAAGATCCAGGCGCTGAAAGCTCCAGCCAGACAAATTTTGACTAGAAACAAAGTACGTATTTTTATCAGGGAAGGTAATTAACCACTGGAGCAGCTTAAGCCTGTGGGGGATTCTACATCACTTGACATCTTCGGATCAAACCTGGATATCTGCCTAGCAGAGGCAGTGTAGCCCGAATGAGCAGGGGATTAGAGCGCGGCCGTCTTCGGCCAGCACTGCCTGGGTCTAATGGCCCTCGTAGCCGTCAGCTGCGGGAAGTAATAATGCTTGGTGTTGATACTTGGGGCTAGATTAAAATTTGGGTTACGGTAGAACAGATGGAGCACTAAAGCGCTTGAAAATGGGACTCAACAGAGCTTGTTACAGAGGAGGAATCTTGTTTTCTCTGGGGATTTCTGGAAGAAGGAGGCAGCCTGCTAAGATCTCCCTCAGAAGTCAGGTAAGAAGAAAGAGAGCAGTGCTGTGGGCTGTCATGGGGATTTGGTTCTCAGAGCCCCTGGAAACCAGCTGTGGCAGAGGGTGGGCTCCTGGGGAGGTCTCGGGTTGTACCCTGGCTGCATGTGGGGTCTCGGGCCCCCAGGCCAGGCCCAGTGCTGGGTCCGTGCTGCCCCGGGGGATGTGGAGCTGCGGCTGGCGATGGCATCGCTCTGTCCTGCAGGTGACACTCCTTTCGTGGATCTTGGTGTGTTGTTGGCTTTTTTCAGTACAGCACATTGAGGCTTGTCAGTTTTGTCTTGGGACCCACACTAAATCCTCTTCCTCTCCTGCAAGGGCAGGTCTCTGCCTTGTTTGCGAGTGTTGTACGATGAGATGCTTTGATTTCAGGAAAGTTTCCAGTAAGTTGTGCTCCCTGCATTGACAGACTCAGCTGCCTTCTGGGGGAGTGAAAATGGTTTGGGGCATCCTGCGCAAATGGCTGGTGGCTGTTGCTTGTGCTGGGTCCCCGTGGACAAACGGACAGCTGTCTGTCCCACAGCCCACCCCCGTGATCTTTGGCATCCCCAGGGCAGGTGGGGGCCTGGCCCCATGGAGCTGCAGGGCTGGAGGGCTGCCACCCCCCCTGCAGAGCAGGGGGAAGCACGAGCAGCAGGAGAGCGGGCAGGACATCAGCTCAGCGTGCGCCGAGATGGTTCCCCGTGCTCTCCATCTGCTCGTTCGTGCAGAGCCGGCGACCCGATGGCAGTGGGCTGGGGCCAGCCTGCTCAGGAGCCTTCTGCCTGGCACAGGCGCTGCTGCCAGACCTCCGCTGGCACCCGGCACCGTGCCGGTGGCCGACCGCCTCCCTGGTGGAGGAGCATCCTCTCTGATAACGAGGACCACAAATAGCACCTGAGTCAGAGCCTGGATTGGGACCGTGTTTCTGGTCCTATATTTCTCCAAACGATTTTAAGTCTCTCTGCTGTTCAGAGACCCTGGATCAGAGGGGACCTCCCCTGTAGGTGAGGCAGGGACCGGGTGCGCCCCTTCTCAGCAGGGCAGCGTGCCCGCCGAGCCTGGCTGTGGTGCTCTCCCTATGTCAGCAGGTGGAGGCAGCAGCAGCTGCGCTGGTCTCAATGCTTCTGAGCAGCGAGGGCCCTTCACGTGGGGGCAAACCTGGTCCCTGCCACGAGGAGCATCTGTTGTGACGTGTCCAAGGGCTGCAGTGGGAGCACTGTGGCACATCTTGTTTCCGTCTGCCAGGACGGAGAACGGCTGCGCTGCTGCTCCTGCACATCCTGGGGCAGCTCACGGGGGGCCACGGACACCCGGCCTCCCTGGTTGGGGGGGGGGGGGAAATGGGGCTGTGGAGTGGGAAGGGTTAATGCAGAGAGATTTTTACCCTGTGGCGTAAACACTACAGAATGCATGTTTGCTGTCATTTGAATATTGAAATATATCCTAAAGGCCCTTCGTTCGGAAAGTTCTGTTTTTTACTCTATCTTCCTATAGAAGGGAGGAAATTATTCATAATTAAAAAGTAATAATAATGTGGAATGAAGGAGACCAGCTGTATAATACCCAGCACAAAAGGGGGAGCGCGGGGAATCTATTTTTAATGGTTTCCACAGCAACAGAGATTTTGTTTACAGTGATTTTCCTCCTGTGCTGCGAGGCTGTTCCCAATTTACATTTATAAGGAGCTCTTGCAGAGGAGGCCCAACGCTGGAGGGTGCTCTGGGCACTCAGGGAGGATGCCGAGGAGACAAGGGACACTGGATGGAGCTGTGGGGAGGACATCCAGTGCTCCTGGGATGGGGTGCGGCAAGTGGGACCCCCAGGTGCTGGGCCCGTGCCATGCAGCCCCCCCTTGTCCATCTCTGCTCAGCACCGTGCCCTGGCCCGGGGCATCCCCGTGTGTCCCCAGGCTGGGGTCCAGCTCTGGCTGTGCTGTGGCTGGGGGCCAGCCTAAGGCTCTCAGATTTATAGGTGCCTTCAGGAATCGAGCTGTGGCTGTGCTGGCTGGTGCACGGACCGTGGTGCTGAGCTTGGGCATCCCCGTGGGGCTGCTTCTCTGAGCCTCAGGGGTCTGCTGCTGGAGGCTGCAGGGCACAAATCCTGTGGCTGGGATGGGGCTGGAGCGCTGGGTGCTGAGCCCCGGGGGGCTGAGGGCGCTCAGCCCGAGCGGGGCCATGCCCTGCCCTGCTGCACGAGGGCTCGTTGCGTGCTGACGGGGTCGGGTGCTTCGAACAGAGCTGGTGAGCAGGACGGTGCCCTGCGTGGGGGGGTCTGCAGTGCTGCGATGGAGCCACCCTGTGCCCAGCTGGGACCTGCGGCCGATGCTGCTCCTGGGCCACGAGCCCTGGAGGGGATGTGTGTATCACTGCTGCAGCATAAATAATGGAGCAGAGATGCTGATTATTAGAGAGCTCTTTAATCTGGCAGGCACAAGCAGAACAGGATCCAGTAGCTGGAAATTGAAACTCGCCTGATAGGTACAAGTTTTTAACGAGGGCTAATAGACCAGTGGAGCAATTTGCTGAGAGCTCATCGCATTCCTTGGCACGGGGTCTCTCCCTCGGAGGCTTCCCGAAGCAGACACGGAGCGGTGTGACTGCGGGTGGTTCTGGTTGCTGCAGGAACTGCTCGGCTCCCTGGCACAGAGCGCTGGCTGAGGGAGCCTGGTTGCTGCCCCCTGGCCTGCAGAGTGTGCCGCTCCCCAGGCAGGATGCCTGTGGGTAAGGGTGCTTCTTTAGGTGTCCCCCCTTTCCCTGCAGGGTGACGTTGAGTAGCTCTAACCCTTCCCCAGGGGCTTCTGACATCTGTCCCTGGGGATGCTAGCTCAGCTCTATTGCAAGATGCTGATGGATGTGGCAGCTCCAGGACCCTGGGCTGGGACTGGTCCCAGTTCTGCTTTCACCCTGCATGACCAGGGAAGGTGTCCCTTGGGAGCAGAGCCCTGCTTGCTCACCTGGGGGTGCCCTGAATGTCTGGGTGGGGTTTGCTTAGTGACAAATTATCTCTGTGGGTGGAAGGCATGGCTGGCTCCTACAAGGTGGCATCCCAAGTCCCCTGGCAGGACCTGGAGCTGGAGCACATGGTGCCTCCGTGGCTGCTCGGGGCAGCTCAGGGACAGCCTGGCCCCTTCGGGATGGTGCTGACCTTTCCCTGTGTACAGCTGGGTGGTGTGGAGCTGCTGCCCTGAGATCACTCCTTTTATGAACCAGTAAAAGAAGGTTTTTATCACCTGTTCTGGCTAATTTTCTGTGGTTCGTAATGGCTTTGGGAAGCAGGTAATTGCAGTGATTGCATTACATGTGTAGGCATTAAAGGGAATTGAGGGGACTGTTTGTTAATTAGCTGTACTTGTGTGGAACCTGAAACATATTAACCTTCATATAATCCCGAGCTATTAGGGATGAAGAAGGGATTTAATGATGGGAGAAACAGAAAAACAAAAAGCAATTAGGGCATGCTCTCCCAGCTCTGCTGGAGGAGTAGGAGGGGTGCTGGCCAGGCAGTGCCCTGCAGGCAGGATGCGGCCGATTTCCCGCCCCCCCCCCCCCCCCCCCCCCCCCATTTTCAGTGCTGTGTTGGCTGTGGGGGCTCAGCCCTGCTGGTAACCAGTCCCCTCTCCCAGTTGCCCCAGAGATGGGCGCTGGGAGCAGCATCTCCGCTGCAGACTGACCCCATTCATTCTCTTTGAGCACCTCTGCAAACACCAAGCCGTGGGCACGGGCAGCCTGGGAGTGTGGCTGTGAGAGCCCCACGGAGGGGACGGGCAGCGGTGGTCCCGGGCTGCTGCATCCCCGTGGGGCGGGCTCAGAGCCCTGCGGAGCCCAGGACCTGGCCCGCTGGTGGCAAGGGCTTACCCCGGGGCCGCAGGTAGGGGTCTGGGGCCCAGCTGGACATGGCCACGTGTGAAATGGAGCCGGAGGTGTAGGCATGGGTGCTGCTGTGCTGCCCCAGGTGCGTGTGGTGGGGAGCCAGGCGCGGATGATGGTCCCCCCAAATCCTGCTCCGGCTCTCCGGGGGCTCTCCTTCTCAGGAGTGGGATGAAGACAGGAGAGGAGAGGCATCCTGCTCATGTCGGCCTTCCAGAGCTCTTTGCTGGCGACTGCCGAGGGGCAGAAACCGCCAGGGCTGAGGCAGAGGTGGCAGCGGTGCGTGACGGACCCCAGCCGCCTCCGAGCAGCGCTGAGCCGGGGGCAGCGGGGCTGAAGGGGCAGCGGGCAAGTATAGCGGCTGTTTCCATGGCAGCTCTTCAACACAAACTCCTTCCTCCCTGATTACCGAGCTAATGACGCTCCCAGTCAGTCTCGGGTTGCTCCCCCCCGTGGCAAAACCCTTCAGGTGTTGGTTATTTTTCGGCTCCCTTGCAGCAGGCGCGGGCAGGGCTTGCGGCGCGAGCAGGCGCCGTGGTGCGGAGGCGAAAAGCGCTGCTGCTGCTGCTGGGTGAGCAGAGCCGTGCTTGTGCTGCCCGTGCTCCTGCTCCGAGGAGCCCTGCAGAGGAGATCTGGAGGCCGGGCCCTGGCTCCTCGCAAGCTGATCAATCTGCCTCTGCTCTGGTTGCGGAGAAACGGGGCAGATCCGCCCCCCCCCGGTCCTGCTGCCCTGCAGGGCACAGCCCCGAAGGACGCGGGGTCCCCGGTGCCTGCACATCTGGCTGCCGGCCCGCTAGCACCATCCTTCTGTCCAGCGCGCACGGTGAGCTAGATTCTCCTCTGCAGGGAGAGCCCTGCTTTTCCCCGTCCGCACGCAGGAGCAGCGCTTGCTGTGACTACCATGACACCTCCTGCCCAAAACTGTCAAAGCTGGCTGGGCTCATGAAGCCACTAAGACAGCTCCGTGTTCCTGCTGGGAGCCCTGGTGCCTTCGCTAGCAATCGTTAATATCCATCAGCACCATGCAAACAAACTCCCCGCTCCATTTATTCCACCCAGCTCCCGATTTAATTAGGTTTTCCAGTTTTCTGCTTGTCCTGGGCCGATCACTCCTTAAAACAGTGGAGAATTAATTTGCACCTGCTGTCAGAAAGTGTCTCTCCCCAGTTAGAAAAATAATTAAGCCATCATCACACATCAGGGGTAATGAATCACTGCGCTCCATTCCCTTCACAGGTCGTTTGTTTCCTTCCACACTGGCAAAGAAGGTGCAAACTAAATGTGAGCAGCTGCCAAGTTATCCCCCTTCCCCCTGCCCAATTTCATTGGTGCTCCGTGGGTTTTCCAGCAAAGCTGGGCCCTAGTGTGTCAGAAAGGTCCGAAGTGGGCAGGTGCGTGAGATTTCTTAGCCATTCCCAGGAATGAAACCTAGTTTTGCTCCTTCCTGCTGCCCAGGTCATACCTGGGTGCTGAGGAGACGAGCGCTGGGTGCTTGCACCTCGCCCCTGCGTGGTGCCTGTCCTGCTGAGAAGCAGCTCGGGCCACTCCAGCTGCATGAGCAGTGAGTTTGAAGGCTGAAATATGCCCCAAACCAGGCTTCTGGGTAACTGGTGTAAAGTGCAGATAATGGGGAGAATGGTTTGTCACGTGTCAATAATACCATACCAGTTGTGGTGGCAGGGGAAGTTGGCAGAAGGAAAGGAAGGTGGTGTTGCAGAAGCTGATGCCAGTGAGCGTTCCAGCTGTGCCTGAGCTTATAGAGCTGCAAAGCACGTCTGACTGTGAGTTTGCACAGTGTCTGTACTGGGGCAATCGCTAGTCGCCTCACACGTGATAAAATGCATTGTAGTTGTTGAGTCTGGGCACGTGGTAGTGCCAGGAAGAGAGTGATATGATTGATGTTTAGGGGGAGAATGTGGTAAGTGGCTTTTGTATTTGCACAGTGTGTCACGTTTACCGGCTTGGGTTTAAACGAGCTCCTGGATTTGGGGTCAGGAAGAACTTTTCCCCAGGTCGGATTCACTGGGGATTGCTGGAGATGGTGTCCTCCACAGTGCAGGCAGGTTCTGCGTCCTGTGATTGCATGAGGGCTTAACGAACTGTTTCCAGGAGCTCCATCCCCATCTCCTTTCCTCTGCTTCCAGGAGCTCCATCCCCATCTCCTTTCCTCTGCTGTATTGTACTTGTGTCTTTTCACCTTTTAATCCATGGCGTGAGTTTGTTCCATGTTTGTGAGCCCGTGGTGTGGTGGGATGCTCCTGCACATCAGCTGCGGCCTGAGAAAGACAGTGAGGAGACACCAGGCACATGGAGAGCTAACAGATCACTCTGCACTTGAGCCTTTGGGCACAGGCCGTGCTGCATTCATCCCCTTTCTGTGACATGCGTTTTTATCTGCTCTTGAGGGTAACCACGTGCACCAGGAGTGCCTGAGCTGAGACCACTGAGCCCCAGGAAGCTGCTTCACATCTGGGCAACGCAGAAATGTCAGAGCACGCGGCACAGACGGCACCGTTCCCACTGTCCCATTTTCCGAGTGCAGGCGGATGTTTCCCACTCTTCCTTGCAGTACAATGATCTGTAACTCCATGGGGAGCCTCTGGGGAGCGAGGGTGTGACAGCTCCATCGAGGGTGGGGTGCGTGCTGCGCAGCACCCGGGGCTGCTCCGAGCTAAGCTCCCGGGCAGCGCTGCCAGCTCCCTGGGGACGGGGCCCTTGTGCTGCTTTCCCTCCAAGCCGCTCTGCCTTGGCTTAGCAGCACTCCTGGATCTGCAGGGACACGGATGGGGCTGAATGTGCTGGAGAGCAAGGCCAGCGAAGTCTTTCCACTTGTAACCGATGTCCCATCTGGTCTCCTGTCATCTGCAATGAATCTTCCCTATGTGTTGCGGTTCCTGACTGCTGGGGGTTACTCGCTGAGCCTTGGTGGCAAAGTGCTCGAGGTGTGGTGTTGTGTGAGCTGTGCCTTGCACTAGTGCAAAATGCTGCTGAAGGCACTGGCCACGCAGTGTGCATTAGCTCCTATTCTGTGGGCTCGGTGAATGGAGATGAAATGCTTTCCTTGCCTTTGCTGATTTGTGCTCACACCTGCTCACATGAAAGCCCAGTGCCCACTTCAGTGCCAGCTGATTAAATTAAAGTCCTAGTGAGTTTGAATAATTTTCCCTGTGAAATGTGGCAGATGGCCTCCATTAGGCGTCTGCTCCCAGCATCTGCCAGGATGTGATCAACCCCTCTTTGGAAAATGCACAAAAGGGAATGGAAGTGGAGAGACCTGGGAATGGGAGCTGGTCCCTTAGTCCAGGGAGAGGGAATCAAATATTCTCTTTGGAAGCAAGTGATGTTCTGGAGGAGCAGTGTCCAGGCATCCCTCTGCTGTGCCCCCCGATGGCAGGGGTGGTGCTGCTGGTTCTTGCCCACCAGTCCCGGTCACCCCACGGGTAAGCAGAAGCCTAACGTCAGGCTGTGCTGTGACCCCGTGCTGCAGCACCAGGTGGGCTTCCAAAGCCCCTGCATGCTCAGCCCTGTGCTTGTGTGTCCGGGCAGCCTGAGCACCCCCCTGCACCAGAGCAGGGGCTCAGCAGGGTGTGCTTTGCGTTAGTCTGGCCCCATGCCCCTGTGCACAACCTGCTGCAGAGCCCCCAGACCCTCCCGTGCTCTGCCCTGCGCTGCAGAGGGCACCTGGCACCCGGGTGTTTGATCACCTGGGATGCTGCTGTGCCCTGTCCTTGCGTGCAGCCCGTTTATAAGGGGTCCGGGGGGGGGACCGGGCGTCGGGCGGGCACCGCAGCCTCCTCCCCATCTCCTGGCGGTGCGCAGCCCCTGGGGCGGGGAGGGCCGGGCGCTGGGACCCGCGGCTGGGAGCAGCGGGGGGGGGGGTCCCGGTGGGGGGGTCGCAGGGCGCAGCATCCTCCGCGGGGGGGCCCTGCCCGGCTCTGCCCGGCGGCGGGGCCGCGTTGCCGGCAGGGGGCAGCTGCAGCCCGTGCTGCCGGGGCTGCGCCGCGCTGCGCTCCCCCCGCTCGCCGCCCCCCTTCCCGGGCTCCCCCCCCGCTGGAGCGCGCCGCAGCCCCCCGGGATGTGCAGCCCCGACCCCCGGCAGCTTCCCGGGCCGCTGAACCCCCCCCGGGGCCGTTTCCCTGCGGCGCGTGGGGCCGGTGTGCGCTGGGGGGGGGGGGGGCCCGGAGCGGGGGGACCCCCGGGCGGCCACTGACCCCGAGCCCGCAGGCAGGGCCGCCACCGGGGCGCTGCGGATCGATACAAACTGAGGCGGTTTCCGTTGAAAACAGCTTCGTAAAGATAAAAGGCTGTAAAGCTGCGCTCAAACGTGTGCGGCTGCTGCGGGATGGAGCTCGCTGGGGAAGCTGCGGGTGAGGCTCCCCCAGCAGCGGGGGCTCTGTTGCGTCCTGCTCCCCCCAGCGTGCTGGGAGCAGGCACGGCTCCGGCAGCTGCTGTTAAACGCAGAGGAAGTTACGAATAAAAAAACCGTTCCCTGCCCCAGAGACCTTGCAGTAGGATTAGATGCCGTAGCCCGTGTTTGGGAGCGGAAACCGCGTTAGAGGAGCAGGAATAGCTGGAGGTTCCCCGGCGTGCCTGCCCGGGGCTGCGAGGTGGAGGATGAGCTGGGGTCCTGGGCACTTCCCTGCGTGCTGACCAGCTGCAGCCGCACGGGGAGGTGAGATGTCCTTCGAACCGTCCTCGTGCAGCCGAGTGGCTCGGCCTGTGCCCGCACGGGGCCTTGCTGCGTCCCCCTGTTCTTGTATTTGTGCCCTTGTTAAGGGTAGGTGTTCTCCTTCGCTTGCTAATTTAGCCATTGTCGTGTTCTTTTAATTAAATTAGCATCTTCTAATACATTTTGTCCTGCCATCAGAGCTTAATGTCTCTCCGGCTGCAGGGAGCTGGGAGCTCCTCCAGTGCCCGTGCAGCCCTGCTGGCGTGGGGGTGCTCGGGGGAGCCAGTACCAGGCAGGGTGCAGGATGTGCCCCTCTCTGGGGTCCTGAGACTGGGTCCCATCTGCTACCTCCTGCGGGACCCTGGGGTCTGTCAGGAGGGGAGCTCAGGGAGCTCCATCCCCAGCTGGTAACCGATAGAGCTGGTGGCCTCTGGCCCTGTGGTTTGGGGTGATGGTGAGGGTCTTTCAGGCTGTTTGCCCTTCCGGCAGCCAGGAGGGTGTAAGGTGGGTGCTGGGGGTGCGCTGCTCCCGGTACAGCCCTCGCAGGAGGCTGCCCGTGCAGGCATCCCGGCAAGGGGAGCAGCTCCCCAGCCATGGGGCAGGGAGGGCCTGGCTGTGCTGCTGCAGAGGGGCTGCTGGAGTTACTTAACCTTGCGGTCTGCTCCAGTTGTTTCCCTGGTTTGTTTAACGGGAGGCAGATGGAGGAGGGCTCTGGTGGTCACCCTGCCTTGGTGAAGTGCAGCAAACACCTTAATTGTTAGTCAGGGCTTGTCAGCCGTATCGCAGGAGCACCGGATAAAGTGTTCCAGTGAAGAAGATAATTGAAAATCAAAAAAGACTTTGTTAATTTGATTAGGCAGAGCCGTAGTTGAATTGTTCTTCATCAAAAGAGATTTAATTTTGACATGCAATTAAATCCTTCTGCTGTACTGGTGCCCTGTGTGTTCCCAGCAACAGGGCAAGCTGGGCAGGGGGGGCTTTACAGGACTGCAGGGAAGAGACGTGCTGGGAGGGAGAGCCGGGGGGACGGGGGGGCGAGTGGCTGATAGACACGATGGGAGCGCAGAGGTGGCTGCGAGGGAGCGCTGTCGTAGCAGACGTTACTCATTTGTTGCTGAGTATGAGTTGTGTTTTAGCTGCGTTAATTGCGTTAATGCAGAAAGCAGCCCAGCCCCCCAGGGCCGTCCCCTCGCTGTGCCAGCCCGGCTCTCCTGGGGGTAAAGCTGCGACCTGCGGGGCTGTGATTGTCTGGCGAGGTCTTGAAGTCGGCCGGGTTTGGTGCGGTGGCCGTGAGCAGGTTTGCCCCAGAGCTGTGCCCTCCAGCTGGGCAGGGGCTCCCCCCTGGTGTCGAGGTCCCTGTGCCCCCCCCCGGTCTCCCTTCTCGTTGCTGTGCCCCACACAGATAACGCGGGGGGTTATCATCACACCATTATGTGCGCGTCCGTAATCCACCCCCACGGAGCAGGAGGTGGCCGGGTGGAAATCCTGCAGCCAGGGCTGGGATTTAGAGCTGGTGATTAGAGAAGGAGCTCAGTGGGATGTGACAGTTTTAAAAAGTGGGGGAAAAAAAGTCCGTGCGCCTCCTCAGGCGGGAGCAGCAGCCCTAGCAGTGAGAGGGGCCGTAGGAGGAGCACAGGAGGTCAGTGTGCCGCAGAAGCCGTGCCGCGAGCTGCCCCTGCCTCTCCCTGCACCCAGTGCCGGCGGCGAGGCTGGGAGCTCTCGGCGCCTGGGGATTTCGACTGCTCTCATCTAATTCTTCTCAGACTGGATGGAGCCGTGGGGAGATTTTCTATTACAGCCTCACTCTGCTACTTGCCAGACCAGAAAAGAGCTGCTCTGAGAGGTGATGGACTTGGCCGTGTGGGAGGCATTTTAATTCCCGTGCGCTCTCTGCTGATGGGCTGCTCCTGGTGCCTGGCACAGGCCATGCCCTCGCACCCAGGCTGCAGGAGACCCTGCAGGGTCTGTGCTGCTCCCTCCTTCCCGGGAGGGCACGGCCAGGCCGCCACAGCCATCGCCTTTCTTCCTCTCCTGCGGTGCCAGAGCCCATGCACATGAGCCCATGCTCCTTCTGCTGTCCCCAGTCCCCCCTGTGCTGGGTGCACATGGGGAGCAGCCCCATCCCTGGCTACGCCCTGCCTGGACACAAGCCCCAGGGGCAAAGGAGCCTCTCGGGTGAGGTGACACCAGCCCCAGGCTTCGCTTGCTTTGTGTGAGTGCCGGAACTGAACCGCAGGTGGGATCCAGCTCGGTCTCTTCTGGAGAGCGAGGGACCAGTCCTGCCCGGGGGCTCTCCTGCCTCCTTTCACTGTCACTCTTGCCTTGGTCTTTGTCTCTGTTCCTGCATCTCACCTTGCCATCTGCCTGGCTCGCCTGCTTTTGCTACGCATGCCCGTGTTTCCCGTGCTAACCTTCCCAGGTCCATCCAGTTACCTGTGCGCCAGGCTCTTCCTCCCTGAGGCTGCCCGGATCTCCTGGCTCTCCCGTCCGCTCTTCTTGGCAGGGGAAGGTTTCCTTCGGGTACCTCGCTGTGCTCCGCTCCAAATGGCCGCGCTCGATGCCCACGCAGGTGGCAGTGGGGGGACGGGGCCCCACAGGAGCTCGGTGGCAGCAGTGGCAGGACGGAGCCGTGCCCTGCCACAGTCCCCGTGGGGCCGGGAGCGTGGGGCAGGGTGTGCAGCCGACTTGCCCTGCTGCAGCCTGTAGGTGCTCAGCTGCTGGTGCTGCTGCAGGATGCGTTTCCACCTGTGAAATGGGCGCCCTGCCTGCCGGTCTCCCCAAGGCTTCGGGGGTGAATCAGGCATTAACCTGCCAGCTGCTCTTTCCTGTCACTTGGTTCCCTGGGGCTCTCTCCTTCTGCACCTGCACCTACGTGGACTTCTTCTGAGCAGCAGAAAAGGTGTGAAAGTGTGAGTCCCCTGTGCTGCTTGGTCATTTGAGCCATCGCTGACATATTTCACAGCTCAGGCTGTTCTAATTGCCTTTGGAAATGCAAACCGGGAGCCAGAAGCACCGCGTGAGGGCAAGAAAACGCGGCTGCCCGTGACAGCACGGGTGCCTTCTGCCCGCTCAAGTCGGGGGGATCAGAGCGATCCGTCTGTGCCAGGGGATCCTGCTCCTGCGGCAGAGGACAGCCCGAGGAGGCCCGTGAGGGTGGCCCGGGGGCGAGCTGCTGCACAGAGGGGGCTGGAGATGCCAGCGGGCTGCTGTCCGCGCAGCAGAGCTGAGCGCTGCACGCACCGCGCTCGAAGGCAGCGCCGGCAGCTTTGGTGCAAAGGGGACGCGGGTGTCCGAGTTCTGCAAGGCTGGGAGGGACAGCGGTTAAAGTCTGAGCTGAGTTTGCAGCAGTTTGCATCCCCTTCCCTGAGAGTGGTGGCCGTGATTTGGGGAGGGGGAGATCCCGAAGCAGCTGCAGAGCCCGTGCAGCTTCCAGACAAGGTCCCACGGCCCCACTAACCATGTGCTGCGGTGGGTGCTGCCCCCCCCCCTGGCTCTGGTCAGTGCTCAGCCTCCCAGCCCCGGCAGCATCGGGGGCGGCGGGCGGCGGGTCCCAGGCTCCGCAGCAGCAGGGTGCCAGGAGGGGGCAGGTTCAAGGCAGCACCCGCGGCTGCCCGTGCTCTGGGTGCTGCAGCCCTCGCGAGCCCGGCGCGGTGTTTACCACCACCATCTTGGCTTCCTGCCTTATTTGTTCTCCTCTAATTGAGCAAATGCGCTGTAGGCAGCAGAGCTAGGCCAGCATTGACTTTATTAGGGGAAAGCATCAATACAACGCTGCATGTTAGGAGGCTTAGTCTAACACTGTCAGACTACTGGAGTTTTAAAGTTGCACTTTATTCATGATGTTTTGATTTCTTTTGCTCTGGGGACTCCGACTTTGATAGATTGTGATGCGGTACCAGAACAATATAATATACGAGAGCAGCTTGCTTCCAAAACAGGCATTTGCCACAAGAGTCCAACATTTTCTGGGATTTTTTAGAGTGAAAAATGATGGCATAAAGAAATCCTAAGCTTTGTGCAGTTCAATCATCCAGAATTAGCAACCAGAAAGTTGATTTTACTGCTGACTGGTAGGCTGTTAGATGTTGTTATGCCAAGCTAATTTCTGGGTTCTTTTTGCTGCTGCAGCAGCTCTGGCAGGAGCTGTTCTCACTCCAAAGTTGGAGTTTCTACACGAGCCGGTTCCTGCTGCTGCCAGCTACCGAATTCTTCTCTTGCAAGCAAGCACCCGCTACGCCGCCGTGCTGGCGCTGCTGCTCCAGCTTGTGGTTTCTTTGTGCCGCTGCTTTTCTGGTCCCCCTTGTACTTTGTGAATTCTGCAGGCATGAAAGCAGGTAGAAACCACAGGTACAGACCCTGTGCTGTTCCTGCTAATCCCTGTTGTCAGGGCACACAGATCCATCTGACCCTTCAATTTCATTTCTTGAGGATGTGTTATCAAATGTGCCAGTGGTACACGTCACGGGATGTATTTTCTGTTAACACATTTTTCATGTGTGACTGTGCTGAGTTGTCGGGTGCTCGTTGTCTCAGCACTGAGCACAATCCATTTATCTGCTGTTTGTGTGGATGCCATAGGGGTTGCTGTCGGAGCTCCTCTGGAATTAAGCATGAATTAAATGTACCATTAAAACAGTGTTATCGCAGTCACTTAATGAGTTTGATTCTCTCCCTTTTCCCGTGTTTGGCCATGCCTCTTCTCATTTGATTTGGTTTTCACAGGTTCCTTTTTAGGGGCACTTGTGTTGCTTCAGCCCGTGCCGTGTCTCCCAGCCCTGCCCCGGGCTCGGAAGCAGGAACCTGGGGGCAGGAGGCGGCCGTCGGGTGCGGAGCTGGGGCTGTCCCGGCGCCACGAGGAGGTGCTGCCACTGGGCTCTGTCACACTGCTGGCACCTCTCACCGCGTGCCACACAGCCCGGCTTCGGTGAAATCAGCAGGGGAGAGCTCTGAACGTACCAGAAGGGCTGCGAGGGGTGGTGGGCTGCGGGGCTGCAATGTGCTCGGTGCCCCCGGTGCCGCCATCTCCAGGCTCTCCGCCGTGTTTGCAGATTTAGTGTTTTGACTATTCCCTAACCTTATGGGGAGAGGGAGAAGCCCCAGAAAAGCTGATGCTGCCGCGTGTAACCGCGGTGAGTGCTCTGTGGGCAGCAGGAGCCTCGGGGGGTGGCAGGGCTGGGGGCACCCCCTGCCTCCTGCGCTGCTCCCAGCCGCTCACGGGGCCCTGCAGGAACTATTTGGTGTCTGGGTGTTGGGGTTGCAGAACACTTTGTGGATGTGTCAAAGCAGCATTTTACTGCAGCTTGTTCTCGGAAATGTCTGAACTGTTCTCGCTAAAACTTCCCTCAAAATTTCAGCCCGAGGCAGACACTCAATATGGAAAACATCAGAGTGAACTGACTCGCGTTGCGCAAAGATACAGACAAGCGATAATGGGGTCTCTTAGAGCGCTGGCTAATCGCTGGATGTGGTGCTGCAATCCATACAGCCTGCAGCAACCTGGAGGTGATGGGGCCGCCCGCATCCCTGCACGTCCCTGGGCATCAGCGGCACTGCTGCAGGCGGGCTGGGACATGCAGCGCCACCCTGCCCAGGCGCAGCCCCGCGGCTTGCCCAGCTCCTCGCTGCTTGCGGGGCACCGGCAGCTTCAGCACAGCACGCTGCTGGCCACCTTCGCCCGCTGCCCCAGCTCCGCTGCTGCCTGCGGTACCCGGGGACCCAGCAGAGGGGACCGGGACGGGGGCGCTGGGGGCTCCCCAGCAGCCGGGGCTGCTGCGGGGGCTGCGCTGCGCAGGGGAAGCCCGTCCCGGGGAGGAAGCGCTGCCGTCGGCCTCGGCTGCGCTTTGATAACTGTGCAAATACTCAGTAGGCAGCGCGCTGGGCTGCGGCGGCTGTATTATTTACAGAGAGGCTCGGGGAGTCTCTGAGGAGAGCTGGCACAACTTGCATATTAAAACAGAAATTGCAATTAACAACAAAAAAGGGCATTTCTGTAACATTTTTATTGAAGTCTTAATGAACAAATAAAGAAGCAGAGAAATCTGCATATGTGCTTGTGAGATATAAAACTGACTGAATCAAGATGAAGCAGCAAGAAAACTTGGCTTTTCCTATCTTCTGCTAGATAAGTAAAACCAAACAGCAAGGAAGGGAGAGGAGGGGTGGGGGAAAGAAAGTGAAGGCCTGATCCGGGAAGCGGGAGGCCCCGGTGTGCGGCTCCTGTGAACCCGGCGAGATCCAGGGCGCTGCCTCGACAGAGGTGCCTGTCTTTGTTCCCTCTGAGCTGCGCTGAGAGGATTTGGAGGGATTTCTGAAAACATATTGGAAAAAGAAATTGGAAGCTGAAAAAGCGTAGAAAAGCAGGGGCTTTAACCCAGGAGCTGTACAGGCACCACACGCTGCCCGCCCCACACTGGGGATGCTGCGCTGCGGGGACAGGGAGGACGCTCGCGTTCGGAAGAGCTCGGTGCGGTGACGGTGCTGGGGGGGGACTGCGACCGTGGGCTGCTGCTGCCCATGGCCCTGTGTGAGGGGAAGAAGCCGGGCTGAAGGAAAACCACGGCCCCATCCTGCAGGAGCGTGCGCAGGGCCGCCTTCCTGAGAGCGTGGGGATGTCAGGGCTGGGGACCGACCCCGACGAGGAGGGTGGAGGATTTGGTCGGTCGTGGGCTGGAGTTTTGAAGGTAACCCTAAGGGGTGCATTTGGACGCTGAGTGCTGGCGTTGGCTTTGTGTAGCTTCCAGCCCAGGCCCTGCGTGCTGTGCTTGAGAGCGCAGGGAGGTGGTGGATGGGGTCGGGCAGGCCAGAGATGTCTCCAAATATCACAGGCTGCAGGAGCGCCTGTGCTAAGAGGCGCTTATCTGGCACTGAGGGTGATGAGGCGCATCAATCAGAGTCAGGAGAGATGTATTGACAAAAGAGTCAGCGTGTAGACCGAGCAAAGCAGCAGCGGGCGCTGGGCGGGTGGCGGCAGAGTGCGGCAGTGCGGGAGGGCTGCTGCCGAGAGGAGCCGGCGGAGGTCAGAGATGCAGCCACAGCCGTGATAGATGAAGCTGCTGCGTTTGTCTCTGTGCCCTCTCCCTGTCTGTCCAGGGAGCAGAGATCTACTCTGCTTTGGAAAATACTCTGCAGCTTTTTGTGTCTCAGGGGCACACGCAACTGGTTTCCTTCCCTGCCTTCCAAGTTTCCAGGAGTGTGGCAGACCCATCTCTTCGGGATAAGCAGCTCCACTGAGATTTCTGCAAAATATTCCCCAGAATGATTTATGATACTCCTTCAGCTAATTTTTAACTCTGATTGCTTCTCCTTCTCTTCAGTGGAATTTAACTAGTTTGTCTGGAATATTAATAATTAAACATCAAGGAATTATATCCCAAGCAGTCTTTTCAGATGAACGTTTGTGATTGTTTTAAAGCGCACAGCGTTGGGTTTTAGTGGCTCTTTGATAGAATTCTGCTTCTTTTAAACTGCTGACACCAGTAACCCTATAAATTAGCAGATGATGGAGGGAAATCTCCTGGCTGTTTCTGTTGGTTTTATGGTTTGATTTGTTAATAGGAGTTTTGGGTCACAGCCAGGCATTCCTTAACTGGCAAAAGGAAGGGTTTGCCCCGTGGTGCGGGGGCAGATGCCCGACTCCTCGCAGTGCTTGGCCCCACGTGTGCACGTGCAGGCTCCGTCCCGTTGTGCTCAGGAGGCCGTGCTGTCACGGGGATGCTCAGCATGGCTCAGCCTGCAGCCCACTGCTGGTGTTTGCTGTGGCGGGGGTTGCTTGCAGTGATCTCTGCTGCAAAGAAGGATTCTGCCTCTTTTTGCTTAATGCTACTAATCTGCCCACAGCAGTCCCTCCTGGAGTTAGCACCCTTTTAATCCTCTTCCACGAGGAAAAGAGAGGAATAATGGGACCAGGCCGAGAGCGGGGTGCCTGCTCCCAGCAGGGCCAGCTGGCGGCTCGTGCTGCCAGTGGGAGCCAGCTCCCGGGGTCTGAGATGGGGGCTCCTTGAGCACAATCTGCAGGGTGGGTACAAAATGCTGTGAGCATAGAGCTAACGGGGCGGCCTCCACCACCCCCAGGCATGGGGCAGGGAAAGGAGCAATCCCCCATGCCCCTGGCCAGGGAGCGCGGCCGGTTCTGGGCACGAGGGGAGGCTGCAGCAGCCAGCTCGGATGGGTTTAACCGCTCCGCTCGCAGGCGTGCAAGCGCGCACGTTGTGGCAGGAGGCTGCAGGGCCGGAGGGAATCCCTACAGCAGGAGGGAGCCCGTTCCATAACCGCTGGGCAGGGATGCTGTCAGGGGAGGGGAGCAAGCTGTGCCTTTTGATTTGTGCTCTGAGGCCAGGGAGCGCCCAGCGGTGCCTGTGGAGCTGCCTGGGGGTGTGCGGGGGGGTCTGGGCTCAGCAGTGCCACGGGGAAGCCAACTGCACGGCCTGGGCACCGGCTGGGAGTGGGGAGCCAGCCCGGGCTGTCCAGGGCTCTGCACGGCTCTGCCCGAGGGGCTGCGCTGGGGGGCTCCAGGGGGACTACCCCGGGCTGGGGACCCGTCCCCGGGGGCCGTCAGCGCCTGCCCTGCTCCCGCCTTGCCAACTGCCGTGCAGCTGAAGTTTCATTTATTCTGAAGGGAAAAGAATTCACATCTTCCCAACCAACACGAACCCAAATACAAATAAATTTCTCTCAAAGTGCAGTCGTTGGAGAAAACTAAAGGCCGTTAGTCAGGCTGACATCAGAGGAGCCGCATTCGCTCTGACAAGCAGCAAAGGCTTATGTTTTATTCACCAGGCCTGAAAAATACCTTCCCGAAGAGGGGGCCCATAAATAAACCAGCGTGATGAATATTACACAGGATAAAAACTGATAAAGCAAGGGCCCTAAACACACGATGCACAATGAGGTTAGGAAAGCACATGGTTTTCATCGCCTCTAACCCTGCGTGACGGGCTGGGGAGGTGGGGGTCGGGTGGGAAGGGGAAGCCACTGCGGGGATGCTCCTGGCCCCGAGGGGACGAGGGGGGACAGGCAGAGCTGCCCCCTGCTTGCTGCCACCCGTCTGCAGGTGCAGGTCCCGTGCTGCTGCTCGCTCCGCTGCGTGGAGCATGGTAGCAATGGGCACGCTCCTTCCTCCTTCCCTGCTTCTCTGCTGTGGGTCCCGCATGTGCTGCAGGTGTGAGCGCAGCGCCTGGGCTCGCAGCCTCCCCCGCCGAGTGCGGAACCGTGCCCAAGGCTCAGCGCCCTGCAGAGAGCAGCCTGGGTCATCCCCTGCTATTGCATTCCTCTGTACAAAATACCTGTCAAACGCCTTGCTTCTGAGAGCAAGCACTGAAATAAGATACCTGTGATCATAAAGAGCGCCTTCAGAGGTGAGGTTCCTGTGTTCTGAGGTGTTGTTCGAGCGTGTCTCCCCTTCTGCAGCCTCTTCCCTGCCTGCTGCACGCGGGGCTATTGCAGGCGGGCGTGCAGGAGGCCAGGCTGGCACCAAGTGCCACCGGGTCCCCATGGGTGCCACCAGCGCTGGAGGATGCTCACGGTCTCCACTCGCGGTTGTTTTGTGTGCGTGGTTGCTCAGGGCCCACAGAAGCAGACCTCAGAAGGGAAACAGCTCCTGGTTCATCCGCAGCAAATCGAAGTCCGGCTCGGGCAGCGGCACCCTGCCTGGCCGGGTGACCCGGCCTGAAAAACCTCCTCCCTCTGCGAACGTGTTTTTGGGAGTGTTTCTGCAGCACTCGGCGTGTCCGGAGAGTGCTGGGTGCTGCCGTGTGCCCGGGGACAGGAGGCGGCTGGGGCTGGGGTGCCCTGGTGCTGCCCCCGCCCGCCGTTCGATGGCGATGCTCGGGGGGCAAACGCCGCCTGCGTGAGGGTGCAGAAGCACGGGGCAAAGCAAGTAAGTGTTTAATAAACAAAGCTCTCCGCTGGATCGGGAGGGGGTGTCAGAAGAGGCGTTGTGATGGATATTAATGCAGCTTGGAAATGCCATCTCGCAGGGCTGTTATTTCATCTCCCCACAATCTCTCTGAAATTCTCCGCAATCCAGCAGTGGCAGTGTCGCAGTGCTGGCCCTGTCTGACGAGCGCGGGGGCTCGGCGCAGCCCCCAGCCTGGCCCCTCACCAGCCAGGGGTGGAAGCGGCAGCTTCCATGGCTTCCTCCTGCCCGAGGGGCTGCGCTGAGAGACGGCGCTCCCCTGGGGAAAACACTGCTTGGCTGGGGGCACAAGCCCGGGGGCGGAGGAGGAGGAGGGCTCCGTGGGTGCAGCAACGGCTGGCAGAGCAGGCAGAGGAAGGGAAATGGCTTCAGGAGTCCTTGGAGCCGTGAGCGTCCCAACCGGGGGTGCCAGCATCCCCCAGCCACTTCTGGAAGCCCCCGGCTCTGCCTCTGCTTGGGGCTCGAGCACGTTGGCGAGCTGTGTGCGATGCCAGGGCTGAGTTGTGACGGGGGTGGGTCTGGGGGCTGCCGTCACCGCTGCGCTGGGGGTCCCGGGCTGCCGGCTGCCCCCACGTGTTTTGCCAAGGGAGGGCTTGCGGTGGCTGCGAGGTTTGTGCAGAGCTCACTGCGCAGCGCCAGGCTCCCGCTGGCTTCATCTGCCTTTAAGTTTCCCGAACGTTTGCCTTTCCTTCTCTCCACCCAATTTAAGAAAAACAAAACCCAGGCTCCTCGGGAAGCGGCGGCAGGGCTGTGTCTTTGTGAAGGTCCCTCCGTGTCTCCGAACAGCAGGCCACAAACAAAACAAGAAGCATTTCATTCAAAAGCCACACGTTCAAAGGCTGCAGAAGGAAGTTTGCACAGATTTATGCTCTGTAATCCCACATTTGGCAAATTCTATGTAAACTGTGTGCAAATCTCCTTTGAAAAGTTCCTTTGCTCTTCCTCGCAAAGCCACGGCTGGACCACACGGGCAGCTGGAGCAGCCCCCTGCCCCGTGCCTCCCCGCGGAGCAGGAGGCAGGAACCTTGAAATATGAGCACTTAGCTTTTTATTACACCATTTAATTGCTGCCTGACAGTCTAATCCACCATTAAAAACACCAAAGCTCAGGGGAATTCACCATTGTTATTCCTCGTGTCTCTCCCCCTCGCCTCAGCCGCCGGCTGCCTCCTCTGCCCCTTGGTGGCCCCGGGGCCAGCGCTGCCTGGGCCGTGAGCCCCGCATGCGCCTGGGGGCACCCGGCCTTTCTGCAGACCTCCCCTAAGCACAAACTGGGGGTGCTGGTAAGGAGAGGCACGTAACAGCACGTGCTGTGCTCTGCAGCTGATGCAGACCTGCAGGCATCAGGGAGGGGGCCAGGGCTGTTGGCCGTGCAGCTATCCCGAACCCCGTGCATGCAGCAGAGGAACGGGTACGGGACCAGCTGCGTTGCCAGAATCCCACCTCGCTGGCATGTGGGGGCGAGCAGGGGTGGTGCTGGCAGCACCCAGCAGCCCATGGGATGGAGCTGCTGCACAGAAGCCCGGCCTGAGCTCTGAGCCGGAGCCAGCTGGGTAGTTGGAGCATCTCCATCCCAACGCCACCTTGGTTGGGACCCGTCTCCCCCTGTGGGGGCGTGTTCGTGTCCTGTCCCAGGCGTGCAGCAGGAGGAGCAGCCAGCCCCCGCCGCACTGGGGATGCCCCCGCGCTCCCCACGAGTCGCTTTTGCATCCCGGTTTTGTGCAGCACGGTGCCGTAGGCATTCTCCTTGCCCGGGAAGGTGGGATGGCCACAGCCAGTCCCGGAGGTGGCACCGGCTCAGTGCACACCAGCTTCTCCAGAATTAGAGGCTTTGCCTTCCTCCGCTGTGATTTGGAACAGGAGATGAAAGCAACCTGAACGGTGGTGAGCCATCCTCTCCCTGTCCTTGGCTGCCCACGGCTGCTGGTATAGAGCTGCTCTGCAGATGCAAAAGCCAGTTTGGAAAATAGCTTTTCACATTGGATACGGGTTTTGCAAAGCTTTTTTCTTTTGAGCTGCGGATCTTTGTGTGCTGGGCTGCGTGCCCAGATGGGTGCTGGGGTGCCGAGGAGGCATGTGGGGCTGTGCGCACGCATCGCATCTGCATTGTTCTCTCTGGGGCTGGATCATCGGGAAGGGGTACGGGACCCGATGGCGTGCCCCAGACCTTGTGTTCCCCAGTCGCAGGGGCAGGTGGGGAGCAGCAGCCATCCGCGGGGCCCCGCCGCTTCCCCAGCCGCTGTCTGCCAGCCGTGGAGGGGGCTGGCGAGGAGATGGGCTCGGCTGCCTCTCCGCACGATTCTTGCTCATGCTCTAAGTAATGATTTGTCGTTTTTTCGACTTCTCTGTTGTGTAAAAATAATGGTGCTGGCTGACATGGCAGGGTGTATTGATCGGGCGCACGAGCGCAGCAGCACTGAGCCTGGGGAGCAAAAGGAGCGCGGTGGTGCCCGGCCCTGGCCCCCCTGCCCGCTGGGAGACATCGGTCTCAGAGCTCCGCAGCCCAGGCCCTGCTGCGGCTGATGGACAAATCTAACTGCAGCTGGGGGCTGTGATCGCAGCAAGACCCCCGGGGCCAGGTGTTTGGGGCTGGGGGGGACCGGGGACGTGATCCCACATTCCTGTGATGGGCTCACCTTGGCGCTGCTCCGGGTTGGGTCCTGGAGGGGGCTGCGCGGAGCTGGGGCTGCTGCCACGGCTCAGGGCAGCCGGGAAGGACAGGAGCAGCTTTCTGCCCAGCTGCAGCGAGCTGAGCACCGGGCATGGCCCCGCTGTTCTGTGCCAGGCTGAGCAGCTCCAGGACACCTCGCTGCGCCCCATCCCCAGTGGTGTGGCCCCGCGGAGCCCTCAGGAGACTGCCCGTAGGCAGGTGCCGGCACCATCCCGGCCGGGGCACGTGGAGAGGCTCGCTGGGGCAGGGGGGAGCACTACTCGCTGCTGGGTTGCGGCATGAAGCATTTAATGAAGGAAGGTCTGCACAGAAGTAATTTGAGTTTATGGGGTGGCAGTGTAATAGCATCAGCTGTAATTTTTATGGTGCAAGAGGGGGACTGGAAGGTTCAGGTGTTGGTGCTGCCGCTCCCATCCTCAGTCCGCGTCAGGCTCCAGCCAGGAAGGCTTTGTGGTGCCCTCGGGCACTTTTTTTCTTAATGAATCCTGGGCTCCATCAAATGTTAATCAAGGTGATGGTAATAATGAAGCTGGGAGGGGTGGGTGCTTAGCTGGAGAGGGTTTAGTGCTGCTGGTGTGGGAAAGATGCCTGCCCCCCGGCTTCCCTCAGGAGGGGCAGAGCCGAGGGGGCTGCTGGTGACCCCACGTTGTCCCGGCTTCTCCGCTCATCTGATAAACGTGGTCGTGGGCAGGTGGAACCTGGGCCGTGCAGGGTGCTGGGGCCGGTCCCCGTCGCACCTGCAGAGCTGCCCCAGTTGGGGGCACGGCCCCGGGTCCCCAGGCATCCCCTGCTGCAGGTCGGTGGCTGCCCTCCCCCTGCCCGCTGCTAGCAGTGTATTAAAAAAACATAATTGATTTTCCTTCCTGCTAGTGCTTAACCTGGACTTTCCCGCTGCAGCAGCAGAGGGCCCTGATTACAATATCTCTGAAGAGGCCAGTGAGTTATAGTAATGGACACTCTTCTAGCTGTCTGTGCTGCTCATAAATCTATCCCCTCCTGAAAGTGCAGATGGTCCATAATCGTCCATCATCCCGAGCCGAGCGCCGGACAGCGTCGGGGTGGGTTTCTCCTCTGAGGCTGCTTTTTCTGCAAGCTAAACGGAACTGCGACTCGGCGCAGGCTCTCTCCGTAATGGAGCGCGAGCAGCTCCGCCGTCAGCGGTGATTTAGGAGCGAACGAACAATAAATATCCCGGAGGCTGGGGCTGCGAGCAGCCCGCGGGAGGGGAGGGGAGCGGGGCCAGTGGTGCCCTTAGGCAGAGCCACGTTTGCTCTGTGTGACCCGCTGGGAGGGGGCTTCCAAGGTAGCTGCCTGCAATAACCAGCCCGTGGAAGTGGGGGTCTGCCTGCCCCCGCTGCGCCTGTGGGTGATGGAATGGCACCGCTCGGCTCGCTAGCCAGATGTCGGCTAGTGGCAGGGCTGCACTGCTTTCTGAGTGTCTCTGGTGCCGTCCTTCTCTGTGTGCTTTATGGGGTGTCGGTGCTGCCTCGTCTGAGCCTTCCTCGTCCCTGCTACGCACAGGTGGGCGCTCGCGTGCTTGCAGCGGAGCAAAGCGCGGCTCCAGCTCCTGCGCACCCACCCTGAGCCCACAGCAGTGGTGGGGACGGGTGTAGAGAGGGGGGGCAGTGCCTGGGCAGCATCGCTCTGGCACTGGGCACCCCCCGAACTCCGTCTGGAGCCTTCCTGCCCTCCCCATCACGGCACTGCCTGTCCCGGCATCTTCTCCGTCCCACAGCAGTGGTCTTGGGGGCTGCAGAAGTCAGACCCTCCAGAGCCTAGGGCTGGCAGAGCCCTGTTAGTGTGTGCCTGGGGGATTTAATCCTGGTGATGCTGTGCCTGAGGTCTGGCCTGACCCCCTTGGTACTCCCATGCTCACTGCCATTGCGCCTCGGGGCAGGGCTCAGCAGTGAGCGTGATCCGGCGGGGGGGATTTGCCTGCCTGTGGTTGCCTCAGCGCTCGGTCAGGATGCACATTTCCCAGAGGCTGTGGGTTTCCTGTTGTAAGGAAAACCCAATACGTGTCCTTCCTTCACCCCCTCGCTGCCTGTCCCCCCCGTTGTGCTCTCCATCCCCGCGTCCCCGGGGCCCCTTGCCGGCTCTCCCCCCTGGCGCCGGATCCTGTCCCCATCGTGCTGCCCGGGCTCTGCTCCCTCCCCGCAGCGATGTATTGATGCAGTGTGGGGAGCGGGCGATACCCAGCCACGGTGCTAAATGTCTGCATCGACTCCCACCAGGGTCGATACCGGCTTGGTTGTGATGATCTTGTTTGATATTTAGCATTGGAAACGTGCGCGTCTGAGCCTGCGAGTGCCTGGGGACGCGGGTGGCAGATGGCCGGCGCCGTGTTCACTTGAAGCCAGGGCTGGGATTCCCAGCGCTGGGCACTGAGGACCTGGACCTCGTGTGGTTGCTGTCACCAAGCCCTCTTCCGAGGGAGACTTGTCCCCAGGGGACCAAGGGCTGGGCTGGGGGTCCCAGCAGGGTCCCTGCCCCTGCCCCCTGCGCAGCCCATCCTGGCAGGACCCGCTTGCAGCCGCAGGTGCTCGCCGCGGCGCTCGGAGGAAACACTCGAGCTTTCCTCCCCGCAGCCTGTCCTAGACCGATTACAGAGCTCCCAGCTTCCTTTTATCGTTGCTGCCTCGCGGCCAAGCCCAAGAAGCTGCCCCCGCCTTGCCGAGTGGCCTTATTTACAAGAATCCCCCTGGCATGGCCTTTAAGCGCTTCCATTAACATTTTTGCATCTTGCTTATTGCAAGCCCGGGCCCGCAGAGACCCTCGCGTGGCAGGCAGCAGGCAGCTCGCAGGAGCGCGAGGCTCGCTTTAATTGGTTTGAAGCTCTCGCTGCCGGCCGTGGAGGGGTCTCTTTCCTTGAGTAATGACCTGGAATTTGATCATGCGGCTTTTATGAGATTGTGAGACTGGAAGTGTAACTGTACGGGATCAAAGCAAAGCAGGCGCTGCCATGCACTGAGAACCGCAGGGCTGAGGGAGAGGAGCCTCTTGCTGGCAGCCGTCCTGGCAAATTAAAATAAACCAGCAACCCGGTAAAGGATTTGAGCACCTAATGACGGAGCCACTGCTGCGCTCCAGCAGGCACGTGAAGCCAGAGCAGCCCCGTGGCTGCAGGACCTGGTCCTCTGCTGAGCTGCCCTGGGGGCATCCCCGTCCCCCTGGGGCCACCAGGGCCACCCTGCCACCAGCCAGGAGCCCTGTGCTGCTGGGCTCAGGCAGCCAAGGCACAGAGGTTCCCCCCGGCTGTGCAGTGCCCCCAGGCCTGTCCTGCTGCCAGGCCGGGCTCTGGTCCCCAGCAGCAGTGGGAAATTTCCTTTCCGTGGGGCCCTTACACCCCTCAGGAGAAACCCCACAGCCTGCGGGCAGGGCTCCACCACCCTTGGTGGGACGTGGAGCTGGTGGCAACCCTGGGGCGGGCAGGGCTCTGGGGGCTGTGGGGCTGGGGCAGCCCTGGAGGTCCCCACTGCTGGCACCGCAGCTCTCCCTGCTGCTGGCAGCGGCCCTGGGGGCTGCTGCCCTGTGCCCACCCACACCGGGGCTGCCGAGGGCAGTGCTGGAGCCGGGCGAGCCGGGGCAGGGAGAGCAATTGCAGCGGTGATTAATGGGTGTGCTGGCGGGAGCTGACAGCTCGCTGCGCCCGCAGTGGCGATGAGCAGCTGGATCCTCTGCTCCCGACAAGCTGCTCCGCAGGCTCCCCGGCCGCTGGTGCCAAGGGTGAGCCCCGCGCCCCCTCCCCTTGCCAGCCAGGCCCCCGGCGTGCCCCTGGCCAGAGCCTGCGCCCCGGCTGCGCGCCCTGCAAGAGCCCCCCCCCCCCCGCAGCGAGAGGGAATGGGGCTGGTTTGGAGATTCTGGCAGCATCAGCTGTGTTTATTAAGCTAATAAAACAATGTTAAGTATCCACACACTGGAGCCCCCCTGAGGTCTCTTTATGTGCAGAGAGGAGCTGGGGGATCCCAGTGCCTCCGAACTGATGATTGCTCTGCCACGCTAATAAATAGCAGGGCAGGTAGCGCTGCGCGGGCTGGGGCACCGCCGCCTCTCCCGCCGGCACTGCGAGCGCAGGGGATGCGCCCCCCGCTGCTCCCGTGGCTGGACCCGCGATGCTCCTCGTGCCAAGCACCCCGCGAGGCCCCTGGTGAGGTCTCAGCAAGCGGAGCAGCCGAGGGCACCCGGCCCTGAGCGGCTGCACCTCTCCAGGGTGTTGGTGGCACCTCCGTCCCCTCGTGCGTGTGGCTGCGCTGCGTAGGGGGCTGTGGCCCTGCTGCAGGGCATCGCCTCGCCCAGTGCTCTGCCTCCTCCCCGGGACCACGACTGTGCCCCCGGTGAGGTGGTGCCTCCCGCAGCTTCCCCTCGCGGTAGCGTGCCCGTGCTGCATGGTGGTGCTCGGCAATGCACTGGCAGCACGCAAAGCAGGCCGTGTATAATAGATAATAATTAATAGACTGCTCCAGCGGCTAGCTAGGTAAGTAGATAAATAATTTTAATTATCCTTGGGGAGGCTGTAAATTCGCACACAGCCCTTTATTAAACTCTCTGTTTACAACAGTCATTTATATTGTGTGTCATTTTGCATAAAACCCCCTTGGGGCTGAATAACGCTGCGTAATAACGGCTCCTTTATTACCAGTGCCGCTGCCTGAGCGCCACTGGTGGCGTGGGCTGGAGCGCGGCGGGCAGGGCTCAGGGGCAGCGCGGTGCCAGGGTCCATCCCACACAGCTCCGGCCAGGTGCCCTCGCCCAGCACCAGCCTTCCTGGAATTTGAGCTGCTAAAGCCCAGCTGCTGGGGCAGTGGGGATCCAGGAGCTGGGTGGCCGTGGGACATGAGCACCCTCCCAAAGGATGTTTCTGGGGGCAGCTCACGCGTTCCTCCTGAAGGCGAGCAACTGGACAGAGCTGTGCCAAGTGGCCGCTTGTGCTGCGCTCTGCTCCCTCAGGGCATCCCCCAAGGGGTCCCCCGGGACCCCCAGTCCTTCCCAGTAGAGTTTGTGTCTTTGTGCTGAAAGCAGGGTATTTTTTCCCCCTTTTTTGCGCATGTCTCTCAAAAGAGCCATAAATTCCGAGCTGTGAAATCCCGCTGCGTCAGCAGTCTGCAAAATGAATTGATATTAAACGCGACAAAAGTCTCTCTAATTCACCCTGGCTAGTTTCTGCTTCCCTCCCTGAAGACGTAATTGAAAAGTGGAAGAATGGAGATTGCCATCGCCCCTGCCTGGAATAACACTGAGCTGCCTATTACCGAGAATCTCATTAATTAAGGATTATTTACAAATAACCACCCTCTCACAGAGCCGCACACGCTCCCCGTTCACACGCGTGTGCTCCCTCCTGTCACACATGCGTGCACATGCGTCCCCGAGCTCACTGGTGCCTGCACCTCACCCCGGCTCCCGCGGGGCCACGAGAAGGGGTTCTGCTGGGGCAGGGGGTGGCAGGGCCGCGTGCGAGCGGGGATGCGCACGGTGGCAGCAGAGCCAGCCGCTCGCTCGCCGCAGTGACCTCGCTTGCAGAGGACCGTGCTCCATTGACTAATTTGTTTTCAATGGCAGTTTCTGGCAGCATCCCTGCCAGCATCGGTACGAGAGGCTTTGGGGGGTTTGAAATTACTTTTACGGGAACGGCGTGCGTTTCTCTGTTCTGGGTCGTTTTTGTAAGCTTCTTGCAGAGTCAGTCAGGGTGCTGCTGCTCCGCCGCCCGGACCAGTTGTGTGCCCAGTCCCTTTGCTTGTCCAGGCTGGAGGGGACACGTGTGCAGGAGGACACGGCCCTGCAGCGTGTCCACACCTGGTGAGACTCGTGCCGTTGGTGCTGGGGCGTTGTGTGCGAAGGGCAGGGGCTGTCCTCGTGTAGGAGCGGCGTTTCTTGTGCCGTATCAGTGCACAGCGATGGGCATGCTCCCACTCACCTCGCTCTGACTCCAGGCGTGTGCAAGAGAGGTAACTTTGCAGAAGGCAGTCAAATAACCGTATAGTTTAACATCCCTGTGATCAGGACTGACATTTATATCGTTAATTTTAAAACGCTTTATTTCTTCTCTATTAAGTTAGACTCATTTCCAACAGACTAAATAACTCTCTCTCCCTAACCACGGGCTGGCGTTTTATCGTTTCCTTCCCTCTTTAGTTTTTGTTCCCTTTCTGGGAAGCTCGGCAAGATGGAAGGAGGAGATGGGGAGGAGCTGCCTGGCACGGTGCGTGGGTGTCTTGGGCATCCCCACGCTCGTGCAGAGCTGTGCCTGGTCGAGTCGGCTCCGCAGGTGCCTGCAGGAAGCTGCTGGAGAGGCCGGGCCCTGCTCTGCCCCGCCGGGGGGGTGCGAGGGCTGCGGGTGCAGGTGCTGGGTGGTGACCCCGGCCCCCGCAGCACATGGCCGCAGCCCTCGTGCCCCCTGATGTGCTTGGTGCGGGGGCACGCGCAGACATCTCGACAAAGCTCTGGCATTGTCTCCTCTGCGGGAAGCGGAGGAGCATCCTTGTGCTTTTGTGGAAAGGTGCTACGTTAGAGGAGGTAGGGATCAGAGAAATTAGAAACGGGAACTTCAGCAGTCCCTTCTCACCCGTCCCCTGAGCCTGCAGGGACCGCACCTTGCAGTGGCTTCCCCTGGATTTAAGAGCCCTGCGTGACGGCTTGCTGCCCCGGGAGGGGAGCCCGGCCCCCACGTCTGTGCCGTGCAGATGGACGAGCTCGTGCTGGGCTGCCACTTGTGTCGGTCACCTCCGGAGCTGGAGCCTCTCTGTGCTCGTGCCGGGTGGCTCAGGCAGCGTGCAGGGCAACGTGGTGGTAGCACCGGGGCAGCTCGCAGCTGCTCCGGCTTGTGAGCATAGGATGGTTTCTGAATCCGAAAAGGAAGTTTCTTCCCTCCCATCCGTCTGCCTCAGTCCTCTCCCGGCATCATCTCCTGGCTCTACCCCTCCTGCCAGTGTGAGGCTCTCGCACCACCGCTCCTACCGGCTTCTCGTGTCCCTCCACGTGTGCCACCTTTGGTGCCAGGACCCCCGCCAGCTGGCCCAGGCTCTGGGGGCCTTGCTGCCGGTGGGGGCTTGGGGAGGTTTCAGCCCCCATGCAGAGCACTCCCAGCCACGCGGGCCGGGGTTATTAGTTATTTTTAGCAATCGATGTTATTGATGCCGTGCTAGCCGGAGGAAGCCACTGGAGGGCTGTTCTTCCAACTCATTACATTTAGAGCTGAACTATCCCCCTTTTATATAAATCCTGACACATAAAGATAAAATACACAGTTTTCCACTGAGCTGCAGCCCAGACTTGGAGATGGGCTGGTGCTGGCTCGGGGAGGGGTCCCGAGGTCTTGCCAGGACGAGCGAGCTGTGGCTGTGAGGGCCCGGAGCAGAAGTGCCAGAGGCGCCGAGCATGGCTCCAGGGGGGCCACCCCTGGGTCCAGCCCCTCACCAGGTTGGGGCGGCTCCTGCCGACTTGGCCGTGCTCCACAGCACAGGATTCTCCTCTCCTCCCAGACAGCTTGGGAGGGTTGATGCAGCGGTCTGAGCCGTGAACGACAAGGAGCGGGCATCAGGCTTGGAAAAATTGCCCCATATGTCAATCTGACATCTGCAAGCATCCCGTCTGTCACATCTGACGTCTGCGTTGTAGGGCACACAGTCTGTGACACGCTAAGCAGTCCGTGGGTGCTGCAAGTGCTGCTCTCGTCGACGCTGTGCCACCTTGCAGCCCTACGGGCAGTCAGAGGCTCCCTGTGCCGAGGGAACGAGAGAGGACCCCAGTGAGGGCTGGGGGAACAGGTCAGCCCCGTGCCCCATGGCCAGACTCGTGCCCTAGTGCCTGGTCCTGGGGGAAGGAGCTCCGTCCTAACCCACCAGGGCTCGGCCAGCACGGCAGGGGGCCCTGGGGGCCTTCAGGTGCCCGTGGGTCTGGCCGGTGGCAGGACCCCAGGGGCTGGACCTGGCCTTGCGCTCTGCTGGCCGCGTGAGGTGCGGGGCGAGGAGCGAGGCCTTGCCACGAGGCTGCCCCAGGACACGGCTTCAGGCTGTCCCCGGCTCCGTGCCCACCCCAGTCTCTGGCCACAACTCCTGGAGGGGGCTGGGGGCTCCCCCCGCCACCCCCTGCCCTCAGCACCCGGTGCTGCAGGAGGGCTCCTGCACCCCGCGCGCACCGCGCTGCTGCTGCTTCATTAGCATTAATACTTGGCCAAGCTCTTTGATTAATGCGCTGACTTGAGCAGGAGGAACCGGTGCTGAGATGAAATGTAAACCCCGTGCTCCCTTCCAGCTCGGTCCCGCTCACTCGATAGAAACTCGATCCCGGGCGGGGGGGGATCGATGCTAACCCGCTTACCGCCCGCGCTGCGCCGGGCACGGGGCCTGCTGGAGGCAGTCGGGGGGCCGGGAGGGCGCTGCCAGCCTGCCCCCGAGGGGCTCTGGGCCCCCACGCACACGGGGCGAGGGCACGGGATGCCCTTGGGGGCAGAGTCCTGGGGCGGCACGCTGGTCGTGTCGGGCAGGGGGCACTCGGACAGGCGGTGGCCCGAGGGGCCTGGGGCAACGGAACGGCTTTCGTGTCCCCCAAGGCCGGCGTCCCTGCTCCTCAGGGTGGCAGCAGCATGTCCGTGTGTCCGTCCGGAGTCCGGCACGCACAGCTGAGCCCCAGGCAGCCTGGCACCTCTCCTCCCCAGCGCATCGGGGACGTTTCTTCACGGGCACAAAGGAGAGAGCCCCCGCGTTTCCAGTTACATCAACCCAGGGGTTGCAAGGCAGCAGCCCGGGCTCGGCAGAGAGGGCTGTTTCAATTTACTTTTGTAGTTTTTCATTTCAAGATGAAATTAAGCTACAGAGAGGAGGGGGGAAAAAAACCACACGGACAAAAAAACAAACCCAGAACCTTTTTTTTAAAGCAATGCATCAACGCATCCCTTCAGGGAAAAACACTCTTACATGGAGGTTTTCCTGCACTTTAGCTGTCCTTGGTGTCTCAGTTCTCCTGCACTTTCAAAATGCTTGCCCCTGGCCAATTCCCTCTGTGCTCTGTTTTTTTTTGTTGTTTTCTATTTTTTTGGTGACTATTGTTTCCAGCCAATTTTACAGTAGATCTGTATTACGATAAAAGCCTTCCCCTGCTCACCCTGCCACGTTTTGTGCCACCGTGACTCCGGCAGTGCCCCGCTGACACAGCCTGGGGGCCTGGTGGTGGCCCCGCGCTCAGCGGCCGCCCGCGCTCACGCTCACCTACCTGCGCACCCAGAGTCCGCACCGGGCACCCGCGGTGCTGGGCTCTGCCCCCGCTGCCAGACCCTGCCGGGAGCTGCTGCAGCCCGGGCTGTGCCTCCAGCAGCTCCTCCGGTGCCTCCGTCCCAGCCGCTGCGTCCCTGCCCTGCTCTGTGCCGAGCTGCGGGGCCGGGGATCGGCCGCGGCCACCCCTCGGAGCGGAGCTGCCTCCCTTTGCCGTGTCCCCCCAGGTTCTCACCGAGGAGGTAGGGCTGCAGGTTAATTTATGGTGTACGAGGGAGCCGAGGATGGGAATAGCGTCTGCCCTCTAAATAAGTCATGAAGCAGGATCCCAACAGCACAATTAGAACCCTCCGTTAATGATTATTTATGGGGCTGGGAATGCTTATTTAACCTGACTATATTAAATATTAAACCAAATTATAATATTTATAACTGTATTTACAACAGAGGGGAGCGGTGCCCTGCCGGGGCAGGGTTGTGGTGTGTGAGCTGTGGGTGCCAGCCCAGCCCGGGCGCAGGTGAGGGCTGTGCCTGCACCAGGGGGGCCAGGAGGAGCCGCCAGCCCCCATGGGGAGCGCAGCCAGGTTGCAGGGAGCAGAGGAGCAGTCGCAGCTCAGTCTCCTGAGCCCACCCAGCTTGTGAATGCTTTAGTCCAGAGCCAAGTCCTGCCAGGAGGGTGCGGAGTGATGCTGGGGTCAGGGGCTAAGCCGGGACAGGGGGACTCTGCTGGGGACAACGGCATCTGCACAGGGTGGTGGCCCTGCTGGCCCTCCTGGGTGCCGGGGGGGCTCCTGGGGCCGGCTGGGACCTGCCCGCAGCTGCCTGCAGCCCCTGCCAGGAGGCACAGCCCCCCCGGTGCTGCAGCGATGCTGCACCTCTGGGATCTGCTGGCCCTGCCTGCCCCATGGGCATTCTGGTGAGGATGAGGAGAGCCCTGTGGGCACCCCAGTGAGGGTGGGAGAAGAGCCCCGTGAGCACCCTGGTGAGGATGAGGAGAGCCCCGTTTGCCCCGGCAGGGCCGACGGGATGCAATCGACGTGCCAGCCCTCCGCAGCCACTGAGGGAGACGAGCAGGGAAATCGGCTGCTGTTAGCAGAGTCCCAGCTGAGTAAAATACCCAATTGAATTGATTTCACTTGCAATTGGAAAGTCTATTGGCGAGGCAAACTGTGTTATCAACCCGGAATGAGCTGAACGCCACGCTCGTCTGAAGAGCGCGCTGGGGGGCCGCGCTCCCGCGGCACTGAGGGGCCCCGCTGACCCGCCGGCTCCTCCCACCCCATGGGGTTTTTTTGTCCCCAGAATGAGTGTGGAAAATGAAAGTAGTCGGCTGTGGTTGGGGGTGCAGCATCCAGGCACCGGGTGGTCTTTAGGGAGAACACGCTCTGCCAGGTGCTTGCTCTCCATGAAACCAGGTCGGCACCCCCAGCCCTTGGGGACTGAGCACCACAAGGAGGGCACGATGCTGAGCCTGGGCTCAGCTGCTCCCCCCAGGGCTCTGGGCAGGGCACGGATGCAGCAGGCGATGGGAGGGCAGCGGGGCCTCGGGGACGCCTGCCTGGGTGAACTGGGGCAGCTCTCCCCAGGGTAGCTCAGGGTCCCGGCCCCGTCCTGCCGCGCTGCTCGCCTTCCGAGGCCGGCACACACGCAGAGCGCCTCGGGGATACGGGGCCATCGGAAGCATCCTGCCCTGTGCAGAGGCTGGGGGACAGAATCAGGCTGTAAAACCCTGCTCAGGGCTGCTCTGTGAGATGAGAGCAGCAGGTTTTGCAGATGCGAGCGCTCGGCACTTTACGGAGCAGAGAAGCAGCCTGTGGGATTTCCAGCTGCTGAGGGCAACTGAGAGGAGACCCGTGGCTGGATTTTGCAAAGGTTCAATGCCGTTGTGACCACTAACAATATTTTCAGGTATGCAATCTAAGATAATGACAGGGCTAATCAAATCTCAAGCATAAGCTGTTGCTTTTGGGGTCAGGAGGGAATGTACTGCACCTAGAGCAGCAGTGCTTAATTGCTTTTGTCTTCCCCTGAATCAAAGGAGACAGCTGGGCTTGGTGGGCCATGGGGTCTAATGCTCAGGCCTCGCAGCTGTGTGCGGCTGGGTGTTTGCTGCTCGCTCGAATCCAGTTCCTTTATCGCATAGACGTGGCTCCTGTTCTGCTTGCCCTAGCAATTGCAGGAGATAAGTGAAAAATCCCTCCATGCTCCCAAAGACAGTGTGATTGCAGGTTCCGCAGCCTATTGCAGATAAAATGATGATTAAGGGGTCCTACCCTATAAGCAGACAACCATGTTGACCTTATTTAGGCTCCTAATCAATTTGCCCCCGGTGTGATTAATTGAGATGCTTGCCATTGATTTTCTGTGAGACAGGAGCGGCTAAGGTGGGATTCACAAGGATGCCTGCAGGGAGATCTCGGGGCTGTTGGCGAAGCCGCGGCAGCGCGAGGCTGAGCCATGCTGGGTCCTCTGCCAGGCTGGGATTATCCTGTCGCTCCTCAGCCGTGGCTTCTGGGTCCCGGTGTTGAGGTTGCCAGCACGGTTTGCTGAGAGCCTCCTTCCTTCCTCTGCCTGCAGAAGGGCACAAGGGTTGAGCGCTGTGCGGTTGGTCTTAGGGGTCCAGGTGGGACTTGGGATTCTCAGTGCTGGGCCCTGCCTGCATCCCGCAGACGGTGCAGGAGCCTGGGAAGGGTTGGCGGAGGCTGAAGGATGGGACACGTCCCTGGTCAGCCCCCCTGGGAGGCGGGCAGGTGGCACCCATGCATCTGTCGGGGCGAGCCCATGGAGACTGCGCAGGCTGGCGCCGTGCGGTCCCGCTGGGGCTGGTGCTGGGGGTGCCCTGCCGCAGTCCTGTGGAGCCCCGCGGAGCTGCTGGCTTGTGTTCGTTGTTAACCCTCCTTCCCTGCTGATAGTTATGCAGGATAAGTTATGTGCTGGGGGATTCGGTGCTCTGGTCAATTATTGCAGGCGGTAAAGCAGTCCACTGGTGCCATTTTTCCTTGGCAGACTGAAGGAAGGGTGGCGCCGTGGAAGGAAGGAGCGACGCGCTCCCCGCACGGAGCAAGGAGGGTCCCGGCACAGCGGCTCCAGAGGGAGCTGGACTCTGCCCCGGAGCGCTGCAAGGGGTGTGGGAGCCTCCTGCCCCAAGCATCCCCACGGGGCCAGGGGTGACCAGTGCCAGGGCCCCCCCAGCACATGAGCTGCCTGCGCCTGCCAGGGTGAAAAGGCTCTGCCCAGAGCTGCGTGCGTGAGGTGAAGGACCTCCAGCACGGATGATTGGAAAGGATTTTCTGGCTAAATTGCTGAGCAGATGGATTTACCCTGGACTGGTCCTTGTGGACTCTGGAACATTTTCTCTTCTGTCACGGTTCCTTTTTATGACCTGCCATTTGCTCCAGCAAGCAAGAAGAGAGAGCTCTTGGCGTCAAGCTCCTGCTCCTGCTGCCGTTCGGGAACACGTCGGCATCGCTGCCGGGAGCCGCGAGCTCCTTTTCAGGAATGTGGCCGGGGCCTGGCAGGAGACCCCTGGCTGCCCCCTCCCCTGCCTCGCACGGCCGGGGCTGGCGGGGTGGGAAGGGGCGGGCAGCTGCCGGCTGGTGGGGGAGGACGCTGTGCCAGCGATGCAGCAGCGATTTTTATGGCAAGCCCTGAACCATTATAGTGACCACCTGGAGTGTGCACGGCTCCGTGGTGCTTCCTGCAGCCCGGTTAGGGGGCTGCTGTGCTGGGAACCCCCAGGTTCCCCACCCCATCCCACACCCGAGCAGTGCGAGACCCCAGGCCTGGTGCATCCCTCGCGGGCGGGCAGCTCGCTCCCCACAGCTGGGACAGCTCTGGATGCCGTGGGCTCATCCAGTGGGCAGTGGCTGGTGTGCCCTCGGTGCTGCTCAGAGGTGCAGGCGGTGCCTTCCCATGGGATGGGGTGACAGGGCTGGTGGCACATGGAGAGCACCCACGGGTCTCCCCAGACCTCACGCTGCCAGGGCAGCAGTGGCAAGCTGGGGGAGAGCTCCCTGCGGCACCGCAGTCACGGCTCCGGGCTTGGTTTCTGTCTTTGCCTGGTGGCCGTCAGCTCTGCTAATTATACACAGGCTAATCATAGCCCCGGGCTGAGCAGCTTCCAGCAACAGTGTGCTCCCTTGGCAGCTCGCTGGAGCTCTTGTCACCTCCCTTGTGCTCGGTGTCTCTCCTGGCCCTCCGTCATCCATCCCCTGTGACCGTGGAACCCTCCGGTACGGGGCAGTCCTGCCCGAGCATCGCCCTGTGCTCCTCCCATGGCCCGCCGTGCTCCGAGCAGCGTGACCCCGTCGGTTGTCACCCAGGTGCTGGTGGCCCAGCCCTTCGCAGCGTGGTGGCAGCAAGCGCAGGGGCTGTGGTGGCTCTGGGCGCTCCGCTCGCTCTGCCATTGCCGCTTCCACGCATTGATCCAGGCGGTTACTTAGGTTTCTGCTGTTCCTGTTTATGACTGATATTTGTCTTTCTTAGAAGAAGGGGAAAAGATGACACACTATCTTCTACCAAAGCCTTTCCTCTTCCTCCAGCAGCGTTTCTGCCATTTACATTAAAGGCTGTAACGGATTGGAGTAAATGGAGCAGGTTTGCAATTAGTTTTCAAAGTACTTATCTCATTAAAGTAAATGAATTATTGATTTAGTGACACTCATGCTTTTAGTGAGCGGCACAGTGCCATCACCACTCTGTTCCCTGGCTCACGACGGTGGTGGCCGGCCCTCGCACGCTTGCTCCTTACGTGCACGCATGTGCGTTTACATGCGCGTGACAGCAGGCGCGTTTCCGACCCGTTCCTCAGCTTCGTGGCACCGCGGAGCCACGCTGGCAGCGGGAGCCTGGGAGCCCGGCCCCGGCACGGCTGCGCGAGGGGCACCGGGCACGGCGTGGCAGGCAGGGGCGTGCACCGGGAGGGACAGGCTGGGGACCTGCACTGGTGCTCCAGGGCTGTGCCCGGTGTCCTGGCACGCCGCCGTGCCTGCAGCGCCGGATGCGTTCACCAAGCAGCCCTTGCAGCGCCTGGGATGGCGAGGAAGGCCGGCCACCCACCGGCGGTGGAGGTGCTTTGCTCTGGTGCCCAGCGGGGCACGCGTAGGGCTGCCTGGTGGTGCAGCGGGCTGGTGTCAGTGCTGCCCAGCGGCTGTGCCACACGGCTCCGCTGGTCAGCAGGAGAGGGTGTGAGCCTGGCGCTCGGCGCCGGGGCTGGATGCGCCCCAGCAGCGCGTGGCCGCAGGAGGGTGAAGCGCTGCGGTGAAGCCAAATGCTCATGGCTGAACTTGCCCGCCCCTCAGCCAGCTGCTGACTCATCTCTTTTGCGCTTCTCTGTACAGAGATTTAATCTCTCCCGTAAGATAAAATACTCCATTAATGGGAACCTGCCTACTCAGAGCCGCCCCTCTCTCTGTTCCAGGCAGAGGGGGCCGTGCTCCCCGGCGGCCAAGAGCTGAGGCTGTCGCTTCTGGGAGCGCACCCAGCATCGCAGCCACGGGCAGAACCGGCCCTCGAGGGGCTGAGATGACGCCCAGCCCTGCAGTGGCACCACGCACTCTGGGTGTGAGGCCAGGCACTCCGGGAGTGTTTTTCCCTTGCTGTTGTGTCCCTGTGTCTGATGTCTGCTCTGGGACAAGAAGGAGTGGGAGGATGCCAGCAGGGCGAGCCACGAATGTCGGGCTCCTCTTGCGGTGCCTCAGTGCTGCTTTCCTGGCAGATTTCACGGGCGCTGTCTGCGTGGGAAGCTCTTCCTCCTCCTCTGAGGGGCAGCATCGTCTGAGGGAGGCGGTGGCAGTCCTGCAGGAGCTGCAGCCGTCGAGCACGCAGGCAGATGGCAGGAGGTGCCAGGGGAATAAGCATAAGCTGCAGGAAGAATTTCAGTTCAGAGGTCCACAGCAGTTTCTCAGGCAGGTGTTTTGGTAACTGGAGTCAGTACTGGGACACTTGCGGGAGCTGTGCTGAGCACACATGTGCCCCAGGTCGCACCATCCCCTCCCTCAGCTGAAGGGCTCCGTTTGTCCCTTGCCAAAGGGAACGGCTCTCCACGAGCAGGCTCTCCAGGTTGTTCAGCATGACCTGCCCTCAGCCAGCCCACGTCCTGCAGCGTAAAGCGCGTGCCTGAGCTCCGGAGGAACCTGCAGCTGGAGCTGAAGGTCAGCGCTGTGCCAGCGACCCTGCCCGTCCCTGGGAACGAGTGGCCGGGGCTCATGCCAGCTTCGTGTGCCAGCCAGCTCGGCTCAGCAAAGCAGAACGCGTCTGCTCCGTCCAGGCAAGAGGCATCTGGTTACAGTATTTGGGGAGAGGCTGCAGGAGAAGGAACAACACTGAGTCTTGCCGCTGTCCGCCAAGAAGTGACTGCACTTTTTGGATTGGAGCCGTCGGTTTGGGGACTCTCCCAAACGGTTACTCAGCCCTAAAGCTGTCCTGGTGCTGTGGCTCCTGCAACAAAGCCGCAGGGACCTGCCTGTGGTCGGGACGACGCTGCCGGTATCGCATCAGCAGGCGGGAGACCGGAGGGTGCTGGGGTGCCTTCGTGGCTGCTCTGAAGGTCGAAGCGTTTCTCCAGCATTCTTTATTCCCCTGCTAAAGCTGAAGCCCGCTGTCAGGCTGCAGCCCTCTCCACGTGGATGCCTGCCTGGCTTCAGGCTCTTCCAGCCTTGCCTTGCCTGTGGGCTCAGGACGGGCTCGCGATGCAGGGACGAAGCCAGGCGGAGCTGTGGGGACGGGGTGGGATGAGCTCCTTGCCAGGTCCCCCACCAGACCCGGGGCTCTTCCAGGCACTGCTTGCACATCTCCCCCTGCAGCCCTTGGTTTGCAGCAGGGCATGGCCCGGGCTGGCCACCCAGCCAGGAAAGCTGCGGGGAGCTGGCGGTGCCCCCTCGGCCCGCGGGGCAGCACCTGCAGGCGCTGCTGGGAACGGGGCATTTCATCTTTCTGAGTTTAAAAAAAAAAAAAATCTTCTCATTTAATTAAAAGTGTTGACATTGTGCCTGGCCATCCCGCCCGCCAGAGAACGTGGTTATAAATTAAACATTAAACCTTTAATGGCCCATAAAGAAATATTCGCTGCTGCTTATGTATATAGGGGATATAAATAGAGAGGGCTGCTGGGGGAGGGGCAGGATATTATTTTTCCTCAGCCAAATAATCTTTGCTAATGAATTTAATTAAAAGAAAAATTAATTTAGGATTTTCGGTGGAGGGAAGGGGGGTCAAAACATACTGTGGAAAACTCCTACTGAGAAGTTTCGCAGAAAAGCTGAAGAGGCCTGGCGGCAGGAACGGGGACCCTCTTCAGGTCCGAGAGGTTTTAGCTGGGTTCGGTTTTGGGGATGAGCTGCCCTGTGCTGGGCTCCCTTCGTTTGGATACGCTGCTGTGCCCGTTCCTCTCCTGCCTTGGTGAATGCAGCAGGACAGAGAGATTCTGGCTGAGCAGCCCGGTCCCTGCGGTGCTCGGGGCCACCTGGGATTTGTGCTGGGCTGGTGCCTGGCTCAGCGAGCTCCCGAGCAGGCGAGCGCGGCGCATCCCGGCTGCGGGGGCCCCAAGCTGGTTGTGTGGAATTTCTCAGAAGGCGCCTTCCTTGGGAAATGTGTTTGGGAAATGAGATTTTACCCATCACTGTACTTCCCTGAGGAGAGCGAGCGTCCTTCAATTATTCATCGCCAAACAGGCTGCCTGAGTTCCCAGCACACCCAGACCTGCTCCTGGAAGGGGGACCGCGCTCCGGAGTGGTCTGCTCCCCGCTTTGCCGTCTCCTGCCTTCCTCTCCCAGGGATCCTCGTGAGCGTTTTCTTGGAGGAGCCGAGGAAGGAGAGCTGAGCGCGAGCCAGGGAGGGCAGGAGCTGGAGGCCCTGCCGGGAAGGAGCGGGGTGCCCGCAGCGATGCGGGGATGTCCTCCTGCTGCTGGGGACCGGGAGCTTCCCATGAACTTCCCCCGGGCGCACACCTCCGCGCGCTGCGGCTGGAAGACCCTCCGAGCCTGGAAAACACGTCTAGCTGGGCTAGAGCTTTCTGGAGGGTTTTTATCATAAGAGCACTAATGGAAGTCAGCACCAGCCTAATGAGCTGTGTTCCTCCATGAATCTGATTCATTGAGGCAGGAATTACCATAATTGATTATCCTGCTGTGCGGCTAAGAGCGGTGTTTGCTAACACAAGTGCCTGGGAACCAGCTCCGCGCTTCCAGCGCTGCCACCACGCCGGGGCTGTGCCCTGGGGCCGGCCCAGCTCCTGCACGGCTCCGGCGGCGTTGGCTGCGCTGGGCTGGCCGGGAATCGGTGCCCCGCGGGTGTACGGGAGGCCGCAGGAGATCCATAGCTCCAGTGAGACGAGTAGAGGTGTCTGAGTGTCTGCAGGGAGAGGCTGCAGGACTTGACACCTTGAGATCCCCAAAGAAGCAGTTAGCAGACAGAAACAACCCTCATTTACTCTTAAAAAAAAAAAAAAATATCTCGTGATGTATAAGCTGCCCTCATTATTTTTGAGGGTCTGACATGATTTATGAACATTTGGGTTGGCAATGTTGCAAAAGCCAATTAGTTGAAGTGCAGCTTTCAGGAAGTTTTCTTTGAAATTCGGTGGTGTTCTCCAAGAAGTCCCCGGAGCTGGGACAGCGGTGCCGGGGCTGTGCCCTGCAGGGTCCCCGGGGGGCAGGACGGGCGCTGCCGGGGGCACGAACCGGGGCGTCCTTGGGTGCATGCGATGGCTGCGCCCTACCCGGGGCTGCCGGGCACCCGGCAGAGCTGAGCCAGGGGCTGCGCTTGCAGGTTCCCAGGGCCTGGCAAAACGCCCGCAGGAGCTGGAGGCGCCTCGCAGGGGCTGCCCCACGCCGGGTGCCGCTGCCGGGGCGGCATCGCCGCAGCCTGGCTGCCGGCTGCTCACCGGGGCAGGTTTCCCAGGGCTCCCGGGGAGATCATGCTCGTGGTCATACTTGTATTCTAAAAATTTTGCCAGTCAATGGGCAAATAGCATTGACTGTAAGCAGGTTAGCGATAATGATCATTGATTTTAATTCTTCCTCCTCTTTCTTCTCTTTTCTTAGAGAGTCCAGCGCGAGCACCGCAGGAGGAGCTTGGCTGAATAAAAGGTACGGAGACGTCCGCTCCTCTCGAGCCAGGGAGAGGCGAGATGGGGCTTTGTGGCTCGGGCAGCCGCCCCAGGGCCTGAGCCCAGCGTCCCCCCAGAACCCCCATGGTCCATGCTAGGGCGGCCCCGAGGGAAGCAGGGGTCGGGCGGCGGAAACCTGCATGTCCGGGGCTGTGCGGGGCAGGCGGGTGGGCACAGAGCCGCGGCCCCACGGCCGGGGGGGGCGGCACAGCGGCTGCCCACTCGCTGCACGGGGCCCCAGTCACGGCGGGTCCCCCCGGGCACCGACCCCGCAGCCGAGCCCCCGCACGGCGTGGCGTGAGTGGAGTGAGTCCGGGCGAGGAGGGTGGGCACAGCCGGGGGCTGCGGTGTCTGTGAGCTGTCCGTGTGTGCTGACGTTGCTGTCTGTCTGTCTGTGCTCTGTGCGCCTCCCGGGACGTCGGCTGAGGGGCTGCGTCCTCACCCAGGGCGACGCCGGCCCCGGGGTGGTGGCCCCTGCTCGCAGCGTCCTGCAGCCCACGCTGCCGGGTGTCACTGCTGCGTCCCTGGGCCGAGACCCAGGGTGGTGACGGTGGAGGAGAGATGTGAGGGGCGAGTGCTTTAGTCCTTGTCACCAGCAGGATAAAGACAGTGGCCGGCTGGGAGGGGGGGGTCGTAGTCCAAAAGGATCTGGAGATCCCCTGAGAAAAGTAGAAAAGTTGTCCTTGGAAGAGGGGTGCAGAGGTTGGCGGATGGAGGCTGGAGGCTGCGCAGCAGCCGTGGAGCGGGGTGCAGGGGTGGCCGTGGCTCCCGGGGAGCCTTTGGCTGGCACCGTGCTGGGCCACGCACGGAAAGCCAGCAGCCCTGGTGCAGCACACGCGGGCCAGGCAGGGTGTGTGCATTCCCTGCTGCAGTCATCGCGGGGAGCAGGCTGGGTCCCTGCACAGCACCCAGCGTGTCACCTCGCCCGTGCTGTGGCGGGGCCACAGGTGGGCAGGAAGGTCCCTGAGGGGACAGAGCTTGGCCTCCACCTCTGCCGTTTGTGCCCGGGACAATTTCTCCACGATGTATTCTCCATGCTGAAGCAAGAGCTTCGCTCCTCCCAGGTGCCCAGCTGCGTGCAGGGGCCGCTGGTCCCGCAGGAGCCCTCCAGTGCCAGCTCCTTTTGCTCCCCCGTCCCCAGCCCTGCGCCCTCCGGCCTGGCGCAGGGACGCCTCCCAGCCGTGCATGCTCGCAGGGCCCCGGGGTGCTGCTGCAGCCGAGCCAGGAGCTGCTACGGCCCAGGGCCCCTGCTCTGCCTGGGAGATGCAGCGTGAGGTCTGGGCACCCCGGGGACAGAGGCACGCGGCCGCCCGCCCTGCGCTGCCCTTTTGGAAGCAGCCGTTGGGGATGCACTCAGAGGCACCCCCACGGCTGGGGGCTGGGGGCACGGCCTGCCCTGAGCCTGCCGGCCGGGGCCGCATGGTTGGGTGCTCAGGGAGGAGATGTCCCCCGCAGCAGCAGGGACGCTGCAGTGGGGTCGGTGTTCTGTGGCCAAGCAGCCGCCGGAGCCCCGTTTGGGTGGAAAAGGGGAAGCGTGTCGTCCGGGCGCGTGGTGACGTGGGCTGTTTGCAAAGGTGCTCACAGGGCGAAGGGAGTGATGGAAACGGGGTTGGGAACAGCTGGCAGAGGAGGTGAAACTGCGCTGGGAGCAGAAGTGGCTGGGCGCGGGGCAGAAGAGCCGCTCCGCAGGGCTGAGCTGGGGCAATGCCGCTCCCCGGCTGGCTGCTGGCGGGGGGCCCTGCCCAGCGTCCCCCCTCGCCGGGTCTCAGCTCGCACGGTGAGGGAGGTTTTATTTGGAGGCTCGCCTCAAAATGCTGCAGTGAGCCTCTCTGCCCCAGGAGGGGAGCATCCTGCCCTGCTCCCCACGCAGGCAGCGTGCCCCACGGGGTCCAGCCGTGCCCCCAGCCCCGGCTGGGAGCCAGCTTGTAGGGTGCAGGGGAAGAGGGGAGGGTTTTGATCACCAATATATAAGAGGGAGTGGGAAGCCCCCCGCCCCTCTGCCTGCAGTGGTGGCTCCTCTGCTTTATCACCCTCTCCTGGTTCTGAATTATTGAGAGTGTTGCTTTCTTTTATTGCTGTGCTGGAGGAGAAATGCCTCAGCCCGGCTCTGCTTTGAATATGATTACGGGACTGGAGATGTCAGAGCCAGCAGGGCCCCAGAGACCAATCTGCCACCCCTCTTGCTCCTTTGCCTTCCCTTACTCTTATTTATTCCCCTGCTGCTGCGCCTGGTTCAGCGCACGCGGTCCCTTTGCTCTCCTCGGCGGCGGTGCCCCAGGAGGACGCAGATTTAGTGGCTGACGAGCGGCGCTGCCCCGCTGTGCCCGCAGCGAGCGCTGGCCCACACGGGGCAGGTTTGCGTGGCCACGAGGGGTCCTGCTGGTGGGCTGCGGGCAGGACAGGGCGGGTGTCCCCCACTCCACCGCTCCCGCTGACCCCCCGGGGGACCCCAGCCCATCCTGCGCTCCCCTCCCTCGGCTTCCCCGTGCAGCACTGGGGGCCCTGCAGGCTTCATCCTGGGGCTCCGTGGGGACGCGCCGCGGGGTGCTCGGGCTGCGATGCGGCGGGCAGGCCTGCCTCCCCCCCGGGCAGCCCCCGGCGAGGGTCCCGGTGCCCGCGGGGGTCCCGGTGCTGTGCTCCCGCAGAGTGCAGCGGCTGCTGCCCGCGGGCAGGTGCCGGGAGCCGGCTGGCACCTCGCAGGTTAATTGTGAGCGCGGCCGATTCCCTTATTGACAGGGCAGCCTGAAAAACGCTGAGGCAGGACCATACCTCCTCCGAGTGTCAGCGCGGGAGCCCACGCCGCTCCTGCCAGCACACGCGCTCCCGCTGCCGCCCGGACCCCTGCCCAGACCCCCGTCGCAGCCTCCCCCTCGCACGCTCACCCTTCCCCTGGCTCTTAAAGACGCCAGCGAGGATTTATTTTTATTCCTCCCTCTCCCCTTTTTTTTCTTGACGATGAACTAAGTCCCCGCCGGGCTCCTTGCGCCGGGTTGCCTGTGGCCGCTGCCCACCTGGGCACCCTTCCCGTGGCCCCGGGCTCGAGGCAGCCCTGCAGCGGCATGTCGGATGCCGACAGCCAGCTTTGAAGCCCGCGGCAGCCCGTGGCGAGCCACCACGCCGTGCTGGGGAGGGGGCGAGCACGCAGGGCACGCGGCGGTGCTGGCCCTCGGTGCCAGCCCTGGAGGCTGGAGCTGGACAGAGAGCGCCCGAGGGGAGAGAGCCCACCGAGGAGCGGCGCCCGGAGCAGCCCACGGCCCTCCCGCTGATCCCGCGGAGCCCCGCAGCACCCCGACATGATGATGTATTTTTGGGTAGGTACCGCCGCCAGGGCTGGGCATTTCCCATCCCTCTTTGCTGGGGTTTCGCTCGGAGTTTGGGTTGTTCCCTGCCGTTGTCGCTTCCCAGCAGCGCCGCTTGCCAAGGAAATCGTCCCTCCTCTGGCGAGGCGCTCGCTGCCCTGCAGACGGGGGCGCGGGGCTGCGATGCTGGAGGCAGGGCCCAGCACCGGAGAGGACGGGGCCGCGGAGGGGCCGGGCAGGGCTCCCTGCCTCTGCACTGCGGCCTCGTCCCTGCTCAAGAGCAAAGCCCTGTCCTGCTGCTGCCTCCTGGCCCCACCACGCCACTGGCCGTGGGCAGCAGCCCCCTCGCCCAGTCCCCATCCAGCTTGGGGTGGCTGCAGGCTGCCCAGAATCGTCCTTCTCTCCCCTGGTGCCCTCTCCGGGTGTGCTGGGCTGGTGCACGGCCGCTCGGGTGCATCTCGTGCTGCGGGGCCGTTGCTCAGACAAGGTGGGCTTTGCAGCCTGCCCCAGGGACGTTTGTGCAGGAGGGGCGGCGGGGTTCCTGCGGGCAGCAGGGTGTCTGCGGGACAGGGGGTGCAGCTGGGGCTGGCGGGGACAACCCCAGCCCTTCCCTGCTCCTGAGGGGCCAGGCTCTGTGCATCTCTCCGGCAGCTCTCCCCAGGGGAATGCGAGCGCGGCTGAGTTTGCAGAGAGGCCTCCCGTTGTGGGTCAGCTGTGGGGCTGCAGGCAGCGAGCAGCATCCCGCCGGGAGGAAGGGAAGGGATCCCCTGCAAAGCATCCCTCGAGCCGGCCGAGACCCCCTGGCCACGCTGAGAGCCTGGAGCAGGGAGGGGAGGCTGAGGGCAGGATAGGATCTGTCCAGGCACCTTGCAGCAGCCGTGCCTGGGGATGGGATGCTGAATGTGGCTGCGAGCTCCTTGCCTGGTGCACCTGGGATACCTGAGGCACCGTGCTGAGCACCGGGCTCTGCACCGTCCCAGAGGGGCTCCCTGAGGCATCCCGGCCCACGAGCAGCCCCCGCTGGGCCCTGGGCACAGGGGCAGAACTTTGGCCAGCAGCACCAGCGCCTTCCAGCTCCTCGCTCCCGCTCCCAGCTCCTCAGCAGCCCTGCTCCTGGCCAGACCCGGCCGAGCTGCTGGTAGCTGGGGGAGCGCCGGCCCCTTGGGGATTACAGGCTCCTGGTGAGCTGCAGGCACTGGGGAGCTGCAGTCCTCTGGATTACGGAGCAAGGAGCCGAGAGGATAGAGCGGGATGAAGGGAGGAGGCAGGGGAAAGGAGCTTATGGGGAAGGGGAAGATAATGCGAATTCATTGTTTCTCGGGGAAGCAGCTTTCAGGCGTAAGGTGCTTTGTCATTTGAGATCTTGGTGCAGCCGCCTTTCCCCGCTGGTCAGGAGCCCGTGGGGGCTCACAGCTTTTCATGCCAAAGCGTTAATTCTGCCCAGGGACTTAACGAGCTGGAGCAGCTTTGGAAGCAAACTGCTTTCTGGAGTTTCCGCTTGCAGCTCTGCGGGTGTTGCGTGGCTTCGTGGAGCTGCTGCTGGGGCAGGGCAGTGGGGCAGGGCTGGGAGCAGCACCTGGGTGTTTGTCCCCATGGGAGCTCAAAGCGCAGCTCCCTGGGACGCGCCGGTGGTGCGGAGCAGTGCTCGGGGCTCTCATCCCTGTGCCGTGCCGGATCCCCTGGATGGGGCCCTCAGCATCGTGCGGGGCACGGGGCATCCCCAACCCGAGCCAGAGCAGGCGGCTGCTTTGCTCCTCGGGCGGCACCTGAGCATCATCCCTCGGCACCGCAGGCGTCCCCCCGTCGCCGGCGTGGGAGGAGGCGGAGGGTTTGGTGCCGCTGCACGGCGGGAGCGTGGCCGCTGTCGGGAGCACTGCGGGAGCTCTGCGGTGGCAGTCGGCAGCGGGTGGCTCAGTAATCGACACTGCAACAGGCTGAGATGCCAAAGCAAAATGTCTTCAAATTAGTAGTAATTGCAGGAGAAATAAAGAGCGTGCGGGGCGAGTGGAAGGAAGGTTCTATAAATATTATGATTTTTAAAGTTTGCCCTGGAGTCCTAGAGACTGTTTAAACGCTAATATCCTGTCTGTGCATTTAAAAAGCCTTATAATGAGGATCGAGTGTCTGCTTCCAGAGCACCTCCTGCCTCGCGGTCCCACGCAGCCCACGTCACCTGGCTGCCGCTGCCGCTGGTGTCCCAGCCTGGGCTGCCCCGTGCCCAGCACCGCCCGGTGCCGCGCGTGCCCCTGCTCTCGCCCTTTGCCAGGGCTGTGCTGGTCCCCGGCAGCCTGCAGCAGCCCGCCCGGTGCTTGCGCTGGAGCCCCACGTGCCGGCCCTGCGTGCAGCGCTGCGCCCGGTCAGAGGTGTGCGTGTTCTTGGGTACCCCTCGTGAGGCAGCAGTGCTGATGGCAGGGAAGGGGGAAGCTCTGGGAGCTCAGTGTTTCGGGGTCCCCGGGTCTGCAGGTGCTTGTTCCTCACGGTGCTTCGCCAGGCTGTACCTGCCGCAGCCCCGGCTGGTGCTGCCCACCCGGCCTGGAGCTCGAGGTGCTTGGCAGCAGCTGTTCTGCCACGGTTCTGCCGCCTGCACGTTAATTCTCATTAAATCCAGGGAGCCTAATTGCCTTTTCATGTAAATATTTTGTCAAGTGAAAGGGCTTTAGGAAGGGCTGTGCTGATTGAAGGAGAAAAGCCAGGCTTTCTCGCGGGTGCGGTGGCAAGCTTGTTCCTGCCCTGCCTCATTAAAAGTGTGAACTGTGCCCCCGCGTGAGCTGCCGCACGTCCCGCACCCACGGTGAGCCCCGAGCTGGGCGCACGGCCGGCCACGAGCGCAGCGGCTGCGTCTGGTGTCCCCAGGCTCCTGGGGAGCTGCCGGCCTTCCTGCCAGGAGGGAAGTACCCGGGGTGTAAATAACCCAAATTCCCGCTGTGCTTCCCCAGCCACGCTGCCCCGGCCTCCGGTGACACCCACGCGGGGCTGCGGGCTCTGCACCGGGAGCCAGCACCGCGCATCTCGCGGGGTGGCTGCAAAACCCAGGCTCCGTTTTGTGGGAAGCACCCAGGTCTCTGACTTCTCTTGTCATGTTGGATAAAGGACAGGGGAGGGGACAGCACGAGGGGCAGCGGGACACCGCAGGATGCCACCCCTGCTGCATGGCAGCACCCAGCCACCCCCCTGCTCCGCCCAGCTCCGGCAGCTCGGGACGGATGGAGAAGCTTCTCCAGGCCCCCCCTTCCTTCTCCCCCTCTTCGCAACGGGCGAGCAAAGTTTTATCAGGATGATATTTTTCCCCAGTTCCCATTAAACTTTCATGTGCTTTCTCTGCATTTCTGCTGCGCTCCCAGCTGCTACCGCTGCTGTCCCCGATAGCTGCCGTTGGTCGCAGCCCCCCCTTACCTGCCATTTGGGTCACATTTGGGTGCTGGTGACATCGCCGCCCCCGCCTGGGGGCCGTGACCTCGCCGAGATGCTGTGACGAGCAGGAGGGAGGTGGCAGCCTGGAGCAGGGGCTGGTATCTGGGTCAGCGGCTGCCAGTGCGCTGGGAGCGGTGCAGCGCCAAGATTTTCAGTAAAAATTCTGCCTTGTTTTTGGAGTTTAGAGCAGGTGGGGGCTTCATCAGCCCCCTGAGAGCCACCGGCGTCAGAGGAGGAGGAGGAAGGAGCGGGGGGAAGACGGGAAGGAGGTTTAATTGGTTGCAGAGGAGGCTCGTCCAGGTGTCCCCACAGAGCAATGCTGGACTTGGGAGTCCCACGCGGCAGCAAGCGCCACATCCCGCAGAGCGTTCGCCGCGCGCCTTCCCTGCCTCTGCGCGCTTGGGTGCCACCGTATTCCCTCTCGCCGGCAGCTTGCTGGAGCAAACTCCTCCTCCTCGATCTGCTCTTGCTGTCTTTGTGATTTGGCTCCGAAGCCGTTGGGGGCTTGGTGCGGGGTGAGCGTCCCAGGGCTGCGTCCTCGCTGCGCTTGCCTGCTGCCAGCACCACGCGAAGCCGCTGCTGCGCAGTCCTGCACAAGCCTCACTGCCCCAGCCCTGCTGCCGTGGTGAGACGCGCACGTGCTCGCTGCTGTGCCCCTGGCCATGGCCATCAGGGTTTCCCTGCCGAGGAGACTCCAGCTCGCAGCCTCCTGCCGGGGCTCTCGTCTCCTGGGGAGATGCTCAGGACCTGCAATCCCCCCAGTTCCCGGGTGCGGCAGAGCTGTCTGAGTTCCCCTCTGACACAGGGAAGGCCACTGGGGACCTCAAGTCTGGTGGCTTCCCCCGGGACAGCCCATTCCCTGGGCTCCCGTGGGCTGGGGCATCTGCCCCAGCGTCCCGCCCGTGCTCCCACCCAGCGGGGCCGGTCCATGATGGCCAGATCGGATTCCGATACGCCTGCGGTCGGCTTAAACCACACCTGTCTTTCAGAGATGGAGCAATAAACCAGCGATCTATAGATGTCTGTGTAGGAGACAGGCAGTGTGCTGGGGCTTGAGGCAGCCCCTGGGCTGTTACTCAGGGGCCGGGCTTTGGGGTTCAGCGCGAGCAGAGCCAGCCAGGCTGGGAGCTGCAGCACAGCAAGAGGTGGCGATGCTGAAGCAGGAGAAAGTGCTTTGGTTTGTGCTGCTGTCGGTCCTGGGTGCTCTGTGCTGGCATTCCTGTCCCTGTAAGCCCTGATGCTGTCCTGCTGCAGAGGGGCTGGAGTAGCCTGGGGAGAGTTTGGGCAGAGGGAGCCGGCTGCATGCACAGCGATGGTGTGGAGGCAGCCAGGGCGCAAGGCAGGGACCTTCCTGCGGTGGTGCTGAGCCCCTGGCATGTGGTGCTCCTGCCTGTCACCTCTGTCAGTCCCTTCCCACTGTCCTGGTCTGCGTGCAGCATCGGTCTCTCCCTGAGGCCACGCCAGCAGGCGCCTCGGACCTTCCCCTCGCCCCAGCACTGGCTTTGGAGCTCCCCTTGCTTCACAGCAGCTCAGATCCATCAGCGCCTTCATCTTAATCGCTTTATGTCTATGACTAACTACTAATGAGCTTTTAATTAATGAATGCCTTGGCTTGGGGGCACTCTGGGGCGGGTGGAAGGAGAAGACCAGACGTGTGCCCTGCTCCTGGGCTGCTGCCTGGGCTCTGCTCGCAGGCTGAGCACCCGGACGCCTCCAGTCCCCACTGCCGCAGCTGCGCCTCCGCCAGCCCGCAGCCCCTCCTGGCAGCTCTCCTGAGCAGCAGCCCCGGGCTTGTGCTCTGGTTTTGCACTGCCCAAATGTGCTGGTAGGGTGCAAGGGAGCCCCGTTGAATACCGGACACTTGAAGCCCCCTGGGACATCCAGCCCACCTGTGGTTGTGCACTGCATCCCCAGCAGGTCTGCGAGCTGCCGTGTCATCCCTCTGCTGGGAGGGGGTGTGGGATGGTGTCCTGCTGAGCACTGCAGCATTTAGATCCAGGATTTCCTGTTCCATCCCTGAGCGGGTGGTGTGCTGGGGTCTGGGCTTGGCATCTGGGGGAGCCCAGATGGCCCCGGGCAGGCTCTCGGCGTGCAGCAGGTCTGACGGGTGCCCGGGTGCTCCGGGCAATGTGTGGGGCACCCAGGTCACCAGACTGACAGAGGTGCTGCGCTGCGCCACTGCGCGGGGACAGCTGCACACTCAGCCAGGGCAGAGCTCTGAGCCGGGCTCTTGGTGACGGGACAGCCCCGCTCTAGGTGACAGCCCACTTTCTGCCTGGGTCAGGTTTTTGCATGGGAAGGGATTGGAGCTGGGGCACGGCAGATCTGGCCGCGCATCTCCCAGGAGCGGCAGCACCGCCCCTCGGGCACCTCGCAGCCGGTCTCTGCTGCCGGCCGGCTCCCAGCCGTGGGCAGCCCGTAAACCCCAGCCGCCCGGGAGCAGCCCAAGGGGTTTTGCTTTCCCAGTGGGCAGGGACCCTCCGTGGCTCAGAGCGCTCTCGGCCTTGCAGCCCTCCCAGCACAGGGTCTGCCGCTTGGCTCCGGTGCTTCGCTGGGCTCTGAACCAGTGGCCGAGGCCACTCCTGTCCTGGTGCCACGTTGTTCTCCCTCTTCCAGAAAACAAAACCAAGGAGCCCTCAAGGGTTCATTTAAAATAAATAAAAAATGAAAATAGTGCTGATTTGAAGGAAAGCCAGCCCCATCCTGTGCATGGGAGCGCATCGCCAACCCATCCCCGAAGGGCAGAGAGAAAGATGTGCTTAGAACTGCAGCCCTGTGCAACTTCTGCCTTTGATCATATATCTTACATGTGCCCTTTGCTTTCCCTCGTCTGATATTTATTAGGTTTAATTTTACTGGGACGCGGCTCTAAGTGAGACAGATGGAACGGGGTCTGTGTGCCTGGTGAACACATCTTAATTAAACAGATAAATAAACTTTCCTTCCAGGAGACTTGAGTTTCGGAGGGGTTCCTCTGGGGCTGCAGCTCTGCGGGGCTGGGCAGCTCTGGCCGGGGCTCCCCTGTTGGTGGGCACCTGGCCTCAGGCGTGGGCACAGCCCTGGTGCTGAGCGGGATCTGAGCGTGGCCGTGCCATCAGCTGGGGCTGCAGCACGGCGTCAACGCCGGGGCGACTGGAGGCAGCAGGGTGAGGGAAAGTGGCCGTTGGTGGCAGGGGACGTGTCCCCACCCCGGAGCTGGCAGTGGGTTGGCATAGCCCTGCGACGCTCATGTCCCATGGGGGCTACCTGCTGCTGGGGGGGGGGTCTCTGCAGCCAGGCACTGGTGGTGGCCAGAGGAGGGAGAGAGGAGACTCGAACTCTCCTCAGCTCCTGGAGCCGTGCCTGGTTCCACCACTTCTGTGGGATTTTGCCTCATGAGCAGGAGCACAGAGGTAGTCATTGCTGGGGGGAAAGAGGAGAGCTGAGATGGGAAATTGTGGCAAATTCCTGCTGTGACAGTGGTGCAGAGGGGTCCTGGCAGCAGGTGCTGCGGTGTGCGGCCCGATGGGGACAGGGACGGGGATGGGGATGGGGACAGGGTTGGGGATGGGGATGGGGACGGGGACGGGCACGGCTGCCCAGCATTGCTCTGTGCTGCCTCGCGGCAGGGGAGCGCCACGTCTCCTCGCCCCCTCGGCTGCAGCCAGCCCGTGCTGTTCCTGCTGGCTCGGGGCAGTGCCAGGCTCACTTCACTGCGCTGCCACCGGCCAGGAGCGCGTTTGAGTCACCCTGCCCGGAGCCAGGATCCGGCGAGGGGAGGAAGGGCAGATTACCTCATCCTGGAGCCGGCTCTCCCCAGCGCGCACCTCACGTGGTTTGGTTGGTTGGACGCTGCAACCAGAGAGCGTCAGGCCATGCCCTTCCCTTTGCACCTCTGCATAAGAGCAGTGCAGGAGCCACACCAGAACCTGGTCCTGGGCCTTTGGAGGCACCCGTCTGCTTGCGCAGGGCGTCCCTCGCCACATGCCGGGGTGGTGCGTGGGGCTCGGGTGCACAGGGGTGCCTGGTGGGACCGCTCCCCACTGCTGCGTGGGGGGCTGTGGGGGGCGAGTTCCTCCTACCCCTTGCAAAGCTGCCCTGGTCACTGGGATGCGTGGGAGAACATGGCCCCGTGGCTGCAGGGCTCCGGAGAAGGGGAGCTAGGGGCGAGCAGGGAGCTGGGGGCTGAGCACTGCACCGGGCTCCTTCGTGGTCCCTTGGGAGCCGGAGGGCGAGTGGCCGTGGTGGGACAGAGGAGGGTGCTAGCAGCGGCCCGAGGCTGCTGTTGGCCGTGGGCGTTGCTGCCCGGCTTCTTTTCAGTTCTTGACAGCGAGGGGTGATTCTGGTGAGAACCCTCCCCAGCCTGGGGTCTGCTCCCCGATTTCTCAGCTCACGTCCCCTTGGCAGCGCGTTCTCCCCAGCAGCAGGACCCCACAGGGGGGTTGGGACCCCCGTGGCCCCCAACCACTCGTTCAGGACGGCTTTTCCTGGAGCAGTTTGTTTCCACGGGGTTCTGCTCGGAGGCTCTGGGGTGGCCATATAATACGCCTCGTCTGTTGAGTATCTGCAGCAGAAACTGGAACCGCTGCGAGTGTACCAGGACACTGCAGCATGTCGCTATGTCTAGGGATACTGTGGAAAATCCCAGCCTCCAAATAGGGCTGTTCATGTGCTGGAGGCTCCGGAGGAGACAGAGCATCAGCAGCTGCTGGCACAGACCTGCCTTTGTGCATCGCGTTTGGCCAAGATGGAAACTGAACCGAACCCAGGTTGCCTTTCCCACCCAGCCGAGCACAAAGCCCCGCCGGCTGCTCTGGGGCCCGGAGCCGCCACCGGGACCCCTGCGCCCAGCCCGGCGGCTCGGGGGGCACCGGGTGGGAACGGGCCCCCCGGGAGCACACACGCGTGTGCGCGGCCCGGCCGCCCCCCTATCGCCATGACCGCCCCCCTGTCGCCACGGCCGCCCCCCTGTCGCCACGGCCACCCCTCTATCGCCACGGCCGCCGCGACAGAGCCGCGCGCGGAGCTGCCCCCGCGTGCCCCAGCCCCGAGCCGCTCGTGCAAGGCGGGGGTCGCGGGGCGGCCCCGGGCCGGGGGGGGGGAGGGGTTTGGGGAGGGGGGGGTCGGTCCCGGGGGTCCGCCCGCCCGGGGGGGGGGGGGGTCTGCGGGGCGCTGCGGGCTCCGCGCGTGGCCGTCCGTGTCTGCGTGTGTGTGCCCGGAGAGCGTGGTGCGTGTGCCGGGGCGGCGCGGGGGCGGCGGGTGCCCCTCCGGCTCCTCGGCAGCCCCCGGTGCGGCGCCCGCAGCCCCCGGGAGCTCCCCTCGCGTCCTGCCGAGCCCGCGCGGGGGGGGGGGGGGGGGGGGGGGGGGCGGGGCGGGCCGGCTCTGCCCGCAGCCCCCCCCCCGCCCCCCCCCGCGGCAGCATCGCGCGTGCCCGGGGCTGGGAAGGCGGCTGCGAGGCGGCGGCAGCGGAGGGGTTAAGTGCGGGATCAGCTGTTCTCATGTCATTACGGATTCTCTTCATTTTATACAGAGCTCTGTTTGATGTCTGAATGCACAGGGGACTCCCCCTCCTCCTCCAACTCCCACCCCTTTTATTTCACTCCCTCGCCCTCTCCCTTCCTCCTCCCCTTCCTTTCTCTCCCCCTTCTCCTCTCTCTCTCACACGCACACCCTTTGCAGACCGCTCGTTCAGTGCCAGTGTCTAATGGCACCGAAGTAAATAGCCGAGCATTGTTCCTTCAGTGTAAGAGCAGAGCGAGGCCAGCCTTCCTCAGATGAATTCCTCCTAAATAGCGCCCGAGGGGGACGGGAGGGGACGGAAGAGGAGGGGGAGAGCCAGAGGGGAGAGCCAGGAAGACAGAGGATAAGCAGTGTGTAGAAGAGGACGAAACTGCGAGCAGCTTCACGGCTACCTGTCAACACATGCTGTGCTCCATGGCTAACTCGGGCTGCCTCCTTGTCTCCAACTCAGGCATGCTTCCTCACTCTCTCCCCTGTCCTCCAGCCTTCCTCTACCTCCAACAGGTAAGTGACCCTCTTCTGGGAATTTTTTTGCTTTCGGTTCACACGTGCTTTCTCTAAGCGAAGGGTCAGAGCTTAACCTCTTCCTCTCCAGCCTCTCCTGGCCTCTCCGGCGCATCCTCCCCGCCGGCACCGGCGAGTTTTGTTGCGTCGGCCGCTCGCGGGTCTGGGTTGCGAGTTCATCGGGGGCTTTCTCTGCTTTTTGTGCCGAGGGGGCTGCTCCGAGCAGGGCTGGGGAGCACAGCCGGGGCTGGAGGGGGCCGAGGCGCTGGCAGTGCGGCAGGCAGAGCCGCCGGCGCGGGTCCAGCACCTGCCCTTCCTCGGTGCTGCTCCTCTTCGGCAGAAGCCAGGGGAGATGCTCGATGCTCCGCGCACGGGAACCCGGCTCCTCCGTGGCCTGGGCTGCCACCGGGAGCAGGGGGAGCGAGGAGTTCGCATGCGTGCACACACGTGTGCATGTATGTGCGTCCGTGTGAGCTGTGCGCTCACGTCGTGCGTGTCCGTAGCTGGGACGCGGCGTCGAGCTTAAATGGCTTTGCCCGGCTGTGGATACGGAGGTGCTGCAGATGGATCCCGGGAGCAGCGGCTGGTCCAGGCGAGCCTGGAGTTCGTGCGGCCGGCGCCGGGCTGCTGGCGGCCGGCGGGTCCCCTGTGCCCTCAGCTTGGCTTCCAACTTCTCGTCGGGGCTCGTGGCTCCTGGGACCTGCCTGGACCCAGCACAATGAATTTCCAGGCTCGCCATCCCGGGGGAAGCACGGCTCAGGAGAGGCAGCATTTTCTTCAAAAGCCTCTTCTCTGCGTCGGAAATCCCAGTCTCCCAGCCGGGCTAACTGCTCCATTTGTGCTTTCAGGAGTTTAAAAATTCATAGCATCCTACCGCGCTCCGCCTGGCCTGCGCGGCTCACCTGGCAGCTGAGGACAGAGCTCGGCGCGGGTGCAGACCCCACCGCCCGCGCTGGGGAAGGGCTGGGGGCTGCGTTTCATTTCCCAGAGCCTGCGTCTGCATGGGCTTACGGCCAGCACGCATCCAAGCTGGAGCTGGGGCCGGCAAGGCCCGGGCTGCTCTGGCCGGCGTGCCGGGGCCGGAGCTGGTGAAGCCGGCGCTGCTGCCGGTTACACAAGTGTATGGGCAGCCGCTGCATGCGCAGGGGGCCTGGGGATCGCGCGGGGCTGCTGCAGAGGCTGGCCGAAACAGTGCGTGATTTATTCCACCTTCCTGCAGGCAGAGGCTGTGGGCGAGCTGGGGCTGGGCTGAATTTTGATCTGCGCTTTCCTGGGCTGCGCAGAGCGCAGCAGATCATCCGCGGATGTTGCTCGGCATGTCCCGGTGCACCAGGAAGGCTTGGGGCATCTGACACAGAGCAGAAATCGTCCCCAAGCCCCCACGTGTCCCCGGGGAGGTTTTCTGTGCGTCTGAAGGGAGCACATCGGCTGCTTTGAACCGGGAGGCAGCACAGGGCCCGGAGCCACTTCTCAGAGCAGCCAGGGATGTGGGGAATTTTATTTTCTGTCCGGAGCCCCCTCCCCCTGCCCGCTACCTGCGAGGGCCCCGCTGCTCCCGCATGTCGCAGGCACGCGATGCGCAGAGCGGCTGCACTGCCTGCAGCTCCAGGGCTGCAGCCACGCCGGTGCCGGTGCTGGTGCCGGTCCTGGTCCTGGTGCCGGTGCTGGTGCTGGAGGCAGCAGAGGACGGCGGCGCTTGGGGCAGGCTTGGGCCGCGGTGCTGACGGCCGGCTGGGACGTGTGCGAGTGCAGCGTGAGGTCTGCAGGAAGGAAAGGCATTATCTCATTCGCAGCTCTTCCCCACTTGTGGCCACTTGCACCCAGCGGTTTCTGGGCCCTTCATGGCCCCATTTCGTGTAATTCGGACATGGTGCTCAGCGTCTCTTCCTCTCCGCTCTCCCAGAAGCATCCTGCTCCTTGGCAGCAGGTTTGGCCTCGCAAGCCAGAGAGGAGGGGTTTATGAAGAGATTTGGAGTTGGATTTTCACCCACTAATGGGTGAGATGGAAGCCAAAGTCTCTGTCCTTTCCCCTGAGTTTGTCTGTCGATGAGGTTCTGTACCCAGGGTTTGGAGACGATGATGTTTCTGGTGGGCTGGCAACAAGACGTCAGGAAGGGGCATGGCTGGCAGCAGTCATGTGGGGAAAGAGCACGGGAGGATGCTGCTGGCTGCTCCTCGTCCTGCCTGTCTGAGCCAGGGGCCTGCTTGGGGCACGGTGTCTCTGCCCAGGTCGTTCACTGTGTCAGCGCTTTGTCCCTGGCTTCACTCTGGATTTTAGGAGCGACTGCTTCGGTGCACCAGGAGCCTGCAGGGCAGCGATGCTGTTTCTGGGTGTGTGCCCCGTACCCAGGTGCACCAGAGCTCGCCTCAAGTCAGCGTGGGCTCGTTTCCCCTGTGCACAGCTGGAAGCACCTGGAAGACTTCAACAAACTTCTTTTCGGAATTGAGGTTGGCTGGGGGAAGTTCACCTTAGACCTTCTGGGGTGCAGTCATGAGCCCGGAGCCCGTGTGCCTGCCTAGCAAGGCAGACGTCCGTGCAGCAGGCGCGGGTGCAGCACGGGGAGCTGGAGCCCCGCAGCCGGCTGGGGAAGCGCGTGCTGGTGGCCGTGCTAGCTGCAGGCAGGCCAGGATGCCACGCAGCTGCGGTGCCAGCGGGGCCAGTGCTGAGCAGGCACGAGCGGTCCCTGCGGCCCGCTGACCCCACAAGTCCCCTGAGGCAGCGGGCGCCCCTGCGGGAGCTCCTTGGTGTTTGCTGTTTCTGCTCCCGCAGAGGCCGCTTGTGTCTGTGTGCCCCGGCACTCGTATTTTCAATAGCGACTGTATTTGAGGGAAGGACCAAGAAACGAAGTTGCCTGCAAAACTTTGATTAGCCGAACACCGGGGGAAATCCCGCTGCGGTTGGGCTTTGGCAGCTCACGGGAGCACCTCGCAGCCGGGGCAGCTCAGCTCCTGCCCCAGCCCCAGCCCCGGGCCCAGCTCTCTGCGTGCTGCAAATGTGGGGCGATTGCCTGCGCCCCGTGCTCCCTGCCCGGCGGGGCAGGAGGACAGCCAGCCCCTGGCGAGGACACGGGGATGGGAGTGGGGTCGGCAGCCAGGAGGGAGTCGGGAATGCTCTGTCTTCACTGGGCTTTGGTGCAACGTTGAGCTGCTTGTTCAGGGAGGGCCTCGGCGTACAGGGAGACCTCAATTGTTGCGTTCATTTAAGGGAGGAATCAGTCACTGCTGGAAGTGTCTGCACTATAATTATAAAGGAGCAGCTAATCACTCCAGGAAGAGACACCCTGCTGACCCGGAACAGCCCCAGGCTCAGACTCAGCATCAGTGTTAGAGAGCGGTGGAGCCCCGGGTGCAGGCATCTTGTGCAGGGAACCACGGGCATGCCGGGGCTGTGCCTGAGCTCGGGTTCATTTCCAGGTGGGCTCAGTCCCACGGCGGAGCTGACCCCGAGCTGCTGCTCACCTGGCAGCACGTCGGGGTGTCCCTGCTCCCCACGGTCCCTCGGCGCTGCCCAGCCCGCGGCGCAGCAGGCTCATCTGAGCAGCGCCCGACCTGCTGGGGAAACAGCCTCTGCAAAAGGCTGCTTGGAAAATTCCTCTCCAAAAGGGCTGCTGCCAAGTTTAGCATATTATATTTTTAGGGAGCAAGTCTATTCCTAGCAATATTGTAGCGTGTTGCAGCAGCGGGTTCATTTAAAAGCTGGTTTCTTCCCCCTGCTTGCGCATTTCTCAGAGCTGCGAGCCCGGACCCGGCTGCTTGGTGGCTCTGTGGCTCCCGGGCATATGTCCCGCACTGCAGCTTCCACGTCTCCTGCACAGGGGAGGAAAGGCTTTAAAGCCGCAAAAAAAAATGTTTTCCTCTTTTTTTAATATATTGAAAACACTGGCATTAATTTTAGCTTTTGTGAAGCTGGTTTTCCCACAATAGCTGTAATTTAGGCCTACTCTGCCTGGCGATGCTCTTTTTATAGGTATATTCTTATTTTAGTACTATAGTGATGGGTGAATGAGTAGATTAAATTAGATTTAGTATCTATCATTCTTTAAAGCATTACAGGCAGTCATTGGAGGGATGTGGTTTAACACAGAAGAAAGGCTAATTAGGCTGGCAGGCTCAGCCTGCCCCCGCAGGCTCCCCCCACCTGCGTCCCGTGGGTGCCCCCAGACCCACCTGCACCTTTACTCGGGGCCGGGCGTGCAAGCAGGACAGCGCCTGGGGCGGATTTCCCAGCTGGGGCCGAGCTCCCTGCTCCGAGCTCCTCCTGGGCTCTGCACAGCCTCAGCTCCCCACCGCCGGCTCGGCACGGACGCACTGCGTCCATCGGCCACGGCACCGCTGGGCAAGTGGGTGGTGGGGACCCCCCAGCTCCAAGCCCCCGCGCTCGGGGTGTCCCCGCAGGCAGCAGCGGTGCCGTCCCGCTCCCGTGCTTCGGTGGCAGTTTGGTCGCTTCGGGGCAGCTGTATGGGCGAGCAGGCGCACGGGACAGGACGTGGGGCTGAGAGGGTATGGAAAAGAGTGGAAAAAGCACTGTCATTGGGAAACGCTGGAGGGGGTTACGTTGTGCAGGAGAAAACCAAATGTCTGAGGCAGATAGCTGCGTTTTCCCAGTGTTGCAATGCAGGGCCTGGGGGCGGTGGGACTCAGAGCCCATCAAAACCAATGGTTTGAAAGTTCATGCTGGTGCCGTGGCATCTGCTAAAGTGGCAGCCCCAGGCTGGGCTGGCCTCGGCATCCCCGATCTCACCCAGGCGGCAGCAGGAGCAGGGGAGCCATCGGCACGGGTGAGCAGAGCACGATGCTGGTAAATGCCAGCCCCGGGCGTCAGCTCCAGCTGCAGGCTGAGCGTGGGGACGGGCTCAGTGGTGCGGAGCACACACAGACACCTGCATGCTGTGTGCCTGGGAGGGCTTCAAGGCGGTGCAGCACATCTCTGCTTGTGCCTGGGGACGTGCTGGCTGCTGGGGCTCCTCAGCAGGAGCAGCTGTTGCCCCGCGAGCCCCTGCCCCGGTGTGAACCCAGGTCAGGGGCTCCGCAATCCCAGCCGGACCGGGACCGGCTCAGTGTAACATCGCTGCCGTGGAGCAAGCTTGGGGTGACAGCCTGCCTGCGGGGCTTCGCACCTCCGCCGCCAAGCGGGGCTGAGCCCCAGGCACCCCTAGCTGGGCTTTAACCTGCGTCACCTTCCCTGGCGTTCAGCGAGGCGGAGGGCAACAGCAGCCGCACTCGTGGAGCAGGTGCTGCAGCAGCCCGTGGCGCAGCTGGTGCTGCTGCCCAAGCTGCGGTGCTGAGCTCCGTGGGATGCGGGTAGGGAGGCGCTGACCGGTGCACGGAGCTGGGCCAGAGCAGTGGAAACGCACTGGGGTGAGGTGGGGTCGCAGCTGGGCGAGGGGTCTCTGGTGGCTGTCACAGGGCAGGCATCTCCCTGGGCCGTAGCCACTGCCTGCGAGGGGTCTGGAACAGTTCCAACCCCCCTAGCAAGCCCCACTGTCCCCGACCAGCGTCTCCCCGACAGGTTCTCGCTTTGCCACTCTCGTACTTTCCTGAGCATCCAGCTGGCTCCGACGGTCGCCAGCTCCTGCATCCCCCCCCGCCGGAGCAGGGCCCCCACCCCGGCAGCCTTCACGTCCTGTCTGCACTGCATGGATCTTACAAATTGGGTTTGCACAGCATCAGCAGGATTCGCTCCAGCCCCCTGTGTAAGCAGCACTGCTGAGATGTGATCCCTGGCACCGAGAACCTATTAAACAGAGTGAGACGAGCCCTGGAAGGAGACCCAGTCGGAGGAGGGAATTCACAGAGATGGTGTCGGGAGCGAGCGGCGCTCAGGCAGCCCTCTGCCTCCACGCTGGGGACAGGCGGGTGTCACCAGCCAGGACCGGCCGGTGCCGCTGGAAGGCAGGGTGACCCAGGGACCTGGCTGGCACGGCACCCTGCAGAGCTGGGTCTCGCTCCCGTGCTCGGGGCATCTCAGCCATTTCCTCTCCATCAAAGAGCCGTGGAGCTGCTGCGCCTGCTCCTGGGAGAGCTCTGCTGGCCCTCGCGGGCTTGCAGCGGGTGCTGGGGCCGGTGCGTGGCCGTGGCACCAGGTGGCTGCGTGCCCAGCGGGTGCCGGACCTCGTCCCACGGCGCCCAGCCCCAGGCTGCTGCGGGTGCGTGCCCCAGGGCCCGGCCAGCCCGGGCTGTGCTGGCGGCAGGGGCTCGCTGCAGGGCTCCTGGTGAGCAGCCAGGCACGAGGCAGGTCTGGCTGCTCCGGCTCCCCCTCGCCAAAGTGCTGGGCTTGCAGCACTTTGTCATGATTTTCATCTCGTCTCCGAGCAGCGATCCTTCACTGCTCACATTACCCAAGTAGAAAATGACACATAAACTGACATGATTGCTGCTGTTTCTCAGCGCCACGCAACATCTGTTCCCTCGGCGGTGCGGGGGAAGGTGGGCAGGGGCTGGTGACGCGCCGCGCGGCCCCCGAACTTCTCACCCTTTGCTCCCCTCCTGCCATCGCGCCTCCTCCAGCCGTGCTGCAGCGAAGCAGAGGACGGGAGCTGGCGGTGCTGAGGCGGTGCAGGGCCACGAGGCAGGAAGCAGCGGCAGGAGCTGTGCTCCGTGTGCCCCGTCCCATGCCAGCCCCCGGACTGCCCCTGCTCAGCACCCGGCACGGTGCTGGGGCGCGCTCTGCCCCCAGCATCCCCACCGCCTCCTGCAGCTTACGGCCAGGCTGAGGAGCCCGCAGCAGTGCGAGTGCTCCTGAACCTTCCATCGCCTGGTCGGCTGCTTTTGGGCCCAGGAAACCCGCTTTCCAGCAGCTTTCTCTCCGTTTCTTTGCAGCACTCTGCCCGGCTGGCCCGGGCACGCAGCCGGGGACGCGCCGTGCTGGTGGGGCTGCAGCTGGTGCCAGGGGCGCTGGGCCGGGAGCCGGGGCTGTGGGGGAGCAGGGGCGGAGAGCCTGATTTTGGGGATGGAGAAGGATGTGGAGGGAGCGAGCAGGATGGGGAGCTGCAGGGCTGTGCTGCGGGGCAGGCTGGGGCCTTCTAAAGTCTCTGGTATAAAATCAAAAATCGGGAGAGAAGAGCGAGAGCAGGCGACAGTTGCAGCTTATTTGTGATCTGCATTGTGTGGGGAGCTCTTAATTAGAGCTAATTAGACTAATTAACTTGCAAATGAGAAACTCGCCTTTTTCTCCTTTTCCTTTACAAGAAAAAAATAAGAAGACGAACAAGATAAATACTGAGGCTAATTAATTGTACCTGCAGCAGAGCCCCTCCAGCTGGTGGGACGCCCCTCTGCCCGCCACCCCCAAGGACAAGCGCACCCGCCCGGTGTGCCACGGGGTGCCGTGCCGCGCCGTGCCTGTCCCTGCTTCTGGCCAGTGCTGTGCTGCTGTGCCGAGGTTCTGGTCCCGCCGCTGGGCACCACTGCCCCGTGTCCCTGCTGTTCCCGCTGGCAGAGGGGCCGCCTGCTGTCCTTCGTGCACCTTTGTGCCCCAGCGCCCGGCAAGGATGCGGCGTGTGCCTGCCATGGCACTGTCCAGTGCTGGGAGCTGGTGGCCGCACAGGGCGGGCATCACCGGGACAGTGTGGGGCTCCTGCGGAGGGCACAGCACCGGCACTGCCTGGTATCCTCCCTGCCAGACCCCTCCTAGCCCAGCACCGGGACCAGAGGGCCCCGTGGCACTCCTCGCCCTGGCTGCTTTCCAGCTCCTCCCTCGCACACCTCTGTTCTCCTCCCTTCTCTCTGCCTCTGCAACACCCCAGGGGCTTTGTTAGCACAACTCAGTTCAAATGTCTGATTAGTCTTTAGGAGATCGAGGGGTCAATTTTCCACAGCTCCTTCCTCTCCATTTAACTAATTTAACTGTGCGATTGTTACAAATTTCATTTTATTATAGCCCTGCTTCTCAGTCCAATTGAATTACCAAAATCTCATTTTCTCAGAAGTGCTGAATATGTAATTAGAGGAAAAATTATGCTCCTGACTGCCTATTAGAGAGGGTTGCGTGAGAGAGCTTGTCTCTGCGTGCACACGCGAGTACGTGTTTACTGAGCGCCCACGCTGCCGCCGTGCGCGTGCGCCTGGTCACCGGGCTGCGTGCCGGCGAGCTCCACGTGCGGCTGCTCGGGGCCCGCCATGGGCGGCTTTGCGGCAGCATCGCAGTGACACTGCGGTGGCAGGGGTCTAGAGGTGGGATGTGGCAGGGGACGTGTGGCCGTAGCCGGCTGTCACGGGGGGACTGTCACAGAAATGAGTTCGGGAGAGCTGCGAGCAGCTGGCTCCAGTCCTGCACTCTCCCTGCGAGCTCGCACGCTCGGTGTGTCTGCGGGGTGCAAATCGCGACGGGCAGGGCGGGTGGGCTGGAGCTGCTGCGGTGAGGCAGGGGAGGAACGAGGCCCTGGGTCCTGCCGGGGCTGGAACTCGCCGAGTCTCGCGCTGTCGCGTCCTGCCTGGGCTCTGCTCCGTGGGGTCTGTGCGCACTCTGCGCAGGGAGCAGCCGGAGGGCTGGGTTCAGGGGGCGCTGACACCAACCAGCATCGCAGCTGCTGGCTCCTGGTGACACTGGTGCTTGAGGCTGGGAGCTGGGCACAGGGTCCCGGCCCAGCGCCGCTGCCCAGCAGGGTGAGGGGAACATGGTCAGGGGCCCAGAGAGCAGGGACATCCGTCCTCACAGGCAGGGCTGTGCAGGGCCTGGTGGTGCTGCAGGGGTGCCTGGTGCCTGTGGGGAGCAGGAGGTGCATGCATGTCCCCACGGTGGGACAGGGTGCAGGAGGCACGGATGCTGCAGTTCAGGTGTTGGTGCTAGGAGCTTCTTTGGAGGCTGCGGGGCTCCCTGTGCTGCTCAGTGATCACTGCCAGCAGCCGCTGGGACCAGCCTCGGGGGTGTCTGGGCCAGCCCTGGAGCAGCGGCAGGCAGTGCCCAGCCGAGGCACGGCTGTTTGCAGGGGCTCAGCAGGAGCAGGCAGCTGGGGCAGACACCGCTGGGGACACGGCTCCTTTCCCAGCCTGTCCCCGTGCCCAGGACTCTGCAGCCACGCTCCTGCCTTGCGTGCCTGGCTTTTCCAAGCCCTTTAGTGGCTGCTGGAGACCGAGCGCTCCTGGAAATCCTGGCCGGTGTATGCAAACGCTGGGTCTGCGCTGCTCTGGCATGCCTGCAGGAAGAGCTGCGTGCGGGGGGGCAGCGCGACGCAGCTCTCCAGCGGCATCCCCAGAGCTGCAGGCTCGGAGCTGGGGCTGCTCGGGGTGAGCCTGGCACCGCCGGCAGCACTCGGAGCGTCCCGGCACTGCTGCTCCGTGCGGCCCTGGGCAGGCCGGATCCTGGCCCATCTCCAGCAGTGACGCAGCCCGGTCCCTCCCCGCGCAGGTACATGTGAGCCCGGGAAATGTCACCGGGGTGCGGGGGGCGGGAGGTGGCGGCAGCCCGGAGCCCCCGCGAAGCACCCCCGTCTCGCCTCAGTTACACAACATTATCATTTCATAATACTCTGAAATATACATGAAGTTGGCTGAATGCAGATGAAATTGCACCATTTACTTCATGAATATTTCATGCAGCCTCAGCTCCTAAGTTTCCGGCTGATGGAGGCAGGAGCCCGTGCTGGACCCCGTCCCCCACCCCGCCCCGTCACCCCCGTGCCAGAGGTGACGGGGACGTGCCAGCAGCTGTGCCCCGAGCGGCTGTGCCGGCGCACGGCGCTTCCGCGGCCACCTCCCTCCCGCTGGGTGCCACCTAGCTGTCGGTGGCACCCGGCCTCCCGGGCTCACGGCCCCGCAGCCAGCACGAGTGGGAGCCACCCCTGCTGCAAGGGGAGCTGCCCCCAGCAGGGTCCCAGCCCTCCCACGGCTCCCCCGTAGCCGAAGGTGCACCCAGGAGGTGGCTCTTCTGCCCTGCCCTGCGTCCCCTCCTGCTCCTCCAGCCACGTGTCCCAGGCCGTGTCTTGTGCTGCCGCGGGGTCCCTGCCTGTTAAATCTGCGTCCTCCCTGCTCTTTGCAGAGCTCCCCAGCGGAGCATCCTTGGCAGATGCCATTAGCCGGCTCTTCACCCCTCCCCTGCCACGTCCTTAATGAAGACGTTCAGTGCAGCGGCTGCCGCCCCCAGCTCCGCGCCTCCTTTCACTGCTCCTTCCCGGGCCGAGGGGCGCTGCGGGCTGTGCCACCAGCGTGGGACGGGCAGGGGCTGCCCATGGCCGGGACGTCCCCGCTGTGAGCCCCCCACGCGTGGGGCCCTGCGCCCCCTCCAGCCCGGGATCCGCGGCTGTGCTGCCCCAGGGCCCCGGAGCTCTGCTTTGTATGGATGGCGCAGCATTTTGGGTAATGAAATATTCACAGGTCAGTGATTCCTTGAGAAATGACGGGGATCAGTCAATTCCTTTTCAGGGAGTAATTTTCTTCCCCTTCACGGCCTCTGTTTCATGTTGACAGTCATTAGCATGAGAGAGCGGCTGGATCGAAGAGGAGACGGCGTGGCTGTCACGCAGGCGGCCGCACCGGCAGAGCCTCGCGGCAGCCCCGCTGCACGGGAGCGCTGTGCCCGCACAGGAGCTGGGGCTGCCCCGGGGCCGTGCCGGGACCCTCGTGCTGCTGCCGCCGGGGCATTGCCCGAGCTCGGCTCCGCTGCCTGCTCCGGCTCCGCTTGCACCACCTGCTCTGGGTGCAAAGGCTCCTCGCTGCTTCCCTGCACGTGGGAGCAGGCGGTCGGTCCCCAGAGGCCATGAGCAGCCTCGGCTCTCCCCCGGGTCGTTCCCCAGCTCCGGCGTTGTGCCGGTGGGCACCGCGTGTCCTGCTGCCAGCCTCACATGGCAGACGTGCTGCAGCAGCGAGCAGCTGCCCTGGTGCCGGCGGAGCGGCTGGTGCAGGCAGGCTGGGGGCACCGCTCAGCCCCTGCCTCCCACCTCGGGCGGGCTCCCTGCGGCCGGGGACGCGCTGACGGCTCGCGAGGGGCAGCCAGGCTGCCTGGAGGTGCCTCAGCGCTGCCTGAGCACAGCCTGCTGCTCCCCGGGGCCAGGGAGGAGGAGCTGCTGCTTCGTGGCTGCCTTGGTGCTGTGGTGGGGTCAGGACCCTGGCCCTTCGCCCAGCTGTCCGGGGTTGGGGTTTGAGTGCTGCAGGAGTCCCCGTGCCACCACAGGTGGCGTGCAAAGCGTGCTGAGCCCGTGACAACACGTGCGTGGACTGTCGAGATACGTGCGTCCCCTCCTGGGGCCACCTCGGGGCCACCACACTGCCCGCCCGAGGCCAGAGACGGGTGGCCCGGGGAGATGCCTTATCACAAGCAGTTGGTAACCACATGCTGCAGCAGCACAGCCGCCGCTGTCCAAGCTGCCTTTCCTCCCCGGGAACACCACGTGAGTTCAGGAGCCAGGCGTGACACCGACCCTCGAGGGGGCAGGCAGCGCTGCCTGCCGCGCCACGGGGTGCCGGCACCTCTCGTTAGCGTGACGCTGCGCTCAGCCGGCTGTGCGGACACCTCCCGTGTGTTCGTGGGGTTCTGGTGCGTTATTTTCTTAAAAAGGAGAAAATGTTAAAAATGGCGTCGTCAGCCCCGAGCTGACAGGCACAATCACCAAAGTGCGGTGTCGGCAGGAACCGGCCCCACGCGCTAAATGACTTGAAAGGAAATGGCCTGGATTGTGCTGAGGAGGCAGAGTGCGGTGGGGAGAAAGCAAGTGGAGCAAACAAAAAAAACTTCATTAATTAAAGAAACTCGTTAATGAGGGACATTTAATCAGCTAAAGATGATATCCACCCCCTGCCTGCCAGGGTGCAGGCAGCGCCGGCCTGCTGCAGCAGCGGCTGCGTGGGGCTGAGCTGCGGTCAGGGCAGGAGGACAGTGCCCAGGGGGACAGGGCAGGGGGACACCATGCAGGGGCTGGGCCCAGGGGGGTCTCATCCTGCCTGGGCAGTGCGGGGAGCGGAGGCGGCTGGGCACCACGCGCACCCCCTGCGCCGTGCTGAGCTCCGCCTGCTTTGCTCCACACTTGGTCTCGGGCAACGCGCTAATCTCCTGTCTCATTTACTAAATGAGGGCTACGGGCCATTAATAACCAGAATATCTTTTAATGAAAATGCGGAAAGCCGCCCTATAAAGTGCCATGCGGGAGCATCCCCTGCGCTCCCAGCAGGGAATTGCGGTGAGCAAGCAGGGACGCCCGGCGGAGCCCCGCGTCCCCGACACCCACGGGTTGGCACCACTTCACGGGCCACACGGCCCGAAACGGGGGCACCCGGCCGCAGGGGTCACCACGTCCTCACCCCGTGGCTGTGCTCTGCGAGCCCAAACCCAGCTGGGCACTGACAACGGCTCTGCCCAGAGCCGGCAGCGCGGGCGGACAGGGGCAGCGCAGGGTGCGGAGAGGTGAGCAGCAGCAGGCAGCACTGGGTGTCCCTCAGCCAAACCCCTGACGATCCCTCTTCCCTGCAGAGCCCACCACGGAGCCGAGCACCCCAAACCCTGCACAGGGCCCCCTGCCCCTGGAGATCGCTGCAGGGAGCAGCTCCTGTCCCATCCAGGGCTGGTGGACAGCGTGCGTTGGAAGGGAGGCGCGCGGGAGCCGTAGATCTGCGCCTCTGCAGCACCAGCAGCCCTGGAGATGGCAAGCAGCAAAACAGGGGAACCTAATGGCCCCTGAATGAAATAATACTTGGGCTGACAAGCACTGCGACAGCCCTAATTAATAACGGATATGAACGTGGCTGTCGGGGCAGACTGGCGAGGAGCCAGTGGGGCCCAAGACCTGTGCAGGTGGGGCCGGCCCCTGCCCCGGCCCCTGTCTGTGTCCCCATTGCCACCCCACAGCTCCTCCTGCTTGGGCCATCCCCAGGGCTTCTGCTCTCACTGCCTGCGGCCGTCGGGGCCGGGGTGCCCAGCTCCTGGGGCTGGGTGCAGCCCTGCCACCAGGCACCGGCACGGAGTGGGGCAGAGACTGGCGCTGCCCTCGGGGCTGGGTTTGCCAACCCAAACTAAAAACCTCCCTGCTAAAGCCTTGGCGAAGGGGCTGAGCCGAGCCCCCGCAGGCGGCCGCTCGGTCCCTGCCATGCTGGTGGCTGATCCTGGTTGTGGTGGCAGCGAAGATGAGTGGCAGCGCAGGGGGATGCGGGAGCCCTGCAAGATGCTCCTGCTGCCAGCTCCGTGCACGCGTTGGGGACGCTGGCAGGGAGAGTTGGGCGCTGGGAGCGCGACTGGGGTGTCTGCTCGCTTCCCAAAGCGGGCTCAGGCACAGGATGCGCGGGGGAAAGGCTGAGCAGCGGGGCGAGCACCGCGGTGCAGGGAGCAGCATTACCCCGGGGGCAGTGCCGGGGGCCAGGGCTCTGCCGCCCGCTGCCTGCGCCGCCCTGCAGCATCGCCAGCCCCGGCCGGCGCTGGCAGGCGCATCTGGCTGGCGCGGCCCCGGGCAGCTGAGTCAGCACGGGAAGACGCTTGCGAGCCTGTGAATGACTTGCAGATCTGTAGCGGGATTGTTCACGCTGGGTTTGCATGTGGTCCCCACCGTGCCCCCGGCACAGGCTCTGCTGCCTCCCCTGCAGGCGCGACGGCCGCGGCAGGTGGGGGATCACGGCTGGCCGCACGGCCCCCCCTTCCCCACCCTTCCCCAGCATCCCTCCGCACCATAAATCGGCCACACACACAATTAAGGAGCTTGTCTCCACAGTCTGAGCCACAGATGTATTTCATGGGCGAGAGGCGGCCGCGGCAGGTTGTAAAGCATCCGCGGGGCTGCCAGCGCTGCGCTCGGCGGTGGGCGCTTGCGTGCAGCACACGTGCGTGGGGGGCGCGGGAGCCTGCGGGTGCATGCAGGGCCGGGGGGCTGTGCAGACGGAGGGGGGCTGTGCAGGAGGGGGGCGGGCTGGCAGCCCCACGGCATCCCCCAGCCCCGCAGCAGCCGTGGGCAGCCCTCGGCCCGTAGCACAGGTGCAGCTCACCTCGTTTGACCAGGGTGGCCAGGCCAGCTGTGTTACAGCAAAGGGCCTAATCAAATATTTAGCAGTTAATTGATGCCTGCCTGCTGTTTGCCAAGAGGCCATCTGATGTCCCTGCCCCCCCCCCCACTGCCCTCCTTCCTCAGTGCCCTCCTGGCCAGGCTCCAGGACGCGCAGGATGATGGCTTGTGCCGATGCTGGTGGTGCAGCCGTGCTTTGCCCCGTGTTGGCCTTCAAACCGAGGGCCGCCCTGGTTTCCATCACCAAGAGGGCGATGTGCAGGCTCCCCCTGCTAGTCCCCACTGGAGCCGTGGCCTTGGTCCCCTCCGTGCCTTGCCCCCCAGCCCCCCCATCCTCCCACTGCCCAAGGCGCAGCAGAGCGGGCACGGAGGGCTCGGAGTGGGGAGCGGAGAGGGGCTCGGCCACGGGGCAGGCACAGCGGGCAGTGCGGCGCGGGAGCTGCTGTAGCACGGGGATGGCACAGAGGTTGGCGTGGGGACGAAAAGCAGGGGCAGGGTGGGGGGTCAGGGGGCCCTGGGGTCCAGCCACAGAGCCCCAGAGCGCTCCCCAGGCAGGGCGCAGCCCTGGCACCTCGGGGATGGCGGCGGGAGCCAGCAGGTAAGGGGGACGGCGCTGCTGTCTCGGCAGGGCAACCAGGACGCCACGGCTCCACCTGACGCGATGGCTCAGCCCTACCCCCCGGCCCAGTACCCCCCGCCCCCCCCAGAACGGCATCCCCGCAGAGTACGCGCCGCCGCACCCCCACCCCACGCAGGACTACTCGGGGCAAAGCACAGTACCGGAGCACGCCATGACCCTCTACACACCAGCACAGAGCCACGCCGAGCAGCCGGGCACCGACGCCAGCACACAGTCCATAGCAGGGACGCAGACGGTACCGGTAAGGGAGAGGCACGGGGGGGAGGCTGCGGGCTGGGCGCGGGGGCAAGCAGCACTCCCCGGGCTGCAGCCCCTCGGGGCGCCGGGGCCTCGTGTCCCCGCAGTGGCCGGGGCAGCAGGAGCATGCGCTGGCTGCCTGCCTCCCTTGCAGCCCCCCCGTCATTTCTAATCACTTGTAATCTACCTGCTTGGCTGCTTTCCAATCAGATAGCTTCAATTATGTGGTTGTAATGCAGCTCAGAGGGGAAAGTGCTGAGCTGAGCACTTCCCAGCCTGGCCACCACAGCCCCGTGTGTGGGGTCTGCCCCTCCCGGCCCCCTGCCCTGAGCACGCACGTGCGCTGCGGTGATGGTCCCTGGGCACGGAGCCACTGGGCTGGCCCGGGCTCCAGTCCCACAGCCGACGTGAAGCCACGCGATGCTGGCTGGATCTCCGTGGATCTCCTGCCCTCCCTCACCCAGCTTCTCCTCCCTGGATGCCGCTCATGGGGCGGGTGATGCTGTAGCTCCACCAGCCACAGTTGCCCACAGAGCTGCCCTCCAGCATCCCCCTGCTCGCAGGGCAGCACAGGCAGCACCTTGACCCTCTGTGCTCCCTCCTGAGAGCGGGGGCTCCTGCTCTGCTCCAGTTGCTGGGAGAGACCCGGGAGGCTGGCGCGGTGCTGCCCAGGGAGTGGGGACCACAGGGTCGGGGGTGCCCCTGGGGGCTGCGGGGCCAAGCACGGGAGAAGGGGGCAGTCCCCGCCAGGAGACGTGGGGCTGACGAGGTGGTGGTGCTCCCGCAGCAGACAGACGAGGCGGCACAGACAGACAGCCAGCAGCTACATTCCTCAGACAACACAGACAAGCAGCAGCCCAAGAGGTTACACGTCTCCAACATCCCCTTCCGATTCCGGGACCCCGACCTGCGGCAAATGTTTGGGGTGAGTCCGGCCCCGTGCAGCCACCCATGTCCCGCTGCCCTCAGCTCAGGCTCTCGGTCGCCCGGTCCCCAGGTCACCGCGGGTCCCTGGCACCGTCCTTCCCTGGGGGTCCCCTCTGCCCAGCCCCAGCGGGGTCCTGGGCCAGCCTGCAGGATGCCTGCCCCGCTGCTGGCCAGCAGGGGATGGGCAGAGGGTTTTCCACCCTGGTTAATAGCTGGGCTGTCAGGCCGAGGCTCATGCATGGAGTGAGAACAGAGCCCTTGTCCCTCTCCTTTCACCCCCTTCCCAGCCCTCATTAAGATTTAGAGTGGTGCAGGCTAATTAGCTGTGAAGCAACACCCCCCAGATCCTGGAAGAGGGCTACCATGGCGGGGGGGGGACGGGGTTGTGCTCAGGCTCAGCCCTGCAGGGCACCGAGGGGCCCCCAGGACCAGTCCCCGCGCAGAGAGAGCCCTGTGCTTGCAGCCCGGGGCGGGGGGCTCTGCAGGCACTCACCCTCTGCTCTCTCTGCTTGCAGCAATTCGGGAAGATCCTTGACGTGGAGATCATTTTCAACGAGCGGGGCTCCAAGGTGGGTGCTGCCCGAGGCCGGTGCCATTGCAGCGAGCCGCAGGGGCGGGCACGGCTCACCCGGGACGTGTCCGTGCCTCCTGGGGTGCCCCCGGGGGCTGCTCTGCCCGCTCTCCCCTCCCCTCCTGCTCCCTGTGCTGCTGTCCCTCGCCCCTTGGGAGCACCCCAAGGCAGACACAGGACCAGGGCAGGCCAGGCACCAGCAGCCCCCAGGCGCGGGTGCCCGGTCTCGGGGAGCAGCCTCCTGGTGCCCTGCGCCAGCCGGAGGTGTCTGCGCCCCAGCGCTGGAGGGAGGGGAGGGCTCGCTCTGTCCCGCGCCTGCACGAGGCGGCTCGTGTCCCTCTGTGTGTGGATGTCTCTGTTGTATCTTCCCTGCTTTCTGTGCCCCTCTCCCAGACTCTTCTCCCAGCTCGCGGGCGATGCCGGGCCCTCAGCCGGGACCCCCGGGCGCTGCGGGGACCTGGCCCGGGCTCTCCGTCTCCGCACAGCGGCAGCCTCATCTCCTCTGCCAGCTCTCCTGATTCACCCCCTCTCTCTCTCTGTCCCCACACCCTCTCTCTCTCTCTCTCTGTCTCTCTCTGTCTCTTTCTTTCTCCTTTTCTCCTCTGCTCACAGGGTTTTGGGTTTGTAACTTTTGAAACTAGCACAGATGCCGACCGGGCACGAGAGAAGCTGAATGGCACGATCGTAGAGGGCCGGAAGATTGAGGTGCTCAGATAAGTGTGCTAGTGCCCTGCCTGCCGTGTGTTGTGCATCCCCCCCGCGCTGCCCCGAGCCCCTCTCCCGGCCGGGGGTGCAGGCAGGGCAGAGCTGCCCGGGGGCTGCGGGGGCTCCCCCCTGCCCCGTGCTGGCTCTGCCTCTGTGCCCTCGCGCCCTCGGTGGGGAGCCCGGGCAGGGCCGCGCACGCTGAGCGGCCCCGGGGCCACCGGCTCAGCTTGCGGGGGTCCTGCATGGTCCCGGGGGTGCCTGCCCGGCGCGTGCATGCGGCCGTGAATGCAGCACGGGGAGCATGCGTTGGAGCTGCAGGGAGGTCTTCACGGACAGCGAGCAGGGACGGGCTCAGACGAACCTCCCGGGCAGCGGGGAGAGCTGGGGGGCGCCGAGCCGGGGTCCGGCTGTGCCCTGCCCGGTGCCGGGGGAGCCCAGCGGACTCCCACCCCCGCTGCCTGGGGGCAGCTGCCCCGTGCGTGGCAAGGCGGAGACGGCCTCAGCGCTCCACGTGCCCGTGCCAGCTCCCCCTGTACGGGCGGGCAGGGTGCTTCACACAGCTCTCCTCTCGCACCCGCTGCTTCCCAGCCCCAGAGGCCGTTCAGGCAGCCGGGCAGGCTCAGGCTTTTGCCCGTTGGCTGCGTGGCACCGAGCTGAGCCCTGAGGAGCAGGGGGATGCAGGGCAGCGCCTGGAGGGAGCTGGACACAAACACCCCCGGCGGTGCTGAGCACAGGGAGGGGCAGCCCGGCAGGGCTCAGCGCTACCCACGGACGGGCCCTGCCTTCTGAGGATGTGGCCCCCATCCATGGCCAGGCAGGAGCTTGCAGGTGCTGGCGGGAGCTACCAGGGCTCCTGCATCCTTTCCGCAGCCAGGATCAGGCGTGCAGTGGGGACTGGAGGTGGCTGAGCCCAGCACCCGCAGCTTGGGGCATCGATAACCAGCCCAAGGGATGCTCGGTGCAGCGCTGTGTCAGGGCGGCACCACGCAAGGTGCAGCTGTAGGAGAGCCTCACCCTGCCTCTCCCCGCTCGCCCCTCGTCCTTCCCTCCAGCGTTTCAAGCAGCAGCAGCGCGCACTGAGTGCGGCCGAACGGGCCTGGACCGCGGCCTCGCCAGCCCCCCTGCCTGCAGGCACTGAGCTCTCGTCCCCTCTCTCTCCTCAGGTGAACAACGCCACGGCCCGGGTCATGACAAACAAGAAGGCTGCAAACCCCTACACCAACGGTAAGAGCCGGTGCAAGGAGAGACCGAGGTGGCACGGGCACAGCCCAAGGGGCTGAGCATCCCAGGGCACCTTCCCATTGCTGCACAGCTGCTGCTGAGCTCCCGCAGCAAAAGCCCTTTGGTGCTTGACCAGAAATAAGAGTGGCTGCTCCTGTCTGAACGCGGGGGCACAGCCCCACGGAGTGCCCCGTGCCCCTGCAGCCACCCCGGGGATGGGAGCCGCGGTGGGGGAGCCCAGTGGGGTGACCGGGGCAGGGGGGGTGCGGCGCGGTGGGCTCCCCCCCCCCCCCCCCCCAGCTCACCAACCCTCCCTGCCTGCAGGCTGGAAGCTGAACCCGGTGGTGGGAGCTGTCTACGGCCCCGAGTTCTACGCAGGTAACTCCTCGAGCCTCAGCTCCACGCTGCGGCTGCGCCGTGTTCCACCTTGCCGCGGCTCTGAGTGGCCCCCAGCCCCTCTGCCCCTGCCCACGGCATGCACCGCTCCCTCCCCCTGTCACTCTCGCCCCGGGGGCCATTCCCCGACAGCCCCATCCCTGGGGCAACGCTGCGGGCACAGACGGACGCTCTGGCTTGGGACGCGCCGCGGTGACTGCGAGGTCCCAGACGCGTGCTGTCGGGAGCTGCTGCAGAAATCCCGTCTTTGTCCCCTCCCTCCTGCAGTAACGGGGTTCCCGTACCCTGCCACGGGGACGGCTGTGGCCTACCGAGGGGCGCACTTACGGGGCCGAGGACGCGCCGTCTACAACACGTTCCGGGCTGCGCCCCCGCCGCCGCCCATCCCCACCTACGGCGCGTGAGTACCCGGGGCTGCAGGGGGGCTTGGCGGGGGCTGGTACTACCTGGACCCCAAGGGCCAGGGTGCTGCCCACCTCGGGGTTGGGGGGGGGCCCCACCTTGGGGTGGGGGTCCCGCCTCGGGCTGCGGTCTGGCACGGCCGGGGCCCCTCAGCCCCTTATCGCCCGCCGCTCCCACGCCCTGCAGCAGCTGCCTCTTGGCTGGCTCCGCTGCTGACTCTGCCCTCATGGGCGCCCCACAGAAGGCGCCTTGTGCTCAGCTCTGCGTTTGGTGCTGAATCGCTTCAATTCTGCTGCCGTCAGTGTCTGCACTGCCGGGCTCCTGCGCACAGGGGAGGCGTTCGGGAACGGAGGCACAGCTCTCTGAGCACCTGCCCGTCCTCCATCGCTGTGAAAGCCCCCCCCAGACTGGTTCAGCTCCTCGGGCTGTGCTCTGCCCAGCCCCGTGTCGCTGCCCTCCCAGCCTGGGACGTGTCCGTCCCATGTTCCCCTCCACCCCCCCAATCCCGATGCTTCCCAACCATGCGCTGCCTTGGGAGCACCTTCCTCCAGGTCCCCGGTGTCACCTCAATCCATCTCGGCCAGCGGCCCCGGACAGGCGGCCTGCACAGGGCAGAGCTGGGGGCGTTTATCAAAGCTTCACACCCAGGTGCAGGCTGGAGCACGCGGGTTACGAGCAAAACGCAGGAGAGCCGCAGGCAGCCTCTGTGCAGCTGCAGGGTTCTGCGGCCCTGGGGTGCCAGCAGTGCCTGGGACCGGGTTTCCCCACGGCTCCGCCGCTCGTCCCACTGCACGCCCCCACCTCGGGGCTGCCGCGCACCCCAGGCACCGCCCAAGGGTTTTGCTGCCCCTGTGCCCAGTGGTGCTGAGCCCCCCGCTGCCCCAACCTCCCCTCATCCCCTCGGCGTGACTGCGGGCGGGCGTTTGGCCGTGAGCGTGGTGCCTGCGAGCGCCCTGAGCTGCCCCACGGCGCTGACACCTCCGCTCCGTTTGCAGGGTCGTCTACCAGGACGGGTTCTACGGAGCTGAGATCTACGTAAGTGCGGCCGTGCTGGGGCTGGTGTCGCCTCCGGGGACCCTGTCCAAGGGGTTTGGGGGTGATCAGCCCTGTGCTGCTCCCCGGGGGGCTCTGCCCTGCCTGCAGCCCCTTCCCAGCTCCTGGGCAGCGCCGCTGCTTGCGTGGGGCTTGGCATCGCAGCACAGCGGGGACGTGTGAGGGGGCTGGGGGCGGCCGGGGCAGTGCTGTGCTGAGCGACACCGCACCGGGTCCTGTGCCCCCGGCCAGGCCCCTTGCAGGGGCAGCACCCCGAGGGATTTATGTCCTCGGCGAGCGTCGGTGCGCTGCCTTACACCAGCATTTAACCTCCATATTTAAAAAGCCATTGGCGATATTTCAGGCGGGCGGCTGAAGGATTTATCTAACGTGACACCTCATTAAAGCGATCAGGGAGGTGACATTCTCTCCTCTAGAAATTTAATTTTTTAAGGTTAATGTTTGTGAAAGCCCCTGGGGAATGGTAATGAGGCTGGTGTGTGCCTGGTGGCACCAGCACCGGCTCCCCGCAGGGTCCTGCCGCTGCTCCAGGGCCTCTGGAGCCAGTGCCTGGGGGTGCCCGGCTGCCCTGGCCCCCCGAGCTCCCCCGGCAGGGCCTGGTGGGTGCTGCCCCCACCCTCACGACCACCTCTCTCTGTCTCCCCCGCGGCTGCAGGGGGGCTATGCCGCCTACAGATACGCCCAGCCCGCAGCAGCAGCAGCAGCATACAGCGACAGGTAGGCACCGCTGCCCACGGGCATCACCCCTGGCCGGTTGGGGGGGGTGGGGGTGGGGGATGCCCATTTCGCCCCCTGCACCATCCAGTCCGGCACAGCCTGGCTGCCGTGCCCCGTGGCGTGAGGATGGAGCTGGCAATATCGGGGTGTCCAGAGCTCCCCGTGCTCCCCCGGGCCTGGGCTGTTTCTGGTGGGGCCCCGGTGGGGAGAAGTGGGGAGATCCAGGGGCAGTGGGGGGGGTATGAGGGTGCAGCGGCCTCTGGGGGAGCTGCTGAGGGTGGACGACCCCTCCCCGGGTCTCTAATGCCCCCCCCCCCCATGTTTGCTCCTAGTTACGGCAGAGTGTACGCAGCTGCAGACCCGTACCACCACACCATCGGCCCCGCCGCCACGTACAGCATCGGCACCATGGTAAGAGCAGCCCCCGCTGCCTTTCTTTGCTTCCCGACGTGCCCCACGCGAGCTGCAGCCAGCCCGGGGGGGTCTGGGGGCCGCGGGGAGGGGGAGCACGAGCTCTCGGCGATGGCAGGAGCAGCGCAGCCCCCACCTGGCACCATCCCCACACAGGCTGGCCCCGGGGAGAGGGGGCACCATCCCCGCACCACCGTTAGCCCCCCGCTGGAGGAAGCCCTGTGCAGCCCCCAGGGCCTGGTGGGGGGACGAGGACCCCCCCCCCCCCTCCCCCAGGCGCGGGGGGCTTGGGGCCGCGTCCCCGGCAGCAGCGTGCAGGGGGCACCCGAGCGTGCTCACCGCGTGCTCGCTGCGGTCTGTAGCTAGCTTTGCAACCAGCATCAAAGATGAAAAATCCCACTTGTGGGCGGGATCTCAAAGCCAAATGGTCTTTTTCTTCCTTTTTTTTTTTTTTTTTTTTAAACCCTCCCCCGTGTCCCCCCGGCTGGGGCCTGGCTGCCAAGCACCCCTCGGCACCCCCGGCCCCACAGCCCCTAGCGAGGGTCCGCAGCCCCTCTGTCCCACGGGGGAACCAGCCCAGCTCCTCTGCAGCCCCGCAGCAGGAGCAGGTCTGGCCATGGCAGCCCCAGGGCAGCCGGTGCTGTGACAAGGGCAGCAGGGTTGGGGACAGCGCAGTCTCTGGCCCTGAGCGACCCCACAGCAGCTCCCTGGAGCCCGGGCAGCGCTGGGGACCCTTGGCTGTACCCAAGACAGAGGCAGTTTGGTGTCACTTACAAAAAAAAAAAAAAAAAAAAAAAGAAAAAAAAAGGGAAGAAATGGGCTTTGCCTCTCTCTCGAATACTGATTGGCTTTTTTTTCATCTTTGATGTTGCAGGCTAGTCTATACCGAGGAGGGTACAGCCGCTTCACTCCCTACTAGCAAGACAGACCCAGCCCCTCACAACACTAACACTGACTGCTCACTAGAAACCAAACCAAACCAGGCAGACTAAGCGAGGCTGAGCCTCCCGGAGGACCTGAGGGCCCCTGCCCGGGCGGGCTCTGCTCTCCGCTAGGTTTACCTCAAGCTGCTCCGTCCCGCCGCTCGGCCTCTGCTGCCCACCGCTTCCATCCTGCCCGGCCCGGGCTCGGTGCTGCCTGGGGGGCGGCAGGGAGGGGGGACGGCGCCTCTGCCCCGCCGAGGGTGCCCGGAGCCTGGGCTCGCGGGGGTCCCCAGGCAGCTGCGCCCTGGCTCGTCCCCCCCCAGGGCAGGACGGGCAGCCCCGAGCTGGCCCCTCTGCACCCCGTAGGAGAGGCAGGAGGCAGTTGCTGCACGCTCCAGGGGGACGGGGCTGAGCCGGGGCGGGGGGGGGGGGACCCCGGGGATGGCCCCCAGGGGCAGGAGCGATGCCCTGGGGCCCAGCGTGGTGCCCTGCAACGCCGTGTGCTCCGCAGGCGGCAGGCGCTGAGTGGGGCGCGGGGCTGGGAACGTGTTCGCAGCCGCCCCAGCCAGCGGCTCCTGCACGGGTTGCTCCAGCGACAGCTCTGCCTTTCTGTTTCTGTTGTAGTGAAACTGCAGCCGTTTCCTTCTGGGACCGGGAAGGGCAAAAAAAAAAAAAAAAAAAAAACACAAAAAAAAACACACAAAAAAACCAACAACACACACACATACACACCCACCCAACTAAAAAAAAACAAAAACAAAAAAAAACTAAAAGCAAAGCAACAACAAAGCAAAGAGGCAACAACGAAGTGAAAGTCCCATCCTGTCCACACACATGCACCGAGCGAGCGAGTCCCGGAGGAGCCCGCGGAGAGCACGGACCGGCCGGATGCGCCCAGCGCCGCCCCGCTTGCCCCTCGCGGAGCCGGCGCCGCTGGGCACGGGGACGTCCGCGGGGCCTCTGGCAGCCCGCGGCGCAGGCCCGGGCACCACGTCTTCCTTTCCGCCCGGCGCGGGGTGCCGGCGGAGCGCAGCGGCACGGCGCCCTGCCCGCGCTGGGGGCCGCGGGCCGCCTGGCTCCTGGGCTCCGGAGCGCCCGTGCCCCAGCGCCGGCCGCCAGCGCGTCGAGGGTGCGAGGCCGCGGCTCCCGAGCGGAGCTTTGCTGAGGCGCTGGGCGTTGCAGGGGGACGAGCCTCTGCGTTTTAAAGGGAATTTTTGTTAAGAGGAGCTTGCAACTCGCTTGCGTTCCCTTTCCCCCTCCTTCCCCTCCCGACCCATCCCTGACGCACCCGGGGCTCCCGCCCCGCGGGGAGCGAACCTGACCCACGCCGCCCGCTGGGACCCCTGCGCTGTGCCGGGACGGGGACGTGCGGGGTGCTCGCGGCCACCCCCCTCCCCGCCCGCCCTGCTGCAGGGACCCTGCCGGCCCTCAGCACGGGGTCCCGGCCGTTGCATCGCCTGCAGGGACCGGCCCGGGCCCCGGGGTGGGTCTGCGGCAGCCGGGGTCTGGCGGCACAGGGTGCCACGGAGCCCCCCCCAGGTGCAGCCCCATCCCACACCACGGCCGGGGCGGCCTCACCACGCTCAGCCCCCCCGCCCCAGCACCCCGCGTGGCTCCGCCACTCGTCAAACCTCACTTTATAGTCTGCAGACACCCCTGATGCTCCAGCAACGAGCTCCCCCTTTTCTATTCCCAGTGTACATAGCCCCTCCACCCTGGCCCGCGCCCCCGCCCCTGTACAAAGCTCCCTCCATCGCTGTACTGGCTTCTTCCTTACAGCAGAGCCCCTGCGCCGGCTGCCGGCACGCAGGCTGGCGCCGGCCCATCCTGTATGCTTCAAAGGTGTGACCATTCTAATAAACAGTATTATTATTATTATTATTATTATTACTACAAGGATTATTATTATTATTATTGAAATTATTAATAAAGATTTCTTTCTTCAACCAGGGCGACTCCGGTTTTGACTGGGGCGCGCGCACGGGGCACAGCGGGCCTGCAGCCTGCGGCAGGGGAGGGGGGTCCCTGCTGGGGCTCCCCCCCCTCCCTAGAGCAAGGGAGCAGGGTCTCGGAGTGGCAGGAGCACAGCCCTTGCAGTGCTGAGCCCTTCATTTTTCAAACCATCAGATAATTTATTTCAGAGCAATTCACCCACCAAAGGAGCAGCAGCTTAAACGCTGACATATTAATTTTCCTGAACGGGAGCCAGTATTGTTTGTGGGACTGGGGCCGGTGCTCCAAGGGAGCCAGGGCTGCGCGACCCCGCTGTGCAGCACGCTCAGCTACGGCCCTGCCTGCTAATTGCTTGCTCACCAGACTGTGATAAAATAATTGCTGCTATAAATTTTCTCTCCTTCCCTGCATAAGATATCCAGGGGAACCAGCACGGGTGAACCCGCTGCCTGCCAGCCCTGGAGAGAGGGCAGCAAGAGCAAGGCAGAGCCAAGGCAGGGCCGTGCAGGGAGGGGGAGCAGCAGCTGCCTGCACCGAGCGGCTCCTTGGGGCTGCCAGTGGAGCCCGTGCCGGCAGCTCTGCACCAGCACCAGGGCTGGTCCCCAGGCGAGAGGACTGGGAGCTGGGGGGGGCGGGGGGGTCTCAGGGCAGATGCCCCAGCCTGGATGCACACGGTGACCGGGTGCCCTGAGCAGAGCTGCCCCAAAACTCAGCCTCGATCGACCCTCTCGGCCCCGAGCGGTAGCTCCCCCGCATCCTCCACCCCACCCGACACAAAGGAGACAGAGGCAGGGCTGCGCCACGCTCGCCTTTAATGCCCAGCTCAGCTGCTGCCGCCAGCCGGCTCGGAGTAGACCAGCACCAGCCGCCCCCAGCGGTCCGGGTCCACGGGCAGATCGTTGGGCATCACCGGCTCCACCAGGAGCTCCAGCTGGCAGGACTGCCCCGCCGCCGGCCGGGGCACTGCCAGCCCCACGACGCGGAACAGGCAGGCGTGTGCCAGCCCCAGGCGCTGGGGCTGCTGCGGCTGACCCCGGCGGCACCGCGTGCCCAGGCTGAGCACACGGAAATGGTTCGCCCGCCCCGGCGGGAAGGCCCAGCGGAGGGTGAGGCTGAGGGAGAGCTGCTGCGCATCGGGGCCCTCCTGCCACCAGAGCTGCGACGCCGTCAGGCTCTGCACCTGTGGCGGGGAGGCTGCCACGCTGGCCGCATCCAGCACCTGCAGAGGGGAGCACAGAACCATCAGGGGCAGGTCCGAAAGCGGCCGGGCAGCCAGCCTGCCCTTGCAGCCTCCCGGTGCAGGGATGTGCGTGGGACACTCACCCGGACCTCCCCCAGGAGGCAGGTAAAGGGCGTCTCCTGCGGGCTGGACTGGTGGCGGGACACCAGCAGGGAGAGGTCGCGCAGCAAGCAGCCTTGCAGCTCCAGCTCGTAGCACCTGGGAGCAGAGGGGCAGAGCTGGCGCAGGGCTGGAGCTGCACCCGTTTACCCAGAGGCGCAGGGCACCAGCAGGGCACTCACCGGCTGGTCCAGCCGTGGGAGCCGCGGCTGCAGGCAGCGAGCAGCTTGGAGAGGCCGGGTGGCGGTGCCGGGAGGAGCCGGGGCTGGTGCCGGCCATGGGGCTCTGCAGGAAGGGGACCGAGGGGCTGAGCTGGTGCTGTGCCCTAAAGGGCAGGCAGCGCAGGGGGACGGGCAGGGTCCTCACCGGGCAGGGGGGTGACGTTGCCATCGTGACAGGTACCCGAGTGCCAGGTGGTGAGCTCCAGGGCAACTGTGAATTCGTCACGGTGCGGCCCCTCCATCTTATAGAGCAGGTTCAGGAAGAGCTTGGGGGGCGCCTGCATCTGGAAAGAGAACAGGCTGATGACCCCAAGTCCACCCAGAGAAAGAGAGAGAGAGAGAGAGAGAGAAAGAGGAGAGAAAGAGAAGATGCATTGGGTTAGGTCTGCTGGGCAGTGCCTGCTGGAGCACCCCGTGGCACACTCACCGTGAGGCCCACGGGGCTGGCACAGCTCTGCCCAGGCCTCCGGCAGCTGTGCCATGCCGGCATGGTGCCAGCCCAGCGCTCAGGAGGTGGAAATGGGGCCTCGCCACCCAACTCACCGGATGGCCACGCGCTCCTCGCCAGGAGGGATGGTCCCCTGCACCCGCAGGGAGCTGCCCCCACACCAGGCGTCCTGCAGGCAGCAGCTGGTGATCAGCTGGCCCTCGCTCTCTGTGTAGAGGGGCTGGATCTCCTGAGCACTCAGGTTGTACCAGGGCCCGGCCTCTTCCTCCTGCAGGACGGGGAGCACTGGGTCAGGCGGAGAGCTGGGAGCAGGACCCTGCCTCCCCAGCCCACCCCTCACCAGCTGGAGCTGAGCCACATCCCCACACCCCACACCCACCTTCCCGGTGAGGAACCTGCTGGTGCCCATGCCCAGGCTGAAGGAGGTGGCAAGGGGCAGCGTGCAGATGCTGTGTGTGGGCAGGTAGTCTGCCAGCAAGCCCCAGAACCTGGAGGAAAAGGCGGTTGTTACAGCAGAGACTTTTGCCTCAGCCGAGGCCTGGGGGCCAGCCAGCCCCTTACGCCCCCGTGCTCCACAGCACCCACATCACCCATCCTGGCTGGCAGCCACAGTCCATCGGCAGCTCTGTCCCACTGCCAGGTGCCCCCCACCCGTGGGTGCCCCCAGCCCAGCCCTCCACCCAAGGCCAGCCCCTGCCCCACCATGCCCGTGCTCACTTGTTCTCGTTCTGCAGGAAGTTCTCCTCCCCGAGGTGCTCATAGACCCAGCCAGGGGCGAAGATGGCCGCGGACAAGCTGTGCTTGCGGATCAGGCTCAGTGACTGTGGAGACAAGCTGTGAGCAACAACGGGCAGGAGTCGAGGCTCAGGGCAGGCCGGGTGGTCACCTTGTCACCTGCCCCGTCCCCTCTCCCCCAGGTCCCGCTGGCCCTGCCGCGGGGTAGGATCACACCGCAGGAAACGCTGCAGCATCTCCCCCTCCAGGGCCTGCAGCACCGCGGTCCCCCAGCTCCATCCCCGTGCATGCCTGCCAACCCGGCAGTGCCCGGACTTCACCGCCCCATCCTGATTTAGCCTGGTACGGCCAAGCCATCAGCGCAAGCTCAGAGCCCGGCACCAGGGGGAGACCTGGGATCCTGCTCCGGGCCAGCCCCAGCACACGCACCTTGTCGGAGTCAAAGCCACCACCGACCACATCCCCACGGGCAAAGACATCAACGCCGATGTAGACGTCGGCATGGCGCTGCCTGGCCAGCCTGCGCGTACGCTCCAGGTGCTCCTCCTTCCAGTTGTAGTTGACGAACAGCCCGTCACAGGCGTCAAAGAACACCCTGGGGACAAGGGTCAGCGTGGGAGGGAGGATGCCGTGCCTGCTCCCCACAGGACACCCCACCGAGGGGCTGTGCTGGCCGTGGCCTGATCACCCCAGCCCCTGAGGACTGCGGTGTGGGGTGTGTTCATGTCCCCTCCCCGGCGCTGTCTTTGCTCAGGTGAAGCGGCGGGGCAGGCATGTGCCCAGCCACTCACCTATTCTGCTCGTTCAGCTCGTTCTGCCATCTCAGCGCGCCATCCTCCAGGACGCTGTCATACCAAATCACCAGCCCGCCGGGCACGGCGCTGTGCACCTGCGCAGTCAAATGCCGCAGGAAGGGGGCCAAATTTTCCACCGCCACCGCCTGGCAGGAGAGAGCAGAGGGCAGCTGGACACGGGCCAGCTACGGGAGCCCTGCGCAGGGACCCACCGGCCACGGGAGCAGTGTGTGCGCCCCAGAGCCCGGGGGGCTGAGCCCCTGCAGGAGGCAGGGAGCGGGGGCAGGCAGGGTGCGGGTGCTGCTCACACTCAGCGTGTTCTCAATGTTGATCAGCCACCCATCAAAGCGGTAGTGCTGGGCGATGCGGGCCAGCTGGTCACTCACGGCGCGGTACGCTTCTGCCCCACCAGCCAGGAATGCCTCGCACAGCTTCTCCCCACCCGTCCACTCCGTGATGAAGGTACCTGGGGAGCCGGCAAGGGCAGTGTCGCTGCATGCCCCGGTGAACTCACCACACGCCCCGGGAGTGCAAGGCCTCAGCACCACATCATCTTGCAGCTGCCAGCCCTTCCCTCACCCAGCACGGGGACACCATTCCTGTGAGCTGCATTGGTCCAGCACACGGGCGGGATGGTAACGGTGTGGTGGCTGAAGTAGACGAAGATGTCGATGTGCCGCCAGTGGTAGAAGACGTAGGGGTTGCGTGTGGCTGAGCCCTGGATGAACCTGCAGCAGAGGAGAAGGAAGAGGGTTAGGCAATGTGAGAATGATGCTGGCGGCCAGCTGCAGGGCTGGGCAGGAGCCTGACTCACTCCCCGTGAGCTGGGCAGAGCAGTGGCACCGTCACCCATGCGGACCCCAGCTAGGACCAGCCCAACACACCGCACAGCTCTGGAGCCAAGAGCCGAGCCCCAACACCCATGCCTGGCCGTGGGCTGGGAGCGTGCCCAGCAGGCACGGAGCGCCCGGCCGCCACATCCCGTCCCCGGCAGCACGCACCGGTCCTCCAGGTAGCCGCCCCGCATGTCGTGGCACACCAGCGTCCGGGGCCTCCTGCTGTGGAGCGGGGGCTGGCGCCGGGCCAGCGGCACAGCGGCGACGTTGAAGTCGTCGTTGCCGTCGGGCTGCCAGGCCAGCAGCTCCTCCAGGCCGGACAAGAAGAAGCTGATGGGTTCCGTCGTGCTGGTGTCGAACTGCCTCGCTGGGGCGGGCGAGAAGCGGGCGGCGGGGTCGGCGGGGCCGGGGAGCGCTGCCCGGTCGCGGTGCTGCTCGGCACCGGCACCAGCACCGGCACCGGCTCGGCCCCGCCACCCAAGGGCGCCTCACCTGGCAGGGGCTGCGGGCGGGTGCTGACGGTTTCGTGCAGGACCGTGGTCCCTCGGTGCTCCACCGCCGGCTGGAAGCTGCCCGGGGAGCAGGATGAGGCCCGGGCCAGACCAGCACCGCCGGGACGGGCCAGCACCGTGGCCAGCGCCCGCCGCCCCGGGACTCACACCGAGCCGAGCCGAGCCGAGCCGAGCGGCACCGGGCCCCGGCCCCGGCCCCGGCCCCGGCCCCGGCCCGCCGCCCACCTCCGCCGCCGCCGGCCGCCCCGCTCCTCCTCGGCCGCCTCGGCCGCCGCCTCCCCGGCCCTCTTCCCGCGCCGCCCGGGCCCGTCCCGCTCCGCCGCCGCCGCCATCGCTCCGCCGCGCCGCCGCCACCCGCACTGCCGGCAGCGGGGCCCGGCCCGGCCTGGCCCTGCCGGGGGCGCGGCCGCGGAGCTCCGCCCGGCCCCGGCCCGGCCCCGCCGCCAGGCCCGGCCCCCCCCAGCCCGGCCCGGGCTCCCTCGGCCCCGAGCCCGCCGCGCCCTGCAGCCGAAGGACGGGGCTGCGGCACCCGCGGCGCCCCCGGGAGCCTCTCCCGTGCCTGGTCCCGGTCAGATCCCCCCCGCCGCCAGCCCCGGGGCACCGAGGACCGCTCAGGGCAGCGGCACCGGCCCGGCCGCTCGGCTCAGGACCGCGCCGTGCTGGTGCTCAGCGCTGGGGTGACCGGGACATGCAGGCAGCGGACCCGTTCCTGCTCCCGGGGGCACGGACAGTGCCAGCCCGCTCCCGGACACCTCCCGGGGCTCGTGTCACCGCGGGATGCCCGCTGCGCTCGGTGGCGGGGCCGTCGCTGGCCTGGCACGGGGCTCAGCGGGCGGTGGTCTGCCCCTGGGGACAGCAGTGCCGGGGCACTAGGTGGGCCTGCGGCCCTAATTGGCCCTAATTGGCCCTGAGCTGCCCTCCAACCCCCATGAGGCCCGGGTTCTATTTAAGCTCAGCCCCGGCCCCCATTTCTTCCCCTGCCATGCTGGAGCGGAGCCGGTCTCCAGCTTAGCCCCGCCTGGGTGAGGCCCCGCCGATCTGGACCCCAACGCGCAGAGTTCCCGGCTTTGCCTCAGAGCTGCCCCATCGCCACAGGCCTGGCGGATATTCCAGGTAAACCCAGCCGCCATCCCCGGCCTGCCCTGCCCAGCTCGCTCAGGAGCTGTAGGACAGGCACTGCTGGCTTCATCGCCGCCCCGAGCTCCGGCTCCCTGTGCCTTAGGGAGCAGCCGGCCCTCGTGCAGCCCGTCTCGGGGCTGTCTGTCCTCCCACCGCCAGCTCGGCAGGGCTGTGCCCAGCCCATGGCTCTCGGGGAGCCCCTGCGCACACGAAACAAGAGGGTGCACAAAGGTGTGAGCAGGGACCTGACCCGTGGGGTGTTTAATGTGACCACAAGCTGTACAGGGAGTGGGGGGCAGCGTGCTGCCCCAGGCCCTGCTCTGCTATTGCATCTATAAAAATAAAAAGCCTGGCCAGCAGATAGTCTAACCGAAGAGGATGCAGCTGAGGCTGAAGGCCCTGCACCCGGGGCTGCCAGCTGGGAGCCAGCCCCCTCCTCAGCGAGTGTTGGCATCGAGAAGAGGCTGCAACATGGGGGACAACGAGGGAACCAGCAAGGGGGAACTGCTGGAACCTGCTTCCTGCTGGGTGCACGCAGGGGAACTGCCAGCCCAGGGACACCCCAGTGCTGCGCTGCAGTGCCCCCCTCGCTGGGGCCCAGTTCTGCGGAAGGAGAGTGACCGTTAGTGCCTTTATCGTTGTTCCCCCCTTATCTTTCCTGTTGGGCACCGAGAACCCACTGCCCTTTTCTAGGAACAAGAGCCTGTAGAGCACGTCAGTGAGAGCTGGGCGACGGAGGTGCCTTCACGCCACAGCACTGGTGGTCAAACCCTTTCAGCTGGTGCCAGCTCACAGCCAGTGCCACATGAATCTGTGTCCCAGCAAACCCAGCTCTGAACCAGGCACAGGAGGGGCTGAGGTCCCTGCCCACCCCAGGCAAGCAGCCACCTCCCAGGTCACACATGCAGCAGAGGCTGGAAACGCCTCTGTCTCCTCTGGGTGCATCCGCTCGGCCTCTCAAGGAGCGGGGGGTATTCACGCAGCTGCTGGGGTAGTGGCATGTAGAAGGGCTAACAGCTTAATGGAGAGTGGCACGCCTGGGGCGGGGGGGCTGCGGGGCTCCCCGCGCCCCAGGGGAGGAGGAGCAGGGCGCAGCAGGCGCTCAGGGGTCTCCGCTGTACTTGATGAGGTGGCCGCTGAAGGTGATGTAAGTGTCGTATTCGTCGCTGAAAACTGCGTTCTCGCGCTCGCCCTTGTAGAGCCGCACCCAGACCTCATCCTGCTCCTGCAGCTCCAGCATGACGCTCTGGCTCTGCATGATGCTGCGGTCGCTCACCTGGGCATAGAGGATCACCACCTCCACCCCGTTGCGCATGATGTGCAGGTAGGTCTCCTTCTGGTTCCAGGTGTGCACGTTCAGGCTGAAGTAGTAGATCCCAGGGACGTAGCAGTAAAACTTGCCCGTGAACATGTTGAAGTGGTCGTAGAGGTTAACAAACTCCGTGTCGAAGATCAGGGTCTGGTAGTAGTCGTTGCTGTGCAGGGGTTTCTTGCGGCCCACCGAGAAGGCAGCGTAGTGGCTCTTGCAGCGCTCCCCTGGGGCACCCACGCTGCCCTTCTGTCCCTTGGGCCCTGTGTGGCCCCTGCTGCCGGCAACCCCCATCTTGCCGTACTTCCCCTGCATGCCTCGCTCGCCTCGGTCTCCCTTCTCACCTGGGCAGAGCAGAGGGGACAGTTTTGCCGTCAGAGGCGGGTGCCAGCTCCAACCCCAGCACTGGGAGCCCAGCTCTGCACCGGTCCCGGGGTCTGCGGGTGGGCTGGGCGGGCTGACGGTGCCCTGCAGCACAGGGCAGCCAGGCTGCGGGTTTGGCTGGGGACGGAGCCCCACCAGCCCTCACCTTTCAGGATGGTCATGTTGATCTGGGGCTGGTACTGGGGGTAGGAGAAGCGATGGTCAGGCGGCTCACAGCAGCGAACGCAGCGGGGCCGCGGGGGCAGCCCCTCCTGGGTACCGCCAGCCTTCTGCTCCCGGGTGGGCCTGGGGGAAGGCAGAAAGCAAAGCGCAACGGGGAGCTACGTGTGGGGACGGGCCCTTCGCGGTGCCAGGTCTGCTCTGTGCCCCCATGAAGCACCGCCGTCCCCAGGGCCCCCTCACCTGGCAGCGTGGTGCTGGGACGGAGCCTCCTCGGGGTCCATCAAACGCCAGTCAGGGCTGGGACTGGGACTGGGACTGGTGCCGGTCTGGCCGCCCGCAGGAGAGGGCGGCGGCAGGCAGGAGAGCAGCAGGACACCGAGCACCCTGAGCCCCTTCATGCTGCAGCAGCACCCTGTGAGACACCGGGGGTGGCTGAGGGGGGCGGCAAAGCCCAGCAGCACCCAGGGCTGGGCAGGGGGCAGGCAGGGACCCGGCCCCGCAGTGGGATGGGGCTGCAGCTGACGGGATTTGCGGTCCCCCTCAGCCCTTTTCAGGGCTGGAAGCACGGCTGTGCCCTGCAGCGTCCCCAGCACAGGGCCTGGTGCACCACGCAGCCCCGGGCAGGGCGCAGCCGTGCCTCCAGCCTGAAGAAGGCTCTTCTTGTGGCAGCCCTTCCCCAGCAGAGCCCACAGCGTGGGCACACGCATCCCGCGGCCGCAGGGACCATCTGTAACTGAATACCCAGATACCTGGGCCCGTGTTGCCTCAGCGATGCTCCAGTGAGCGTCTGGGGAGACCCGTGTTTGGGGCGGTGAGGGGCTCTGGGGCCCTCCAGCAAGCTGGGGTCTGGGGCCCTGGGGGCACCAGGGGTGGAGCTGAGCGGTGGTCGTGGGCTGAACGTCCAAGCCCAGAGCCAAGCGCCTGCTCCTGTTCAGCCCTGCTCTGCCTCCCATCGACACCCAGGAGCAGCAACTTGGAGCAGCAGCACCTGGAAAATGAGGTGGCTCCAGCTGCCGTGGGGCAAAACGACAGCTCTGCCTGTCCTGGGGGGTCCCAGCCCTGCCCACGGGGGTCTGCACGCCTCCTCCCACCCCCACGGTGCGCCGGCATCCCTGCGCAAACCCCGTGGAAGGGGCTGCCCCTGCCCCAGGAGCTGCTGGCCCCCAACCTGCACCCCTGTGCCTCGGCCCTTTGCACGAGGGAGCAGGACCTGCTGCCCCAGAGCCACGGTGCTGCTGGCGGCCCCAGCCGGGAGCCAGCCACCCCCGGGAGAAACCTTGCTGGGAGCCCACATCCTGCGTGGGGCCAAAGCTAATATTTGCAGTAGCTGGTGGCACCATGGCCCAGCCGGGGCACCTGCCCTTCCTTGCTTTATCGCCACCGTATCAGCTTGGGGCCGCGCGGAGGCATGGGGCTGAGCACGGCGCACCGCGCCCTGTGGCCCCAGAGGTGCCAGGTGAGCGTGTGGCACTGCCCAGCTGCTCCACACCCGCAGCAGTGGGGCCCAGGGCAGTGCCGGTGTGCCGGGGCTCCTGCTAGCAGCCGGTGTCCTGCTAGGGCACAGCCGGGCAGTGGCCTGGGTCTGCACCAGGAGCACAGCCCAAGTGCCAGGGGCGAACGGGCAGCGGGATCCTGAGACGGGCTGTGGGGAGCCCCGCTGGAGCTTGGGGCAGAATCCCACTCTTTTGGTGACTGCCTGGGTCCTCAAGTGACTGTCAGGGTGGGACAGCCCAGGGGCTGGCTGTCCACGTTGTCCCCAGAGCACGGGGCTGCGGGGACCCGGACAGGCGCGCTCCGGCAGCAGGCTCGGAGGGCGTTCAAGGGCAGGATGCCTGGCTTGTGAGTCATGGCCATGGAACAGAAGGGGCGGAGGGATGGGGAAAGTCTCCGAAGGGCTTTCCCTCTGCTCGCGCCCTCTGCGAAGGGCCGAGCCCTTCGCGCCCTTCTCCCGTGCCTGCCCTGCCCCAAGGAAGCCCCTGGGTCCTTGGGCTGTCGCCCACCTCCCGGCCCTACCTCGGCCCGCGTCCCGCTGCCGGGAGAGGCAGGGCTGGCGGCACCGCAGGCAGCCTGGCGCCGTGTCCTCCCTCCCCGTGCCCTGGCCTGCCGCCTGCCCACGCGCAGCCCCGCGTGCAGGGGAGAAGCAGCGTGGAGCAGCCCAGCCTGGGGCTCGTGAGCAGACACCAGCCAGGGAGCAGCAGCCCTGGCTCTCTGAACCCCGCCCGGCCTCCAGCTGTGCCAGCCATATGCCGGCGAACGCAGCTCGCAGCCTGCCGTGCTGTCGGGAAGCCCGTGGCTTTCTCCCTGCCCCAGGACCACAGTGCTCGGGCCTCCCGTTGAGCCAGACGATCCCCGGGAACCTGCAGCAGGCTCAGCCCCAGGGAAAACACAGCTTTGCTCAGCGGGGAGGAGAAATCCTTAGCCAGGATATTCCCACTGAGAAAGGCAGCTTGTTTGCGGGCTGCAGGGCTGGAAATGGAGGCGAGCGTGCTCTGTGCACGTGGCGCTGCCTGCAGCATGCGGGGCTCCCCAGCACCCCGAGCAGGCGTCTCCCTCCGCAGGCACGCCGGGCAGGCAGCACGCACATATGCACGGGCATCTACGGTCTTGCTGAAGGGACTCTGTTTTTTCCTGTCGGGGTTGGATGCTCTCCAGGAGCAGTTTGGAGATTTAAATTCAGTGGCTGCTAAAGCCCCGGGACTGCAAGTCAAAACATCCTGAAAACATTCCAGGCAGCATTAAAGACCAGGATGAAAGAAGAGCGAATGCCGGGGAGAGATGAGGGGGTTCAGAGCGCTACGGAGGCAGCAGCACCGGCACGCCCTCCTCGCCCTCCCTGCTCTCCCGTGGTGGACGCAGCCCTCCCTGAGCCGCAGCAACTGGAGCTGGGATGCCTCTGGCGCCCAGGGATGTGCTGGTGGGACGGCTCCCCCCAGCCTCTTGCCACAACAGCTGGGATGTTTGCGGAGCCATTTGCAAAATGGGAGCAGCCCAGACCTGGCGGGCAGCGGGGTTGGAGCTGCACGGGGCAGCTGCAGCCAGGCACCGATGGGGAGGGTGCAGCCCTCCAGCTCCTGCGGGCAGTGCCGGTGAGAAGTCGTGCTGGGGACCCCAGTAACTATGGTGCGGAGCAGCCCTGGGATGGCCCAGCCCTGGGACGGCCCAGCCCTGGCTTTGACGTGCTCGTGGGGACCGACTTTTTGGACGCAGGGCTCAGGTAGCGCTGGGGGGGCTGCGGTGGACCCACGCCGCGTTGGGCCTGTTCTGCAGGCTCCAGCACTAACTCCTTCCCAGCGCCTGTCCCCCCAGGGCTGCTGCAGGTTGAGCTGTCCCCCTCAAAGGACACGTGAGGCTCAGCCCTGCGGTCCCCACCACCCCCTTGCAGGTAGGGCAAGGTCCTTGCCCAGCTAACCGGGGCACGGACAAGGGGACGGACCCTCGCGGGACTTGCCCCAGGGCACCCGTGCGCCTGGCGAGGCTGCGCCGCCTCCTGGGTGACTCCGCTGCCGGAGAGCCCGTCGCTGACAGCAGGCGCGGATGTGCACGCGACGTGCAGCTCCACGGCACTCATCCCCGGGTCGGCAGCCGCCCCCAGACCTGCCCCACACCTACCTCTGGGGCTGCTCTCTCCTGGCGCTGCCTTTCCTGCTCTAGAGCATCGCCCCCGTGCCGCGCTGCCAGCCCTTGGGCACAGGGCAGAGCCCGTGGCGGCTGCGCTCCCTGCCTCTGGCAGCCTCCTCTCCTCCCCTGGCCGGGCGGAAATGCACTTTCTGGGAAGCAAAAGGAGGAGAGCGAAGAAGCAGCGGGGTAAACACAGCAGCGAGCAGCCCTCCCCCTGCCAGATGTGAGCCCAAGGAGCGCGGGCGGCCGGCGTTAACCATGTGTGCGCCTGCAGCGCTGGGCCTGCCGCCACTGCTGTCAGGGGCCCGAGGTCAGGGAAGGGGGGGCTGCCAGGTCAGGGAGGGGGGGGCTGTTAGGGAAGGGAGGGGGGGCTGTTAGGTCAGGGAAGGGGGGGGCTGTTAGGGAAGGGGGGCTGTTAGGTCAGGGAAGGGGGGGCTGTTAGGTCAGGGAAGGGGGGCTGTTAGGTCAGGGAAGGGGGGGCTGTTAGGGAAGGGGGGGCTGTTAGGTCAGGGGAGGGGGGCTGCCGGGCCAGAAGCACCCCAGATGTTGGAGGCAGGGTCCCCGGAGGCTGCGGCTCTGCTCTGGAGCGGGGTCTGCCCCACGCTGGGAGAGCCACCAGCCCCGTCCCTCGGGGTCCTGGAGCCCACTGAGCCCTGACCGGGGCCGGGACTCCCTCGGGTGCCCTGGGCACCGGTGCTGGGCAGACCCCCGGACACTGCCCCCAGCACCAGGCAGGATGGGCCTCAGCTCCCTGCCCGGCGCAGCTCAGCCGAGTGACGGGGGGCACTGGGCACGTCCCAGCCCCTGGTGCAGGGCGGTGGCTGGGGATGATCTGCGGTGACCGGGGGGACACGGGGCCGTGCCGGGGGGCTCCGGGCCGTCCCCAGCCCCCCGGGGCACACGCGAGCTCTGGGCACCTCTGTCCCCAGTCCCAGGGCAGCCCCCCGGAGGTTCGCCTGCCGCAGCCTCCTGAGTACCGGGGGGACTCCTGGAAGGAGCCCCCAGGCCCTGTGCGGTGCGGGGCCCCGGCGGCCCCCATGGCTGCGTGGCAGGGGGGTGTCCCGCTCCGTCCCAGCTCCGGGGCGCAGCGGGAGCGGCCTCCCAGGCTCTGAGCAGGCCGCGGCGCGGACTACATCTCCCAGCAGGCCCCGCGGTGCAGCGGGCTGAGCGGCGAGGGCGGTGGCGGCGCGGGGGGTGCTGGGAGCGGTAGTTTTCGGCCCCGCGGGGCGAGGCCCGGGGTAGTTTGGCTGCCGCCGGCAGCCGGGGCGGCGCGCGGGGGTTGCTGGGAGTTGTAGGCGGCGGCAGCGGCTGCGCGCGGCGGGGGAGGCGGCGGCGGCTGCGCTCGGGCGGCGCCGCGGTGAGCGGGGCACCGGGGGGGGCACCGGGGGCTGAGGCCGTGGGGCCGGGGCCGGGATCTCGGGAGCGGGAGACCCGCGGGGTCGGTGCTGCCGGGGCCGCTGTGCTGGGGGCACCGGGGGGCGGCGGCGGCGGCGGGGTCCCGGGGGGCCGGGCCGGGCCGGGCTGGGGGCGCCGGGGGGGGCCCGAGCGGCTCTGCCCGGGGCGGTGGCACCGCAGCCCCCGCGGCTGCGGCCCCGGGCGGGGGCGCTGCGGGCCTGGGGGCGCCGCTGGGGGGTCCCGGGGGAATCCCGGGGGGGTCCCGGGGGCGCTGGGCCCCGCCCGGGCCGCGCACCGGTGCCCGGCCGCCACCCCCGGGGACGGGGGTCGGGGTGCCGGGGGTCGGGGGCCGGTGCACGGCGGGACCCCCGCGGTGGGCGCAGCGCCCCGGGGCCGTCCCTCCCCGGCTGCCCCGTCCCGGTGCCCGCGGACCCGCCGTGCCCGGGGGCTGCCCGGTGCCGGCTCCCCCCCCCCCCCCCCCCCCCGCTCGGTGCCGCCTCGGTGCCGCCCGGGCCTGCTGGGAGCTGCTGAGAGCCCAGCACCGGGCGGGGGCCCTGCAGCGCCCGGTGTACGGCCGCCGGGGACAACCGGCCCTAGTGGGGGGCTGCTGCCCGGCGGGGGTCCCGTCCCCGTGCTGCACGGGGCGAGGTGGGAACGGGAGGCACGGGGCGGCCCCGGGAGCTCCCTGTGCAGCCCCCGGAGCTGCAGGAGCCCGGGGAGCTGCCACGTCCCCGGTGCCCTGCGGAGAGAGGCAGCACGAAGGGGCACGGCCGGGACCCCCCCGGTGGGCGCACCTGGGGCGAGCCGAAGGTGCCCCCCCCCTCCGTGTCCTGCCCGGGGGGGTGATGTGAGCGTGGACGGGCCTGGCTGGGGTGCCGGGGGGGGCTGCTGCCACCTTTTTTTTTAAAAAAAAAAAAAAAAAAAACAACTTTAGGGCTGGGCAGGTCTGGGTGTGCGTCCCTTGGACCTGGGCGCTGCACTTCCTGCTCGGGCAATGGCATCCTGCTCGGGCGGAGCTGCCACGTGTCCCCGCGTCCCCACGGGGCCTGGGGGCGCGCTCGGCACCACCGCGGGAGCTGAGCAGCCCGGCCGGCGCTCCCGAGGCGAGGGGGCGAGGGCTGTCCTTGCCGCCAGGTCGCGGAGCGCTGCCGTGAGCGAGCCTCCTTCTCCCCGGGCCGTGCGAGGACGCTGCCCAGCAGGACGCCCCGACGTGGGTCCCGGGGGTCGCTCCTGCCTGGTTTGTTGCAGGCCTCTGGGTGGGCAGCGGTGCCGGGCCAGCTGCGCCTGCCTGCTGGGACGCTGGGGCTCAGCCCGGTCTGGGGGGCCAAGGGGGAGGATGAGGAGGGGCTGAGGATGGCGGAAGGGCTCCCGCAGCCGAGCAGGCCCTCGGGGGGCGGCTGCCGCCCTGCCCGGTGCAGCGGTGCCTTCTGCTGCGGGGCAGGGGCTGGGGCCGCCCGCCTCCCCCTCGCGTGGGGCTGTGCCCTGCCATCCCTCCCAGCCTCTGTGGGGCTCCAGGCCCCAGCTCTCACCCACTGCTTCCCCTCTGCGCTGCCAGGTTCTCCTCGGCCCCAGTCTGATGCCCGTCCCGCCGTGCAATGAGTCTATGAGCCCCCTCCGGATCAGCGTGGGCGGCCTGCCTGTCCTCGCGTCCATGACCAAGGGCGCCGACCCCCGCTTCCGACCGCGCTGGAAGGCCATCGTGCTGTCGTCGGCCTGCGTGGGCTTCGTGCTGCTGCTCTTCTGCTTGCACCGGCCCTCCCCGGCGCGGCCCGTCCCTCCCAATCCTCACAACTGGCAGCTCCGGCTGCGGGCAGAGGACCGCTACAATGACACCTACCCGCTGTCCCCACCCCAGAGAAACCCCGAGGGCGTGCGCTACCGCATCGGGGTCATCGCGGACCTGGACACTCAGTCCCGGGGCTCTGAGGAGCACACCTGGTTCAGTTACCTGAAGAAGGGCTACCTGGTGCTGTCGGCCAGCGGGGACAGCGTGACGGTGGAATGGGACAAAGAGGAGAGCGTGCTGCGGTCCCACCTGGCCGAGAAGGGCAGGGGCATGGAGCTCTCGGAGCTCGTCGTCTTCAACGGGAAGCTGTACTCCGTGGATGACCGGACGGGGGTGGTCTACCAGATCGAGGGCAGCAAGGTGGTGCCCTGGGTGATCCTCTCGGATGGGGACGGCACCGTGGGGAAAGGTGAGCCCCCCTGTCCTGCCCCGCTCGCTCTGCCTGAAGCTGCAGGCGCGCAGCAGTGAAACCCTCGTCCCTTTGCGCCTCTTTGTCACCTCGCGAGCCTGGCCAGGCTGGGGGGGCTGCGTGCAGCACTGAGCTGTCCCTTGTGGCACCCGGGGGAGCGGGGACGTGGGGTGGCCTAACATCCGTGTGCCGGCCGGGCCCCGGCCTGGCTCGTGCCGCTCTCTCGCTGCAGGCTTCAAGGCGGAGTGGCTGGCAGTGAAGGACGAGCACCTGTACGTGGGGGGCCTGGGCAAGGAGTGGACCACGACCACGGGCGAGGTGGTCAACGAGAACCCCGAGTGGGTGAAGGTCATCGGCTACAAGGGCGACGTGGGCCACGAGAGCTGGGTGGCAAACTACAACGCGCTGAGGGCTGCGGCTGGGATCCGACCCCCAGGTACCGAGCCGGGCTCCCTCCCGTCACCGTGCGCCCCTCGCCCTGCTTGGGGCCGGGGTCTCCCCACAGGCAGCGGGAGCGGAGTGAGATTTAAGGGAGTCTGGGGAAGCCGGGGCTTGCCCTGCCCGGTGTTCTCCCCTCTGTCCGTGCTGTGAGCAGCTCGGGTGGCTCGGCTGGTGCTGGGGCAGCGGGAGGGGGGCCAGCACCCGGCAGGAGGAGGCGGAAACGTTCGCAGCTTTGTTCTGCGTGTGGCTGTCCTCCCCGCGGCGCTGTCTTTTTGAGCGGGGCTGGGTCCTGCCCCAGCAGGCGGGCGTCTGTGCAGCCTGGCGGGGTGCTGCTGCCCCGCGGCACCAGACCCCGCTCCCTGCTGTAGGTTACCTGATCCACGAGTCGGCCTCCTGGAGCGACACGCTGCAGCGCTGGTTCTTCCTGCCGCGCCGCGCCAGCCACGAGCGCTACAACGAGAAGGCAGACGAGCGGCGAGGCACCAACCTGCTGCTCAGCTCCAGCCAGGACTTCGGGGACATCACGGTGGGACGGGTGGGTGAGGTGGTCCCCACCCACGGCTTCTCCTCCTTCAAGTTCATCCCAGACACGGATGACCAGATCATCGTGGCGCTGAAGTCAGAGGAGGACAACGGCAAGATCGCCAGCTACATCATGGCCTTCACGCTGGACGGACGCTTCCTCCTGCCGGAGACCAGGATTGGGAGCGTGAAATACGAGGGCATTGAGTTTATTTAACAGACTTTGCACTGGACCAGAGGGGCGGGGAGGACGGGGGCTGCGGGGCAGGCCCTGCGCTCGGCGAGGCGCACGCTCCGAGGGACGCCGCGCTCCCAGCTCTGTGGTTGGTCTCGGCGTCCCACGTAAAGCGTTGGCTTTGCCGCAGCATGCATGGTGCGAGTGTTTCGGCAGTGGCACCTGGTGGCAAAGGACTGCCACCACAGGGTGCTGCGGCCTGCCACCAGCCCAGGCTCGGGGAAGTTTCCCCGCGCTGCAGCCGTCAGCGCCCGGCACCTCCGCGGGCTGCCGGCGCCGGTGGCAGCCGCGCTCTGGGTTCCAGCCGAGGACGGAGCCCCCGCTCGCCTGCCCTGTGCCAGCCTGCGCCCGGGGTGAGGGCACCGTCCTCGCACCCCTGCGGGTCTGTGCCCGGGGACGGCGCTGGCCTCTGCTCCCTGGTGCCATCGGGAGCCTCCCTGGCCTTGGGCAGCGCCTTCCCCAAAACTACCTGGGGACAGGGCCTGACCTGGGCACAAGGGCCCCTCAGTGCCAGCAGCGTGTCCTGGGGGGGGGAGCCCCTGACCTGCCTCCCCAGCACCTCGCTGGGAGCACAGAGGAGGTGTGGGGGCAAATGTCCCCATGTCCCCCACGAATGTGAGGGGAGGAGCGTGCTTGAGGGGGACGTTGGCCAGACCTGTCCCTGGGTTAGGACGCGACCGGGGGGACACGGCCACAGCAGGGTGTCAGCCAGGGCAGGGGAGGGCGGGCTGGCCGAGATGGTAGCTGCAGGGGATTTCATCAGGCTGTTTTTCACCAGTCAGCTGGTTTTACTTCCCTTTTCGCATAAACCATGTGGCACGTGAATGGGTAACGGTTTGCTTGGGCCTGTGCTTTCTGGGGAAAGCTTCGTGTGGGAGGGACTGAGGGGAAGCCCCCATCTCACCACATCCCATTGCTCCACGGCTGGGCTCACGAGGAGCAGGCAGCAGACAGAGGCCTTGCAGCCAGACCCCTCCCTGGGGCCGTGCCCTCCCGACTGCCACAGGAGCTCGGAGCAGGGCTGCGAGGGGACAAATGCACCAGTGCCAGCCTGGCTGCTGCCCCCAGACCTTGCTGTGCCCGTCTCCCGTCTCCGTGGGCCCCAGAAACGGTGCAGCCTCTCCCCTCGTTTAGGCAGAGGGCTGCAGGCAGTCGCAGGCCCCTGGCTGTAAGTGGCCGCGCGTGGAGCCTCGTTCCCCACGCATCCTTCCCTCCTGCACCCGGCTGCGCTGGGAGAGGCGCAGGAGGAGCGAGGCCAGGGCAGGAATGGGGGCCAGGAGCGCGCAGCTTCGGCGCAGCAGCACGGGGGAGCCTGCGCCAGCTCCTTCCCGGTTCTGGCAGGTTCGGGGTGATAGCGGGATACACACACGGTACGGGCACATGCTCCGTGCCTGTGCTGCTGCGTGGATGCACACGTGGGGCTGGCTGCTGCAGTCCAGGCGGGTCCCTTGGCCCCCGTGCCACCCCCAGCTGCCCCAGCTGCAGGGTCCGGTGGTGCCCGGGGAGCGGGGGGGCCCGTTCCTGGGGCAGTGGTGCTGTGCTCGGGTGGGAGGACCCACGGCAAGGCGTGCAGGGAGGAGCCGGCGGCCTCCGGAGAGCTCAGCCGGGCTGGCCCTTTCCCATCCCCCTGCTCTGCCCCTGTTTACAGTGTCCAGCATCTCTGGAGAGCTGCGTAAGAACCACGTTAACAGCTGGACATGTGTTTCCATTTAGCCCAAACAACAATGACTCACGGCGGGGCGCTGGGCTGCGAGCGGATGCGCTTGTCTGGGGGCACCAACCTGCTCCCAGCACGTGGGGCAGTGCCGGCCCCGTCCCTGCCCGTGCCAGCCGCCTGTGGTGACCGCTCTGCCCTCACTTGTGCCACGCTCAGCTCAGCTCCTTGGCCTGGCCCAGGGCCCCGCAGCACCCATCTTGGCCCCGGGGCTGTCCCTGGCTGTCCCCCCTTGCCCCACGGGCAGTGGGGCTTCGCAGCACCACATCCCCTCCCGCCCCAGCCTGGCCCTTGTCTCTGAGAGCTGGCAGGACCCCACCTCGCCCCTCCTCGGGCTGCTGGACCCCAGGGGCTGGGGGGCTGCCGGGGCCATACAGCACAAACGGGACCAGGCTGTACGGTCCCTGTGCCCCCCAGCCCTGCGGAGCTCTCAGAGCCAGGCCCCTGCTGCCACAGCCTCTGCCAGCCCAGCGCCCTGCGGCGAGGCCGGGGGCCTGGAGCCCCACCGCCAGGTTTCATCCCAGCACCCCAGCAGCAGGAGCACAATTCACCTCCCACGGGTTCCCTGCCGGCTCAAGCAGGGCTTGGACTGGGTTTTGCTGCCCGCATTTCTACTGTTTCTTCTCATCCTAAAGGTCCAGAGGCTCTGACACCTCCTTCAGACGCGGGCAGCCGTAGCGGCCCAGCTCCGCGGCGAGAGGCTGCCTCAGGAGCAGGTTGTGTGGCCGCAGTGCTGGCCGTCCCCGCCAGCGTGTGCCTGCGGTGCCCGGCTTGGCCACGCTCAGAAGCTGCGTGGCCCTGCCCGGGGGCAGAGCTGGGCTCCGTGCTCGCACCGCTGGGCGCTGCAGGACGGGTACGGGGAGGCCGGCAGCACCCCAGCACCTCCGGCAGCGATGCAGCCAGGGCAGGGGCGAGGCGGGGAGTTTTGGAGACGTGCTCCAGGCCAGAGGGCTGCAGGCCATGGGGAAGGGGCCGGAGGGCTGCGGGCGCGTCGGAGCCGTGCAGGACCCCCGGTGATGGTCACGGGCCGGCCGTGCCCCTCAGAGGGAGGAGGTGGGAGCGGAAGGAGGGGAGCAGGCGAGGGGGGCGAGATGAGCCGGAGGAGGTGGCAGGAGAGGAAATGCTTGGGCACAGACATAATCACAGCCCTCGCCTGCGGGCCCGGCGCCAGGTCTGCGAGCAGGGCCCGGCTCCTGCCCCCGCGCCGTCCCCTCCCGTCCCGTCCCGTCCCGTCCCGGTGCCGGCCTCCCGGGGCCGCGGGCATCCCGGGCCCGGCCGCTGCCCCTCGGCGGCTGCTCCGCGGCCCCGCCCGGGACCGGGACGGCGGGGCCGGGGCGGCCGCTGGCGGCCGGGGGCTGCGGGCCGGGGCCGGGGCCGGGGGGTCGTGGGGCTGCCGGCGCCCGGTGCCCGCCGCCCGCTGCCGGCGGCGGGGCCGGGCGGGGCGGAGGGGCCGGGGGGGGCGAGCTCGGCGCGGAGCCGCATCCCGCGGAGGGGCGGGAGCAGCGCGCAGCCGGGCTGGCCCCGCGCCATGCAGAGGAGGAGCAGCGAATCCCCGGAGCGCATTAAAACGCGAGGCTCGGCGGCGGCCGGGGGCAGCCACCACCTCCGGAGATAGGCGGCGGAGAGCAGCGAGGGGCCGGGGCGGCGGCGGCGGCGGACCCGAACTTTCCGGCGGCGGCAGCGGCTCGGCCGGGCCCGGCGGTGGATGAGGCTTTGTCGGCCGGGTCGCTGAGCCCGCAGCCCGCCGCACCATGCCCGCCGCGCTGCCCGGCCTGCTGGCCTGGCTGGCGGTGCTGCTGCTCGGCAGGGCCCGCCCGGCCGACGCCTGCAGCTGCTCGCCCATCCACCCGCAGCAGGCCTTCTGCAACGCCGACGTAGGTGAGCGCCGCCGCCGCGCCCGCTTTGTCCCCGCCGAGCCCCGGCCCGGGGCAGCCCCGGCCCGGCCCGGCCCGGCCCGCACAAACTTCCCGGGGAGGGGGCGGGAAGTTGGCGCGGGGCGGCCCGGCACGGCCCGGCCCGGCGGGGGAAGGAGGGAGGGAGGGAGCGACCCGGTCCCGGTCCCGGTCCCGGTCCCGGTCCCGGTCCCGGCCGAGCCCCGCGGCACCTGCCCGGCAGCCCCACGCGTGTGCGGGGCCCGGCGGCTCGGCTCGGCCCGGCCCGGGGGTGTGTCGGCAGGCGCGGATGCGCGGCCGGGAGCTGTCTGTGTGTCCGTCCGTCCGCCCGCCCGCCCGGGGTGTGTCCGCGGCTCCCCGAGCCTCTCGCCGGCCCGGCGGGGACCGCTCGGTTGCGCTCCGCAGCGCTCCCCGGGGCCGCCGCCGCCTCCGGCCCGAGCGCGGCTCGGTCCCGGCTCCCCGCGGCAGGGCCCGGCCCGGGGCTCGGCTCCCGGCTCCCGGAGGCGCGGAGGAGCCGGGCCCGCGGGGCCGCGGGGAGCGGAGGCTGGGACGTGGCAGCGCGGGGAGCCGGCAGCCCCGGGGGCAGCGCGGGCGCCCCGGGTCCTGCGCAGAGCAACAGGAGCGGTCCTGAGCGCGGAGCCAGCGCCCGGCCCCAGAGAGCCAGCAGCGCCGGGCTCGGCCACCTCCCGTCTGTTCCTTATTTCCAGGCATTTCCTTTCCCCCGTCCCACTTTGTTCGGCTTGGATGCTGCTGAAAGGGAGGGCTTGGCAGCGCCGGGATCTGGATTCCTCTTTCTATGAATAATGCCCTTATTAAATTTTAACATATTAAACAAACAGACCAGCCCCAGTTCCTGACGCTCTCCTTTGCGGGGCTGTTCCCAGGCTCAGCTGGAGAGGTAGCATTCCCAAACACTTAGGCAGCCCGCGCCTCTGCACGGCCCTGCCCCGTCCCCTGCTCTGGAGCCAGGATGCTCCTGACAGATTCCCGGGCTCCCCTCGCCCCTTCCAGGCCCCGCTCGCGACGTTTCTGCTCCGCGAGGGTGAATCCCCGCAGCGCCCGGCAGCTGCCCCCCGTGCCCGGCTCTCGCAGGCCTGGCTGTGGCACGGTGCGCTGCGAGGCACGCTGGGGCTGGGGAGTTTTCGAGACAAAATGGAGCGCTGCTGGAGTTTCAGAGCTGCTGCTTGAGCCGGTGTCCCTGGAACACCGGATGCCCCGCAGCTGCTCCGGGAGCAGGGCTGAGCCTCCTGTCACGCTCGTGTCACACTCACGTCGGGATCATCTTTCCGGAGCACTGGTGACTTACCCTGCCCTTCCCGGGTGCCGGCTCAGGCCGTGACTCAGCAGCTGAGTCACGCACCGTCTGTCTCGGCGTCCCGGCTGTCTCGGCAGTCCCAAGGAGGGCGAAGCCGGGGCCAGGCAGCAGTTGCTTGGCAGGTGCTTGCCCTGCTGGTGCTCGCAGCCCTCCCTGCCCTGGCAGCCCCTTCCCAGGCTGTGCCACCCCCGGTGTTGGCACCCCCCGGCTCCCAGCCCGAGTCCCTTCCCAGCTGCTGTGGATGGGTTTGGTCTTGTCTGACCCCAGCTGGGAACAGCTCTGGCTGCTGGTGGGCAGGGTTTGATCCCGGCAGGAACTCGCCAGCCTTCTCCTCCCATGCAACAGGAGCCCTGTCCCTGCAGCCTGTGATCCCTGCCCTTTTGGCTCCCGTCTCATCTTCCCTCTGGAGCTGGGAGGCTCGCAGCCCGCTCCCTCCCCGGGGGGAGCTGGCCTGGGCCTGGGAGCTGCCGCTGCTTCCCCTGCCAGGTCTCCTCTGCTGCCTGCGGCACTGGTGGCAGCCCCGCAGAAACACCGCCTGCTGGGCACAGGGGCAGAGAGCAGATGGGGGAGGCTGTTCCCCCCCACGCTGGGCTCCGCACTGTGCCCCCTGTGCGTGCCCATGTGCCCCCATCTGTCTGTGCCACCCCAGGGCCCTGCCCTCGCTCGTGCCCTGGCAGCCGGCTGTGAGGCACCGCCTGTGGTTTGGAGCGGGACCGGAGCAGCCGGAGCCCGGAGCTGTGTTTCCAGGCAGCACCGTGGTGAGAGCGGGATGTGGCTCTGCTGCTGGCCACGGGGTGCCAGAGGGGCTGGGAGTCACGTCACCGCAGCTGGAGACTTGTGCAGCTTGGGACAAGTGACCCAGCCTCTCTACGCTCACGCTTCCTGGCCAGGGAGACGGGCAGCAGTTTTCTGTGGGGCTCAGGGGCTCAGCGGGTCCGTGGGTGCGGAGCTGCCCCGTGTGCTGTGCCCACAGGGGCTGTGCCAAGGCAGCTGCTCTCTGCCTGCTGGGGTTTGCTCTGCCCATGCTGCTTGGGTGTCAGCTGGGGACGTGGCCGGGCTGGGGGCTGCAGCAGCAGAAGCCCCAGCTCCTGCTTCTCGCGCAGCGTGGAGATGCAGAGGGCGAGGGAGGTGATGCTTGGGCTGTGGTTTTGTCTCTGTGCGGCAGTGATGGCCCTGGAGAGGTGTGTGGGGCAGTGCCAAGGGTGACAGGACAGCCAGAGAGTGGGTGCTTGGCCTGCTACCTGGGTCGGGTGCCCCCTGGATCCAGCCCCTGGCAGTGCCGTGCTGATGGTGGCTGTCCCAGGGCTCGGTGCCTCGCGATGGGGCGCAGCGGTCGAGGTGGGAATGGCGAGGGCTGTTGGTGGCCAGGCAGGGACCGGGGCGAGGAGGAGGTTTGGGGGACAGAGGTGGGACCGGCCCTCGCTGATGGCCCCGGGGGCAGCGCCGCCCCGCAGGCCCTGCCGAGCTGTGGCCGGGCGGGAGGCCGCCAGCCCCGGTGCCGCCCTGCTGCGCTGTGCTCGCGCGGCCGGGAGCTCCCACCGCCGGTCCCAGCCCTTCCCGTGCAGCTGCGGCAGCGGGGCCGTGGGCTGACGGCTCGGGGCCGCCGCTGATTGGGCCCCGTCCCGCTCCCGTCAGAGCCGGGATGACGCAGGCCGCGATCGGGAGCGCTGCGCTCGCTGCAGCAACCGCGCAGGCCGGTGGGCGAGCGGGGCCTGGCGCAGGCGCTTCCTCCCGCCTGCGGGGCCGGGACGCGGGGCTGGTGCTGGGGCTCCCCGCGGGTGCTGGGGCTGAGCCCAGGCGCTTCCTGCTGTGAGCTGCTGTGAGCAAGAGGAGCCCGGCCCAGCCCCAGCCGCCATCGCCCTGCCCGAGCCGCTCCTCATCCCCCGGCCTCTGCGTGCTCAAAGCTGCCCTGGCCGCGTGCTGGGGCTGCGGTGCCCTGCTCTGCGCCCTGGGCTCAGGCAGGTGCCCGGGGCTGGCCCCAGCCCATGCTGGCAGGGCTGGGGCGGAGGAGCCGCTCCCTGGGGACAATTCGCTGCGTTCCGGCTCTGCCGGTGCCGTGCCGGGCTGCAGTGACCCCGGGGCTGCACTCGCAGCGGGGCCGGGCAGGCAGCGGGCAGGGCTGGCACTGGCAGGAGGCCCCTCGGCTCCGCTCGCTGCCAGCAGCCCCGGAGAAGGGAGCTTTGTTCCCCGGCCATTCAGCCGGGAGCGCTTCCCGTGCTCTGCGGGCACCCACGCTTCCCAGGCGGCTGCGGGCGGGGGCCATGCGGTGGGTTTGGGGCAGGATGTCCCGGGAAGGGGCTGCTGCTCGCAGTGCCCCTGGCTGGGAGGGGGGCTCCGGGGGCTGAGGCACCTCGTGCTGTCCCTGAGCCCTCGGGGCAAGCGCAGCGGGACCTCTGGAGCTGGGGCGGGAGATGGGAGGATTCGCCCCCCCCCCCCCGCTGCAAGGCAGCACCCGCACACACTTCCAAGACGTGTTTCTTCCTTCCCCCAGGAGAACCCGGGGCTGCCGCATCTCCCTGCAGCACCTTGGGGGCATGCCTGCACCGTGTGCCTGTGGAGGCTCCTGCTGCAGTAGGGGCTGCCCGCAGCAGGGACCCGGCTTGGTGGCCCTGCACGCCCCACGGCCACCCCCCAGCACAGGGCACCAGCTTGTCCTCCTGCTCATCCCACGTGGCCTCAGCCCTCGCAGGGAGCTGCGGCCCAGGCCCTGGGGCAGACAGGGAGCAGAGGGGAGGCCGTGACGGACAGCAAGCTGTAGCCTGGCACGATGTGCCAGTGGGTTTTGTGGTGACGGGTGACACCCTTTGCCTCCGGCTCCACTCCTGGAGCTGCCCCTCAGCCGTGGTCTGTCCCAGCTGGTCGCGTGCTCGTCTCCCAGCCAGAGGGGGTGGACGTGTCCCAGCGCGGGGCCATTCCTTGTTGTACAGGGACTGGTGCGCTGAGGGGTGCCCGGGCCTTTACAGCCTCCCTGCTCCAGGCCTTGGGTCCTGTCCAGCCCGGGCTGGTCAAGGTGGAAAGCTGCCACGTCCCGGCGAACACCCGCCAAGCTCCTGGTGGCACGTTTTAGGGTGTCTGCGACACAGCTGAGGAGATGGCTTCGGCTGCCGGGCTGGGGGAAGCTGCTCCGGGGAGGCAAGGGGCCGGGGTGCTTGGTGCAGGCGCTGGGCACCCCCACTCTGTCGCAGGGGGCTTTTGTATCGCTCATGGCAAGCAGGTGCCGCGTGCCCACAAGCAGCACAAGTGGTCCCCAGCACACACACTGCAGTGACGGCCCTGCCTGAGTCCCACCTGGACCCTCCCCAGCCCAAGGGTGAAGCCCCCCCTCACCTTCCCCAGCGCCCGCTCCCAGGGCCGGTGCTGTGGTGCCAGCGCTGCTGGGGCCGTGCTGTGTCAGCGCAGCGGGGTCATGGCAAGCACCTGGATCCCGGCCCCGCATCCCCTGAACCAGCGGGCATGGGGCAGGGGGGGTCACAGCCCCACGCTGCGGGCAGGGGCTGGGGTGCTCCCGAGGCACGGCTGCGGGCACGGAGGTGCTTAGGCAGCAGCTTTTGTGCAGGGTGCCGAGCTAAGGGCAAACACGGGAATTTCTGCTCAGAGGACGGCGAGGGGACACGCTGCCCCCCTGGGCATGGGGTCTGCAGGGGGAGGGAGGTGGCTGTGCCTTGCAGCCGGGCCGGGGGGGTCGCGCCTGTGCCTGGGACCTGCAGGAGCCTCTGGCTCGGTTCTGCCGCAGGGTGAGGCAGCCGTGGCAGAGCCTCAGCCTCCTCTCCGTCCAGCCTTTGTGGAGACCCGGGGAGGCCCAGGTGCCGCTCCCCAGGCGCTCGGGTCCTTGGGTCGTGTGCCACCCTCCTCCTCCCCAGGGACCTCAGCTGCGCCTCCCCACCTGGGCTTCCCCCCGCTGCCTCCCTTCGTCCCTGCTCTGCTCTGGTTCCTGGCCTGCGGAGCAGCTTGGCTGCGCCGCTGGGGTCTTGGCGGGGAAAGCACAGCGCAGCCGTCCCCTCCACAAAGCCGCACTGTTCAGAACAAATCCGCCTAGAATTGGGCTGCATTTTTGTCAAGTGATTCATCAGCACGTGAATGGAAACGGCTGGAGCCCACTGAACCAGTAACCGTCCCCCACGCCTGCAGCCACGGGCAGGAGGCGGCTCTGGCTCTCGGGGCTGCCGGCACCGACGTTACACCGCAGGCGCACGGAGCGGGGCCGCGGTGGGCCGGGTGCGCTCATGGACACGGAGCCTGGGCTGGCCCCACAGGGCCCAGGGACTGAACCCTGCCAAGCGGAGCTCCTCCAGCTGGGGCCGGGGACCTGGGCTGGGGTCTGCGCCCAGGGGTTTGTCCCCGCCGCCTGCCACACGCGAGGAGCGAGCTGGGGCTTTTGGCACGGCCACGGGCACTGGGTGCCCTGCCTCGGCCAGGGGCTGCTGCCCTGGGCAGTCTCTTCCCTGTCCCCTGCCTGTGCTGGTGGCCGCCTTCTCCTTTCCAGAGTAAACTGAGTCAGCGCTTACTGTGCCAGTGCTGACCTTGAGTCTAAATAGCTCGTCTGCGTGCCCGGCTCGCCCCGCTGTATTTATAGAGCGCGATCAGATCCCCTCTCCGTGCTGTGCCAGGCTAAAGAAGGCAACCTCCGGGGCAGCGGGGCTGGCAGCGGCCCCATGCACGTCCCCAGGCTGCCCAGCTCTGCTGCGTCCCCCAGCACCTTTCTGTGGGGACGTGACCCGTGTGCCCCAGCTCAGCTGGAGCCTGCCCCAGCCAACACAGCTCCCCGTTTCCGACCCCCAGGGACATGCGTGCAGGGGCTGCTCGGGCACTGGGTACCCCGAGAGACAGGGGTTGGCCCCTCTGGGGACCCCACGGCACAGCAGGGAGCCCTGCCCTCTGCCAGGCCCCCTCCCCAGCTGTGAGGGTGCCCCGTGAGCCCCCCGCATGATGGGGCAGAAGGGACCTCGTTGTCCCCATGAGGGGGGTCCCGGTGGCCCTGGAGGGAGGCAGGCAGGGTGCAGGGCTGCAGCTCTCGGCGCAGGGACCTGGGATCGGCCGAGACCTGTGCAGCGGGTCCCAAGCAGCTGCCCCATCCCGAGCTGTGAGTGAGGGTGAGCTGGCTGCCCGCCCGCTGGGAAGGTCCCTGCCATGTGCTGGGCGCTCACGTGTGCTTCCCGTGTCCCTGGGCTGTGCTGGCGGGGTGACCCCGGGGACCTTTCCGCTGCAGAGCTGTCCCCGCATCGCTCCCCTGCCCCTGCTCACCTGGGCTCCGGGGCACTGCGGCCCCGCTGGCTCGGGGGCACCCGGCCTTGTCCCTCGGCATGGAGTGAGGGGCTGGGGCGAGGCACAGCGCTCGGGGGCCTGGTGTGTGCCCCCGGCCATACCCGTGCCCGTCCTGCTGCCCGCAGTGCCGCTGCATATGGTGGGGGGGCAGTGCCTGCGCGGGGTGCAGCGGGACACTCCGGTCCCCTCCCGCAGCTTGCAGGGCACGGCCCATCTCCCGGGTGGGTGCTGCCCTACGGGGAGCCGCATTTTGCACAGGTCTTGTAGGGAAAGGGGGGGTCCGAAAGTGGGGGTCAGGGACAGCAGGCTGGGGCGCAGCCCAGTGCAGAGGTCCGGTGCCTTTGCCCAGGCTGCCCAGGGGTCAGCTCACCAACCCCCGTACCTGGCTGCGTTTTTCCACTGCCCCGGCCTTCAGCATCCCCGTGCAGCCGGCCGGGTTATTGCTGCAGGCTGCGAGGGCAGGAAGCGGCGCGGGGCGGATGCGGTTTCGGTGCCTGCATGACGTGGAGGCTCCGCGTGCCAGTAGCCGACATCTGGCAGGGAGCTGGCAGCCGAGCATCGCCCCGCTGTGACCGGGGCACCCCTGGGGCTGGGCAGGGACACGGTGCCCTGGCTGCATGGTGCAGGGACAGCCTGGCCCCGGGCAGGGACGGACGCTGTGCCCCCGTTGTTGGGTGCAGAGGGGCCGGGGAGCTCCCTGACCCCCGCTCCCTGACCTTTCCGTGTCCCCCCCGGTGAGGGTGCTGCTGCAGCGCTGCCCATCGCTGCGCTGCGCGTGCCAGCGCCGTCCCTTTGGGCACCACACGTGACAGCAGCTCCACGGGCAGCTGGGTGGGTGCATGGTCTGGTGGCCGGTGGGACGGGGAGAGAAGCGAGTCCGTCCCACACAGGGCAGCGGCACCGGGAGCTCTGCACTGCCCCCGGCACGGGCAGGGGCACGTGGTGCCAGCAGCACCTCCTGTCCCCAGCCACCCCTGCTGAGCTCTGCCCCCTCTGTTGCAGTGATCCGAGCAAAGGCCGTCTCTGCGAAGGAGGTGGATTCGGGGAATGACATATACGGGAATCCCATCAAGCGAATCCAGTACGAAGTCAAGCAGATCAAGGTACGGGGCACGGTGCCTGGGCCTGGGGCGGGCAGGGAGAGGCAGCGGGGGGCCGCTCACGCGTGCGCTCTGTCCCCAGATGTTTAAAGGCCCTGACAAGGACATTGAGTTCATTTACACGGCGCCGTCCACAGCGGTGTGCGGCCAGCCGCTGGACACGGGAGGGAAGAAGGAGTACCTCATCGCAGGTAGGCGGCGGGCAGGGAGCGTGGCCCCGGCTGCGGCAGGGGCAGGGAGGAGCGGCCCCCGGGCACCCGATGCCTGCCGCGGGGTCTCGGGGCGCCGGTGGGGACGGTCTGAGCGGCTCTGTGTCCCCAGGCAAGTCAGAGGGCAACGGCAAGATGCACATCACGCTGTGCGACTTGGTCGCCACCTGGGACTCGCTGAGCCCGACCCAGAAGAAGAGCCTCAACCAGCGGTACCAGATGGGCTGCGAGTGCAAGGTGAGCGCCCGCGGCCGGCGCGTGGCGGGGCCGGCAGCACCCGGCTGGGCCGTCCCGCGCGGGGCACGGCGTGTGGCTGAGCCTCCGGGCCTCCTGCGCCGTGCCCTGCCGGGGCTGCTGCCGGCCGGGAACCAACCCCAGCCCTGGGACCTGCACCAGGGGCTTCCCTCGGTCCCCCCGGCACTGTGCCCCCCATCGAGGGCAGCCTGGCCCGGGGCTGGGTGGGTGGGTGGGTGACACGGAGCTGCCCCCTGTTCCCGGGGCGGGTGGTGACGGTCTCTGCTGTGCACAGATCTCGCGCTGCCTCTCCATCCCGTGCTTCGTCTCCTCCTCGGACGAGTGTCTCTGGACAGACTGGGCGATGGAGAAGATCGTGGGCGGGCGGCAGGCGAAGCACTACGCTTGCATCAAGAGGAGCGACGGCTCGTGCGCCTGGTACCGCGGCATGGCCCCCCCCAAGCAAGAGTTTCTCGACATCGAGGACCCCTAAGCCAAACGAGCGCATTCCAGTAGCCAGTAGAAAAAAACCTGCGAGATGTTAGACTGGTCCACGCTGATATCAAGTCCTGGAGACAGCATGAAAATCCGCTCGGCCCCGTGGGTCCCCAGGGTGCGGCGCCTGCCACGCGCGTGCACGGGGCAGGCTCGGGGCCCGCTGCGCCGCACACAGCTGTGTCCTTGCCCGGTTCCTCGCCCCCTGCGGGGTGAGCGGGGCCGGGGGCTTCCTCCCTGCCGGGGCCGTGTCCCCTCCTGGCCGTGCTCAGCCCTTGTGCCCCTGAGAGCTGCGAAGGAAGCGAACGCCCGCGAGCGGCGGGAGCCGTCCCCAGTCTGCGTAGCAGGTCTACCAGGGGCCCCGCCGCGGGACGGAGCTGCCCCCACGCCTCTCACCAGACCCCGTCCCGATGCCCGTCCCTCTCCTTGGGGTGCCAGAAGGCTGCAGCGGGGCACCCGCGGGCTTGCACGGCGCCAGCAGCTCCCACGCAGGCGTCCCACCCACAACAGCCACGGGGGGAGGGCGTTGGTGCGGCCGGGGTGCCCCCTCCCCGCGGGTTGCAGCCCCGCTGCCCAGGCGCTCCTCTCCGCTGTTGGGCACGTTGCGGGGGCTCTGGCCCATCGCAAGCCCCGGGGTGGGCGAGCGCTGCGCCCGGGGCCCTCCGGTGCCACCGCTGAGGGTCCCAGACCCCCCGCCCCGGCTGGGCCGGCACCCGTGGCTGTGCCGGAGCTCGTCCCCACGCAGGACGGGTGCCGGGTGCGCGGCGCGGGGCCGGGAGCCCCCAGCTGCGGGGCTGCCGATCGCCGTCGCACCCTGCGTGGATCGGGGCCCCCTGGGCGCCCCCCCCTGCGGCGGCAGGACCCCCGTCCCCTCGTCGCCCGCCCCCCCCCTCCCCCCCCGGGCCCCGCTTTCTCTGAGCCATTCTCCCGCTGCGGCGGCGCCCCGTGCGCTCGGTGGCGCGGCCGGCCCCGGCTCGTGCGCGCAGCACCCCGCCGCAGCGCGGAGCGTTTTCATGCTGTGCGCCCCTGCAAGGCTCCACGATGTCGTACTGGACCAGTCTGGGCAACTTCGACGTATTAAAGAAAAAAAAAAAAAAAAAAAAAGTTGAAGAAAAAGGAAAAAAAAGCCCCACCCGCCCTCTAACCGGTGCCATGTAAGAGTCCCGCTCGCTTTCCGTGCGGTTGTATCACCTCGCCACCCCGCTCCGCTGGTAGTCTGCCCTGTAACACTGCCGTGCTGCCGTCAGCTGTCGCCTCCCTGTGCCGTGATTTGATTTTCGGTGCCCTCCCGGCGGGTCCCGGCGCTGCGCTGCTTTTCCCCGGGGGTTCTGCTGGGGGGCTCCCAGCGGAGGACGGGGAGGGACCGCGGGGAGCCCCGAGCGGGACCCTCGGAGCCACCCCCACCCCGCCTCGGGGGGTCCCGGTTCCGCCCCGCTCCCGGCAGGCGGCTCCGGGGGCCCGGACCGGAGGAGGAGGAGGAGGAGGGGGGAGGGAGGGAGCCGCCGGCGCGGGGCCTGCCGCCTGCACCGGGCGGGCCCTGCACCGGGGCGCGGCTGCCGGGGGCTCGGCGGGGCCCCCCCCCGCGGGGCGGCTCCGGCCGGTGGGAGCGGGGCCGGGGCCGGGAGCACGCGGCCGCCGAGGGCCGGGGGCTCGGTGCGGCTCCGGTGCGGCCGCTCCGCCGGCGGTAAGCGGGGTACGGCAACGGACGGGGCGCGGTAACAAACGGGGTGCGGCGATAAGCGGGGCTACCGGCGGTAAACGGGGCCGCTGCCAATAAACCGGGCCGCCGGCGGTGAACGGGGCCGCCAGCCCCGCACCGGGCTGCTGGCACCGGACCGCACCGCACCGCGCTACCGGCAGCGAACGGGGCCGCCAGCCCCGCACCGCGCCGGGCTGCGGGCAACGAACGGGGCCGGGGCCGGGGCCGGGGCCGGGGCCGGGGCCGGGGCCGGCGGGCCCCCGGGGAGCGAGGGGCGGGGCTCCGGCGGTAACGGGGCGGGGCTCGGGGGCCGGGGGGCGGGGCTCCGGGCCCGGGGGCGGGGCTCCGGGCCCGGGGGCGGGGCTCCGGGGGTAACGGGGCGGGGCTCCGGGGGCGCGAGTCGAGGCTGCGCGCGCTGGGGGCGGTGCCGGCGCTGTGCCCGCCCCCTGCAGGGGCGGAGCCTCGGGGCCGGAAGGGCTCCTGCCGGCAGCGCCCCGTGGAGGCGGTGACACGTGCGGGCCGCGGGGACCCGGATGGTGCGTGCGGCCGGGGCGGGGGGGGAGGAGGGGGACCGGGACCGGGACGAGTGGGGGTGGGGCGGCACCGGGACAGGGGTAGGGATCGGGGCCGGGGAGAGGCCGGGAGGCGCTGCGGGCCCCGTCCCTGCTCTCTCCCGGGCGGAGCTGCCGGTAGCGGCCGTGCCGCACGTGGCGGTGGGAGGGCCGGGGTCGGGGCCGGGGCCGGGGCCGGGCCGGGCGGTGGCGGTGGCGGCGCCGCCGCCGCTGAAGGTCGCGGGCGGCGGCGCGGTCCCCGCCCGGTACCGGGCCCCACACCGGGCCTAGGCCGCGGCCGGGCCCCGCTCACCGCCCCCGTCCCGCAGCCCGGCCCCCGGGGCCGCCCCGCCGGCAGCGCCCGGGCCCCGCCATGCCGATCGTGGAGAAGCTGCGGGAGGCGCTGAAGCCGGGCCGCCGGGAGTCCGGCGAGGACGGGGAGCTGGGCCGGCTGCTGGCCGCCTCGGCCAAGAAGGTGCTGCTGCAGAAGATCGAGTTCGAGCCCGCCAGCCGCGGCGCGCCGGGGCAACCGGAGGGGCTGCGGGGCAAGTACCTGCTGCTCAACCCCCGGCAGCAGCCGGCCCCGCCGCGCCGGGCCCCCGAGGGGCCGCTCGGGAGGCAGGGTACGTGCGGGGCACGGGGGGTGGGGGGGCGGCTTCCCGGTGCCCCCGCCCGCCGCTCACCCCCCGGTCCCCGCAGGCGGCGAGCATGCACCGGGGGACGGCGTCCCCGCGCCGCAGAAGGTGCTGTTCCCCGCCGAGCGCCTGTCCCTGAAGTGGGAGCGCGTGTCCCGGGTGGGCGCCGGGCTGCACAACCTGGGCAACACGTGCTTCCTCAACGCCACCGTGCAGTGCCTCACCTACACGCCGCCGCTCGCCAACTACCTGCTGTCCAAGGAGCACGGCCGCAGCTGTGAGTGGGGGGCTCGGCCCTGGGGGGAGGGGGAGGAGGGTACGGGGGAGCAGCACTCACGCGTCCCGGTCCTGGGCTGCGCTCAGCACCCCTGTGTGCAGCCCTGGCCGTGGGTGTGCGGGGGTCCGGTCGTTTCTCCCCGTCTCCCACCTGCCCCTTCCGTCCCCGCACAGCGCCGCGTGCAGCCCGCTCAGGGCCGGGGCAGCGTTCCTGAGCTCCGGGTCCTCGCGGCTCTGCTGGGACCAAATCAGGTCCCGCAGGGGCTGCTGGCCTCCTGGGGGCAGAACGCTGCACGCAGCACAGCCCGGGTGGGACCTGCTGCCCGGGGTGGGTCCTGCTGGGCACAGCCCTGAGCCGACGGCCGGGGGAGCGCGTGGGGCTCCGGCAGGGTCTGCCCGGCTTGCCGACCCGTGGGCTCCTTCAGGGAGGCGCCTGTGGCCTGTTTGCCATCTTCACGGAGGCTCTTGCATTTGTGGTCGGGTTTGCTGTGCCTTGTGTTGTGTCCCGGGCTGTGCCAGCTGGGGGTGTGTGTGCTGGTCCCCGTCACCTGGGCTGCTCCCGCGCTCTGCTGTAGCACGGAGCTCCCGGGGAGGGCTCGTAGTCGTGCTCCCTGTGCTGCGCCGGACCGGAGATTCCCCTTCCCCTGCGGTGCCTCCACCTCTCCCGCGTTGTCCCCAACGTCCTTGCTTCTCCCCTCCTGTTCCAGGTCACCACGGAGGCTTCTGCATGATGTGCATTATGCAGAATCACCTGATCCAGGCTTTTGCCAACAGCGGCAACGCCATCAAGCCAGTGTCCTTCATCCGAGACCTCAAGAGTAAGGATGGCTCCCCTCCCACAGCCTCCCTCCCGCAGCCGCGCTCGCCGGCGCTGACTAACGCGCGAGCAGAGCCTCTGAGAGCGGGGCAGGTCCTGGCGGCGAGCTCTTCTGAGATGAGTCACTGAGCCGACCGGGTGCTCCGGCACCACGTGGGGCTGCCCCTGTAGCCGGCACGAGCCTGACTGGGTCGTGCTGGGGGTGCTGGTGGCCGCGGGAGGCAGCGAGCGGCTGCGCGTGCCGGGGCTGATCGCTGTCTCCCTGCAGAGATCGCCCGGCATTTCCGCTTCGGCAGCCAGGAGGACGCGCACGAGTTCCTGCGCTACACCATCGACGCCATGCAGAAGGCCTGCCTCAACGGCTGCACCAGGTACGTGGGAGGGCAGCGGGAGGTGGCCGTGCTGCAGCCCTGGACTGTGCCCTGCCCTGCCTCCTCGCGGCTGCTCTGCCCCTCGTGGCTGTGGCCCTGCCCTGGGTGCTGCGGCTCCTGGGGGGTCCGGGCGTGCTGCGTGGTGCAGCCCCCACTTGGTGGCTGTGGGGGGGAGCAGCTTTGCCCTGAGCCCTCTGTCCCAGTGTGGTGGCATCGCCTCCTGCAGCACCGGGCTCCGAGCTCCAGCCGGGTCAGCTGTGCCTGGGGGGCATCGCGTGCCCGCACCCTGGTCCCCTGGGCTCCCCCCCAGAAAGTCTGCAGCGTCCTCGTGCTCCCTACAGGCCGGGCAGGGGTGGGGGCTGTGCTGCTGCAGTGCCTGGGGACACGGTGTGGCCCTTCAGGGGTGGCCCTTGTGCAGGCGCACAGGGGCGGTGTGAGATCCGTCGCTTCTTCCCCAGGTTGGATCGCCAGACCCAGGCCACAACGCTGGTTCACCAGATCTTCGGCGGCTACCTCCGCTCCCGTGGTGAGTGCTGGGTCTGCGGCTCCAGGAGCATGGCTCGCTGGTACTTTGAGAGCCTGGCACTAAAAACCTTTGGGGAAAATAGCTAAACCGGTGTGAATTACCCAGAGCTGCAGTTTTACACTCCTGCTGTGCGTGTGGGTCTTGGCCCCTGTTGTGGCAGCGCAGAAAGCTGTTGGCTGTGGGCCCCTGGCTCGTTGTTACCCGGCAGAGGAGTCAGTGTTTGCAGCTGTCTGGCGACGCTTGCCGTGCCAGCGAGTGGTGGCATTGCCAGCCTGCCTCCCTGCCAGGCTGCGAGCACGCAGCAGGGGTCTGGTGCTGACGTCCTGGAGCCCAGACGGGGGGAGTGCTGCAGCTGCTGTGGGCGCAGAGCTGTCGGGGTGCTCACTGCTGTTTCCTTTGCAGTGAAGTGCTCAGTGTGCAAGAGCGTCTCGGACACCTACGACCCCTACCTGGACGTGGCACTGGAGATCAGGGTACGTCAGCAGGGGTGGGGACGAGCCCTGCTCTTGGAGGGGATGCTTCTGCAGCTGCCCCAGTGCTGTTCTCACGCAAACTTCATGGCACTGTGCAAGCAAGAGGGAATCAGCTGCTGCGGTGCTGCCTTCCCTGCTGGGCAGGGCAGTGCCCTCAGCTGGAGCAGAGCCGTGGCCTCTGCTGGGGCTCGTAGCGCTGGGCAGCCGCGGCAGTGCGGGGCTGGTGGTGGGCTCCCGGGTTCGATGTCCCCGTGCTCGGTGTCACCTCGAGGAATCTGGCCGTGCTGTAGCATGGACAGCCCACCCGTTCCCTGAGCTCTCCTCTGTCCTTGCAGCAAGCCGCAAACATCGTGCGAGCGCTGGAGCTGTTTGTGAAGTCAGATATGCTGAGCGGGGAGAATGCCTACATGTGTGCCCGGTGAGCGAAGGCTGCGGGTGGGACGGAGCCTGCGGCGGGGAGCAGGGGAAGGCTGCTGCAGTACGGGGGCAGCCCTGGCTGAGGCATGGGACATGAGGCCCCAGAGCCTGCGATGGAGCTGTCCCTGCTCCGGCTGCCTCCCCTCGCGAGGAGGGTCTGGGCAGCAGACACGGCCATGAGCTGGTGTCAGCGTGGTCACTTCCATGCAGTTTGCCCCTTGGCCCTGGCTAGCAGTCAGGGTGGAGTAGTTTAGGTAGCCTGAGCTCTTTCTCTACAGATGTAAGAAGAAGGTGCCAGCCAGCAAACGTTTCACCATCCACCGAGCTTCCAACGTCCTCACGCTCTCGCTGAAGCGCTTCGCTAACTTCAGCGGAGGCAAAATCACAAAGGTGAGAGCTCAGCGGGCCCCCGGCTCGGAGCCCTGCTGGCCAGAGCAGAGCGAAGGGTCCTGTGAAGGATCCTGTGCACAGCGCGAGCTGTGCCGCAGCCCGGCAGCCTTTCCCCAGCGGTGCTGCGGGGCCAGAGATCTGCGGGGGGGGGTCTGGTCTGTCCCAGTAGAGATATGGGCTCGTAGGACAGCTGGAGCTGCTTTTGCTCTGGCAAGAAAGATTCCTGAGACGTCCTCTCCCCGCAGGACGTGGGGTACCCCGAGTTCCTGAACATCCGGCCATACATGTCTCAGAACAACGGGGACCCCGTCATGTACGGGCTCTACGCGGTGCTGGTGCACTCCGGGTACAGCTGCCACGCAGGACACTACTACTGCTACGTGAAGGTGAGCCCGGGCTGCTCCCCGGCACCCCTCTGGGCCGGGCTGGTTCTGCTCGTGGGTCCCTGCAGGGCGTGGGACGGGCGCTCAGCGGGTGTGTGTGGCCCGGAGGGGCCCTGGGCAGGGCCTGACCCCCCCCCCGCTCTCCCTCAGGCCAGCAACGGGCAGTGGTATCAGATGAACGACTCCCTGGTCCACTGCAGCAACATCAAGGTGGTCCTCAACCAGCAGGCCTACGTGCTCTTCTACCTGAGGTGAGGTGCCCTGCGCCTCCTGGCCCCGCCACCCCTGCCCTTCAGCGGGTCTCCTGTGTTGTGGGGCCAGGCTGGCAGCGCGTGCCCCGTGTCGTGGGGTGCGCAGGCTGGGAGGGACGTGGGGGGAGAGATCTGGCCGCTGGTCAGGGGTCCTGTGTGGATGAGGAGCACGTCGCTGCCTCTGAGCTGCTGCCTGCTGCTGCTCCTGTACGCCTCTGAGGCGAGCAGCCTGATCCTCCTGGTTAACCTCCTGGTTTTAACTCCTGCGCTCTGCCTTCGCCAGAATCCCCAGCCCCAGGAAGAGCTCAGAAGGGCCCGTTGCCAAAGTCACCTCCAGCCTGCCCAGCCGCCCAGCCTCCGTCTGTGACCAGATCAAGAAAAGCACGACTAACGGGCCCCTGCCGTCACCGCTGCTGGGTCGGGTGAGTCCCAGCGGCTGCTGCCGGGTGGGGAGCGCTCCGTGGGGAGGGTCCCGCGGTGCCCGGGCTTTCTACGTGGGCCTGGGGGGCGAGGGCAGCGTTGTTGTGTCCCTGGAGCCTGTCCCCGCTGAACTTCCCCGTTCCTCCTTGCCCAGAGACCAGAGGTGCTGCCAGGCAAGAAGCTGCCGGGGCCGGAGGAGATCGGGGTCCCGGTGGCCCGCAGTGCGCCGGGCGCGGGGCCGAAGCTGCTGAACGGATCCGCCCCGCCAAGGCCGCCCGCTGTGTCCCCATCACCCAAGCTGCCCCTCAGAGCCACCCAGGCAGCTGTGACGCCGACCGACGACGCGTCCCGGAGGCCCAAGAAGCCGCCGTCCTCCCCGCAGCAGCTTCCTCTGCCCAGGGCAGCTCAGGGCCCCCGCGGCCCCGGCAGCACGGCCAGGCCTGAGGCGGATCTGCCCCGGCAGAGCTCCGGGGACAGCAAGCAGCCGCCCGCCTCGCCCCAGCCCGGCCCTGGCACTCCGGAGCGGGGCTCCTGCAGGAGCAGCACCACCAGCCCCGCACACACCACGGCGGGGGACCTGGCCAAAGCGTCCCAGAAGGCCAAGACTGGAGCGGGAGGCTTCTGCCCCTCTCAGGACACGGACTGTGGTGCGGAGCTCCCCGCCGGCCATGCCGCCGGCCCCGAAGGCTCCAAGGTGGTGAAACCGAAATCCTCCCTGCTGGGCAGCGCCGCGGTGGAGCTGAGCAGCACCATGTCACCGCCACCGGCCAAGAAGCTGGCGCTCTCTGCCAAAAAGGTGAGTCCGGGCCTCAGGATGGTGGCGGGTGCCTCGTGCCACCCGAGTTGGCTGCGCGTGCTCGGGGAGGTGCAGAGGCAGCGCTCGTGAAGCCAGAGTTGGTCTGGGAGAGTCCCCAGGGCTCTCTTCTGCCCTCCTGCTGGGTCAGGACGTGGGGCCAGGCCCCTGCTGCTGCTCACGGGTGGTTTGCATCCCCGAGCCATGCAGGGAAGCGGCTCCTTCCTCGCTCGAGTGAGCGCGTCCTGCTGCGGTCCCGGTGTCGGGCACATCTCGGCGGGGGTGCGGGTGACCTGCAGCTCTCCAGCTGCAGGGCTGCCCCTGCCCGGCCGATGGCGTGGGGGGGTCCCTGGGTGCTGCCCTGCAGCCCGAGGCCTCGTGCTGGGGTTTTTGTGCTTTAAATTTCCTTCCTTCCTTTTTTCCTTTGTGCTTCTAACTGAAAACACTTCTGATTCTTCTTCTACCACCCCCCACTTTCCTCTCCCCGTCTGTGTCTGTTCCCCTCCCCTTTCTCTGGGCTCCCCTTTTTATTTTCTCCTCTTGGCTCACGGAAACCTTTTTGTTAGACCACCAAGTTTTTATTTATGTCGATAACTGCAGGGCAGCACCCCGCGGAGGGCGAGCGGAAGTGACCGCCGCGCGCAGCCTCACCCGCAATCCGCCGGCCACTCCTTCCCCACGACCACCACCCACCCCGACTCCTCTCCCTGGCCGCTCGGCAAGCCCAGGTAAGCGCACGGGAGGCTCCCGGACTCCCACACGACACCAAAGCCAGCAGCAGCCCTGGAGCTGGCCGTGCGGCGCTGGTCTGGCATTGCAGCTGGCCAGGGGGGATCTTGGCACCCGCACCCCTCGCCCCTGGGCTGTCGGGGCTCGTTCTGAGCCCCAGAAGCAGGGCACTTTCTCTGACTGTTGGCACAAGGCAAGCAGGCACTCTGCAGGCTCTGGCCGTGTGTTACTGTCCCGTGGCATCGGGAGGCACCAGCCTGGTCTGGATCTTGTTCTGGGTCTCCCTTGCACCCTGTGCTGTGGCAGTGCTCGCTCCTTCTTAATTGTGCTTGCAGCTGCCCCCGGAGCAGGCTCTGACTTGGGTTTCTTGGCTTCGTGGCTCAGGCGGTGCCAGCTGGGTGCTTGTGCACCTCGGAGGGGAGGCAGCACGGGGCTCCTGCTCCTGACTTGGCTTTCGGAACACGTCAGCCTCTCTTTCTGCCCCTCAGGCTGTCCTCATCTGCTCTCAAACTGCCAAACCCCGAAAAGCCTGCCTTCAGCTTCGCCCCCAGCTCAGCCCCTCGGCTCCCGGCCTCCCCCCTGACCAACGGTTCCACGGCCCCCTCCTCGCACCCCCGACCAGCCTGCAGCGGGGAGCACGGGCCCGGCCACGCCAACCCCGCTTCCTCCAAGAAGAAGCATCGGAAGCAGCATCCTGAAGCAGGTGGCAGCCCCTGCGCTCTGGCTGTGAACGGTAGGGATGAAGCCTCCAGCCCCCCCAAGAAGAGGAGAAACATCGCTCAGGAGGGCTCGCTGTCCCCTGCGGGGAAGGGGGCGGCCGGTGCAGATGCTGGCGGTGGCAGGGAGGAGCTGCAGAGCAGGCCCAAGCAGCGGGCATCAGCCCCCAGCTGTTTCCCAGGCGCGGAGCCTGTCTCCCCGCTCAAGAAGAAGAAGAAGAAGAGGCGGCTGCAGGAGACAGAAGAGCGCTGCCTCGGGACGCTGCCCTCGGGCAGGTGAGGGGACGGGGGGTCTGGGGGGGGGCCTGGGGGCGCTGACCCACTCTGCAGGCGGGTTCTGCTGCCTTTGAGTGGGGTGAGCCTCACGGGGCAGGCAGCTCCCCCCAACATATAGCACACCCTGCACACCCAGGGGCTTCTCTTGCCCCGTCCCCACGGCTGGGCCAGACCGAGCTGATGCTTGCTGCCTTCCCCAGCTCTAGGAGGGACGAGGCAGAGCCCTGGCAGATGAAGCAGCAGAGCCCGGAGCCCAGCCCTGGAGAGAGCGAGCATCGGAAGCGCAAGCGGAGGGAAAGCCTGGGCAGCCCCCCCTCGGAGCAGCCGGCTGCCGCCAGCGCCCCAGGTACGGCCGCGTGCCGCTGCCCAGCGGAATGGTGTCGTGTGGGAATGCTCCTCGGAGGTGGGGTGAAGCAGGACTTCCCCCCAGCTGGTCCTCACCCACTGCTCTTTCTGCAGCAGCAGCGTGTGCCTGGGGCAGCCAGGCCGGAGACGGGTGCAGGCGCCACGCAGCTGCCCCCAGCCCGGAGCCTGGCCCTGGGGCTGGCACCGCAGCCCGCAGCCAGGAGCGCAGCGTGGTGCAGGAGCTGCTCAGGAACTCCTTGGACAAGGCTTACGGCAAGCAAGGTAACTGTAACCCCTGCGTGCTGGGGTGCTGAGTGGGCTGGTGGGCACACAGCCCCCCCAGATCCTGCCCGAGCACCAGACAGGGGCAGAGCCGCCCTGCAGGGGCTCCTGGAGCTGGGCTCGTGTACCCAGCCGAGGGGCTCAGGCGGCCGGGTGCCATCTGGGGGAAGGTGAGGTGGTGCCAAGGAGCCACGTCCTGCTGACGGTGTCGCTTTGCAGTCCTGACCTGGGAGGGCGAGCTGTCGGCTGTCAGCCAGGACGCCATCCAGGACGCGGCGTGGGCCCGCAGCGAGACCGTCATCGATGAGTGGGACGAGGAGTTCGACCGAGGGAAGGTGAGCGCTGGCTGCGCCCCCGGGGGGTGGCGGGGGGCTGCAGGGCCGCCCCTGTCCTGACGCGAGGGCCTTCCTGCCTCTGCGCAGGTGAAAAAGGTTAAAAAGCTGAAGCGGGAGCGGCGGAGGCACTTCAACCCTTTCCAGCAGCTGCAGAGCAAGCGCAACTTCTGGTCCGTGACGCACCCCGCCAAGGTGGCCAGCCTCAGCTACCGGCTCTGAGGTGAGCGAGCGGGGCCGGGGGGCGAGGGGGGGGGCAGCTCTGCCCCGTGGGGTGCTAACGCCGCTCCTTCCCCCCCAGGTGGAGACGGCAGCCTGCAGCCAACAGAGCAGCGCGGGGCCAGCCCCGAGGAGCAGCGAGGGGTCCCTGGAGCTGCTGCACCCCGCTGGGGGGGGGGGGGGCTGGCCTGCAACGAGGGGCCCCCCACCCTGGGTGGGTGCTGCTGTAGGGGGCTGGTTGTTGGTGCAGCCCCAGCCCTGGGCAGTTTCTGGGTCCCCCCTCGGGCCCAGCCGTGCCTGCAGCCCTGGGGGCCGGGGGGGCTTCCCTCCAGGACCCTCCTTTTGGGGGGGGGGGGGTGGAGGGGGGGGCTCTGCCTTGCGCATGGGCACGGGGTGGCCCCGGCCCTGCCCTGCCTTCCCCAGACCAGGTCTGGGAGCCCCCCGGGCCTCCCCCAGCCCATCCCTACTGCAGCCTCGGGCCGCCCAGGACGCGGTGGGGCCGGGACCCCCCCGGGCCCCCCCCTCCCCAGCCCCAGCGGTGCTGTGCCGGCTGGGCAAGGCCCCCCTCCTGCCGCCCCCGGGGAGCCCGGGGCCGCGCCTGCTGCGGGCAGCCTGCGCCCCCCCCCCCGTGTGCCCCGGGGCTGCGGAGCGGGGGCTGCCCCCCACACGTGTCGTCCCCCCCCCCCCCGCCGTGGAGCCGCCGCGCCCCCCCCCCCCCCGCAATAAAACCGCGAGCCAGAGCGAGCCGAGTGCTGTGGGCGGGGCCTGGCGGGAGGGGGGCGGGGTCTGGGGAAGGGGCGTGGCCTCGTTCGCCCGGGGGGCGGGGTCTGGTGCGAGGCGGCCCCGCCCCTTCCCGCGTCACGTGCTGCCGCCCGGCGCGGCCTCGGTGCCGCCGTCACGCGGGCGGGGCCGGAGCGGCGGCGGCGGCGGCGGCATGGACGAGGAGGGCGGCTACGGTCAGTGCGGGCGGGGGGAGCGGGGGCAACCGGGGTAACGGGGGGGGGACGGGCCGGGCCCGGGGCGCGGCGGGGATTCGCCCGGGGCGGCTCCGGGCGCGGGGCGGTGTCGGGGCGGGGGGCGGCGTTCGCCCGGTCGCTTCCCCCCCCCCCCCCAAGTCCGCCGCGGCACCGGGATCGGCCGCCCCCCGCGGGGGTGGGGGGAGCAGCGACCGGAGCCCAGCGGTGCGGGCACAGCCGCGACCCCGGCCCCGCCGCCCCGGTCGGTGCCGGCCCCGCGGCTCTCGGCTGGGCCCCGCCCGGTGCCGTCCCGGGGCGGCTGCGCCCTGCGCCGGGAGCTGCCGGCCGCGATAAGCGCCGGGCCCGGCCCTGCGCGGGCGTTGCCGGCCGCGGCCCTGCAGCGGGAGCGGCTCCCGGAGCTTCCTCGGGGCCGGCCGCGGTGTGCGGCGCCGCCGCCGCCGGCAGCGAGGCCCGGGACGGCGCCGAGGCCCCGGAGGAGCCCGGCCGGGAGGCTCCCACCGGCGGGGCTGCGCCGGTGGCGGCGGCCGCCCGGCGGGGAGCAGCCCCCGGGGAGCTGCCGGCGGCACGCGGGGGTCGGACGGCTCCCGGCAGGTCACCTCCCTGGGGACGGCGGGGACACCGGGGGCACAGCGAGGGGTGCGGGGCCGGTGCCCCCCCGGTGTCGCGGCTGGGAACCGGCCCGGGTGGGAGCCCCGCGGGGAGCACGGCTCCGTCCCAGCGCCCGCATCCTGGTGCGGCTGGGCCCAGCCCCGGGGTAATCCCGCCGCACCCGGGGGATTACTGCTGGCGGGGGATTAAGGGATCGCTCCGAGCAGCGCCGGTGCGGGCTCCTGCAAAGCGGCTTGCGCTGGGGGCCCCGCCGCCCGTGGTGGCCGAGCTGCGGGGGGGCGGCTGGCCGGTGCCTCCTGTCTGCCGGTGCCCCTGCCTGCTGGGGGCCCCCCGCCCGCTGCCGGCCTGCCCAGCCCCGTCCTCCTGCAGGCGCCTCGGCTCGGGCTCAGCGGGGCGGTTCGGAGGCCGCACGGCACGCGGGGTGCAGCGGGGACGCTGCTGACAAGACCCAGGGCCCGTCCCCGGTGCGGAGCCGCGGCGAGCCCCTGAGCCCAGCAGAGCCGTGGGGCCTGGGCCAGAGGCGGGGGAACGGCGCGGGGACGGCAGCCCAGGCTTAGGGACCAAAGCACGGCGCTGGGGACGTCGGGGCTCCGAAGGTGGTAACGTCGTGGGGAAGGTGATTAGCTGAGGTGTTCGGGAGCAGAGCGCACCAAGCCACGTTGCTGACACGCAGTAATCACACGTCGGGGTGCACGTGGGGCCCGCGCATCCCCGAGCCCTTGTTTCAGCCCCCCTGATGCTTGGGGCGCGCAGCACGGTGCCCGCCGCTGAGCTCCGAGGGTTGCACGGGGTGCCTGGGGCGATGCGTGGCGGGCAGCAGGGAGGGCTGCTCTGCCCAGACCCTGTTTTGGGTCAGGCGCAGGCTGGGGGCATTCCCAGCACCTCGGCAGGGTGTGAGGAACGAGCCGGGCACCCGAACTGCTGCCTGGCCCTGCCCGAAACCGGCTGGAGCGCCCGCGGCTGCCCTGCCCGCGGGGCTTTCCCCAGCTGCTGCCCCCATGCCCGGCTCAGCCTGCGTCCCTCCGGCTCCTCGCCTCCTTTTGCTTCCTCGGGTTGTGGCACCGGCTGCTTCGGCCCCCAGGGAAGGGGAAGCAGTACAGGCCGGTCACAAAAGCAGCGAATGCCTCGCTGCCCTCGCTGCCCCAGGAGCAGATGTTCTCCTTTCCACCCATCTGCAGCCACGTGCCGCTCCTGGGACCTGGGGTCCCCCTGCCCGGGCGCTGTGTCCTCCCGGGGTACCGGCCGGTGTCCTGCGCCATGCCCCGCTGGGGCCCGTCCTGCCCGGCTCGGGTTTCTCCTGGCTCAGCGCGTCCTCGCGCTCGCCGGCGCCTCGCAGCTGGCAGCCAGCAGCCGGGTGTCTGCAGGGCGCTGCCTCGTGCCCCGACGGGCTCTGGGGTTTGTTACTCACGGCCGTGCCCCCTGCCGGGGAATTGATTCTGCTCTGAGGGAAGGAGCAGTCTGTCCGGGTTGGGTCTGCTCGGCGCCCGTGGGGCTGACGGGTTGGGGTGCAGCGGGGCCGTGGCCCGGCAGGCCGCCCCCCAGCTCTGCCAAGGCCCAGAGGCCGGGAGCTCGGGGTAGGGCCCCCGCTCCTGCTGCAGCAGCACCCCGGCAGCGGGGAACCGGCTCCAGCACCGCCGGGGAGCGCCAGCACCGCGCTGCCCCGTCCGCATCGCCCGGGGGCTGCCCGAGCGCGGTGCGGGACGGCTCGGCTCCTCGGGGCTGTGCGGGGAGCAGGCAGCTCCCAGCACCCCGCGGGTGGGGGCCCGGCAGCACCCCGCTCCCCACGCCTCGCTCCAGCCCCTTGTGTCTCTTTATGCACCTTCCTTTTATGCAGGGGAGGTTGCTACGCAACCGCCGGCTCTCGATGCTTAAAGCTCTAATACGGAGGGATAAAACCGCTCTAAAAATACCCCGCCGTCAGCCGCCGTGCGGGCCAGGGGCTGGCAGGGGGCAGGCAGCCCGGGGCCGGGGGCTGCTGCTGGGAACTTCCCGAACTCCGTGTCCTCCAAGTGGCTTTGAGCCGCCGGCCGGTGCCCGGGCGCCCCAGCGGGCTGGTGTGCAGGCAGGGAGCGGGGATTGGCTGGGGCTGGCGCGTGGGCTCCTGCCGCTGGAGCCTCCCGCTGCCAGAGCCGCCTTCCCCTGCTCCAGCCAGAGCGGGGACGCCTCGGGCTGCCCGGGGCCCCGGCCGCAGGGAGCTGCCGCCGCGCCGCGCGGTGCCCGCCGGGCCTCCGTCTGCCCCCAGGGAGCTGGCAGCGCCCCGCGCGGGGTCTGCGCGGCATGGGGACGGTCAGCGAGCTCTGCGCCTCCAGCTTCCAGGCCTTCCTGTGCCCCTCGGTGGCCACCAAGGCAGGTAGGTGCCCCGTGCCCTCCGCTTCCTGCAGCGTCCCCGTCCCCATGGCAGACGTGGCTCCGGCTCCATATGGCTCGTGCCATCGGCGGCACAGAGAGTCCCGGCCGTCTCGCCGCCCCCGTGTGCTGCCGGGCTCAGGCCCCCGCAAGCACGGATCCGGCAGGACGGCTGGGTGCTGGGCGCTCCCCACGATGCTGGTGCGGGCAGAGCCGGGGAGCCCATGGCAGCAGCCAGTGGGTGCCTGCAGCACGGCGTGGCTGAGCCCCGTCCTGCCCTAGCCCCTCGCCCTCCTGCCTCCGGCCCTGCCGGGGGCGATGCCCTTGCTGCAGCCCCGCTTGAGAGCAGGAGCGAGCGTGCGTGGCTGCCTTCTCCAAAGGAAACCTGCCCAGGGCAGCCCAGCACCCGCTGCGTCGGGGCTGGCACCGCAGGCTGTCAGCGCCTGTGAGCTGCTGCTGCTGTCCCTGGGCTCCTGCTCGCGGGCTGAGAGCAGCTCCCGGCAGCGCTGCCTGGGCTGAGGCCGAGCACGGTGAAAGGTGCCGGCGTGAAGGGCGAGCGAGGCGCATGGCAGGGCGCGCAGCACACGACGCAGGGCTGCAGGACGGCCCAGCCGCGTGCTGTGGCTGCGTCAGTGGCTCGGTGAGAGTGGATGTGGCCAAGCTGCTGCTCGCGGGCCACGTCGTGTGCACTGGTGGTGCTCCAGCCCTGCGGCTGGGCCGGGGGCCCCCGAGCCTGGAACCGGCGGGGAGCGAGGCAGCGGCTGTGGGGTGCGGGGCCTGGGGGTGCAGGAGCCGGGTGACGGGGCAGGGCTGCTCCCAAGGGGCTGGAGGGAGGGCCCTGGCCAGCTCTCGGCGCTGGACCTGGCTGCCTGGGAGGGTCTTTCCTGGAGCCACCCGACCCCGAGCCCTTCTCCTGACGCACCTCGGCTGTCTGTGGGGAAGGACGGGGCTGACGCAACCCAGGATGTGCACAGAGCACGGTGAAAACAGGATGTGGTGCGCCGAGGCGGGGGCAGGAAGTTTCTTGGGGCCCCACAGACCCCCCCCCCCCCCAGCAGTGGGGTGCAGCGGGAGCCCCCCAGCGGAGCCACGGCCGAGCCCGCTGGTGACACCCCGCTGCACCGGGGCCGGCCCCACGGGCAGCCCCTTCCCACAGCACCGCACGGGGCATCCCTGCGGCCTGTCCGAGACGCGGGGCCGCCAGCACAGCCCGACAGACGTGGCATGGGTGAGAGCCGTGCCCCTCGGCCGGCGGGAGGGCTGGGCAGCACCGCAGATGGGGGCTGAAAGGCCGACAGGAGCCTTTTTTAGGCCCTTCCTTCCCAGGCTTTCCGGGGAGATCTCCGTAGCCGGTGTTCCGGGTGCTGTTTTTCCATCTCACGCTGTGGAGCAGGATTTAGCTGAGTCAAGGTGGCTGAGGCTCACGCGGCCTCTCCAGGCAGCTGACAGCGGGACAGCGACGTGCCGGGGGCTCTGCGGCCGCGGGCACAGCCCTGCAGGCCCCCAGGCCATCCCTCGGCACCGTCCCGCGTGGAGCAGCGCAGCTCCCGGGGCTGTGCGCTGCCGGTTCTGCCCCTGGTCCTGCACCGGTCCCGCTGCGTGGGGTCCCCAGCGTGACCGCAGCGAGCTCGAGACGTGCCAAGGCGCGCGTGTCCTGGCGGCCCCCGAGGAAGGAAGGGCCGGGCTGGCTCCCGGTGCCTGCGGGCAGCAGCGACCCGAGGGGCGGCGGAGCCGTGCGGGGCCCTGGGTTGGCCGCGGCAGGAGCAGGGTGGCGGTGGCGGCGGTGCCGGGGTGACGCCCGGCGCGGCCCCGAGCTCATTGGCGCGGCGCGGCCCTGACTCAGCCCGGGCGGCGCTGGGCGGGCAGGTGCCCGCGCCCCTGAGAGCAGCACCTCCGCCGAGCCGCGCCGGCACCGCCGACCGGAGGCGTCCTGCCAGGATGGTCCTGAGCGCGCAGGGCAGCGGTGAGCACGGCACGGGGGGGCTGGCGGCAGCCCCGCGTCTGACCCGGTCCCGCACCACCGGCTGCAGGGTGGGAAGGGGGCCCAGGGGGACCCCCGCGTGGTGGTGGTGGTGGTGGGGGGGGGACTTCACTCTGTGCTGGGCATGGTGGGAGCACCGGGCGTGCCGCTGCTGCTCGCGGACGCTGGGCTCGGAGCCCGGACCGAGCCTGGCGGGCCCCTCGCCGCCGGGTGCTTGGGGGCTGAGGCAGCAGAGGGTGGGGGGACGGCGGGACGGCGTGCGGCGCCCCTGTGTTGTGCTGGAAAATCTCCTGCCTGCATGTGACGGCCTGGCACGTGGGCTGGTCCCCTCGCGCCCTGCTGCAGCCTCCCGGTCCCTGCAGCCCCCCGCCGGGCTGCCGCAGGTGAGGCTCAGGAGCCCCTGGGGACCCCTCCGGCCCTGCTGGCGCTGCGGGGACGGGGTGTGGGGAAGGGTTAACGCCCTCTTCCTTCCCCGAGAGAAGCTGAAGCTCTGCCTGGGGTTTCTCTTCCTCCTGCTGCTGCTGCTGACATGGCTGGCCCAGGGTCACGAGTGCTCGTCCCCGGGCGGGGGGGGCTGGGGCTTGGCGGCAGAGCCCCCTGCCCACGCAGCCGCTGTCAGCCCGGGGGCGGCGGGGGGGCAGGGAGGCAGCGCAGCTCCGGCCACGGCTCCCTCGCACCCGCCGCGTGCCAGCACGTCCCTGCCGCTGCTGCAGCCTCCCTCCCACCCTCCCAGCCACCCACCCGCTGCAGGCTCGGGGGGGGGGGGGGGGGGGGGGGGGGGGGCGCAGTCTGGCACCGAATTTCTCTTCCCACGCGGCCGCGCAGGGGCTCGGGGCTCTGCGGGTGGCTCCGAGCGCGGCAAGGCTCAGCCCGTCCCGTCCCGTCCCGGCAAGCTGCGTCTTGTCGGTGCCGGCCGCAGCCACGCAGCAGAGGCTGGGCTCCGGCGGGACCGGCTCCGCGCCCTGGCGCTGTTTGGGGCTGCGCAGGAGGGTTTGGGCGTGCAGCGGGGCAGTGCCTCCCCTGTTTTAGACGCGGATAACTTCGAACCCGGTGCTGAGGACCGGGGTCTGGGTCACGCTCCCTTGCGTCAGGGGCCGAAAATATTGGGAAGTGTTCTCAAGTCCGGGGGGGTCGTGTCGCAAGCTGAGGCTGTTGCTGACCTCTGCAGCGGGGGATTTCTGCGAAGGAGGAAGCTCGGCAGAAAACACGAGCGGAGTGAGGAAAGTGCTGAGCTCACAGATTCGCTTTGCGTGAGCGCGGCTGCCCCAGAGGCACCCGCGAACCCCAGCGGGGAGGGAAGCGGCTCGGGGGTGACGCGCGGCTGCAGACGGCGCCCCAGGGTGCGGGGACAGGGACGGGAAGGGGCCCCAGCAGCGGACCCCTGGAGAGCGCTGGGGTGAGCCGGGGCCTGGTGGTGACACGGGGACAGAGCAAATGGGGCAGCGGTGGCCTGGAGACTGCAGTGGCACCCGGGGCCTTGGCAGAACGCCGCAGCTGGGGGAAGGAGGGCGCGAGGCGCTCGGTGGCACGCGGGGGCCCTCCCTGCGGCCTTGGCACTGGGCGCGAGCGAGCCACTGGAGCGTGCTGGCAGGGTGGGGGGCAGGCGAGGGCTGCCGGAGGAGCAGGGTGACCTTGGGGACGGGAGCAACCGAAGCGGGAGGTCACGCGCTGCAGAGCACCAGGAATGTCACCCGCGGGCTGCGGTGTGAGAAAAGGGACGGGAGCGTGCGGCTGGCCATGGGGGCTGTGGGGTGTCCGGCTCCTGCGGGGGGACAGCAAGGCATCGGTGTCACCACGTGCAGGCAGCGCGTGTTGGGGGGCGCTGCCTCCAGCCCCCAGCTCAGGAGGGGGAACTCAGCACGGAGGAGGCAGCGAGGGCCGGCTGGGAGCCCATTTTCTCCGGGGCTCGCCCGGTGCGGCTGAGCGGCGTGGCCAGGCGGCTCTGGGTCCCTGCAGGGCTGGGACCGAGACCGACCATGGGTGGGCTGCAGGGAGGAGCGCGGGGCCGGGAGCCGCTGGCAGCACCGCGGGGCTCCCTCCGGGCTGTGCGGTGCCACGGCCCCGGTGAGCGCGGGGGCCGGGGCTCGCTGCCGGCCGCTGCTGGCTGAATCAGCAGGACTCGGCCGGGCCAGGCTCCCCCGCTGCAGCCGCTGCCCGGCCTGGGGAGCGTGGTGCCCGTCGCATTCCTCGCGTGCCGTCAGGGACACTCGGCCACTGCGTGGGGCCAGGGACGCTGCCCGACGCATCCCCCGGCAGCGCCGTGTCCCAGCCCCTGGCAGGCACCGGCTGCCTGCCGGCAGCAGCGGCTTTGCACGGATGCGAGTCTGGAGCCCGGCACGGGGACAGTTCCCACGGTCTGTGCGCGCTGACCTGTCCCTGTCCCTGTCCCCTCGCAGTGCCCAGCGACCTAACCCCGGAGGAGTGCCAGGAGCTGGAGAACATCCGCCGCCGCAAGCAGGAGCTGCTGGCTGACATTCAGGTGCGGTGCTCAGGGCTGCTGCGCGCGCTTCCCCGTCCCCGGCTGTCCCGGACAAGGTGGCCTCTTGCGCAGGCTCGTCCCTGTGTCCCGAGTCCCCTGCCCCACTCCTGGGAACCGGGGCGAGGCAGGAGGAGAGGCTGCCTTGGCCGGGGCTGCCCAGCAGACTGCAGCGCCCGAGATCCGCGGCGCCCGCGCAGGGCTGGGATTGTGCCCCCGTCCCCTTTCCTCGCCAGCCCTGCTCCTTGCGGCCTGTGCAGGCTCTCCTGGAATTTCTGGGGCAGAAAATTGGAGCCGCTGGAAGCGCAGGGCAGGGAGGGCTGGGCACACGCGACGAGCAGCTGCTGCTGGGAGCCCGTCATCTGCCACCCCGATAGCGCTGCCTCCGCAGGGCCCTGGCAGGGGACAGGAACTGTGCAGGGGGCGCGGGGGGGTCCCGCAGGGCAGAGGCAGCCCCAACCCTTCCTTGCACTCCGCGGAGCCCCGGGCTGCGCGCTCGCCTGCGCCTTTCCCTGCGGCCTGGGGCATCAATGTCTCCGTGCCGTCCCCTCCCTGGCACAGGCAGGGGCCGTGTTTCTGGGCCGTGTTTCTGCCCTGGCCAGTGGCTGCGAGGTCAGTGCTCATCTGGGACGCTCGTCAGTCACGTCTGCGATTAGGGCAGCAGAGGCTAATTACTGCCATATGCTGAACACGAGCTAAAGGGATTAGGGGGTAATTTCGTTAACCTGTGAATCTCTTCCTTCCTGCATGCACAGAGATGCTGCAAGGGAATTAGCAGCGGGGTGCAGCCAGCTCCCCCTCCGCCAAGTGCCCTGCGAGCTGGTTCAGCCCCAGGGCAGCGCAAGGGGGGGCCCCAGGGCTGGTACCTGCCTCCGCCGAGCCCCGTTCTGTGGGGACACCCTGCCTGCTCCCGGGGTGCCTGGGGCTGGGGAGGTTGGGAGGCAGCTCCTGGCTCAGCGCACTCTCTCTCCCCTCAGCGGCTGAAAGATGAGATAGCAGAAGTGACGAATGAGATCGAGAACCTCGGGTCCACGGAGGAGAGGTGAGTCCTCTGCTGGCACGGAGCTGGCTGAGCCCCTTCCCCTGAGCGTGGCTCCCCCGCTTGGCCTGGGAGCTGCCGAGCGGCGCGGCCCCGTCCCGTGGGTGCTGGTGCAGGTGGCTTTCCCAGACACGCTTAATACCATAGAGCAGCGGCAGGATTCTAGCCTGAATTGTTCCTCCGAAGGTCTGTTTTTCCAAGCCTCATCCCCCTGTCTAGCCGCAGAGACTGTCAGGCTTTGTTGTTCTGGGCTGGTGCAGGCGGTGCTGGTGTGGGATTAGGGGTCCCGGCAGCCGGCGGGAGCTGGCTCGCGGCGCCATTCCAAATCCCCCTCGCGCCAGCCCCGCTGGGGCATGAAGGCTGCTGTCCTCAGAGCCCCGCCGGGCTTGCTCCAGCCTCTCCCCGTGCAGAGGGGACCCGTTGGGATGCTCTGCATGGGGTGACCCCACAAACAGGCCGTGGCAGCTCCTCCTGGCAGACCGGGACCAGCCCCCGGCCACTCAGCTGTGGAGTGGGGCAGAGGCAGAGCCGTATGCCGCGTTCCCCCCGTGCGGGCTGTGCCCAGTTTGAGGCTGGGGGCATGGCCTGGCCCACGGAGCTCGGCTCCCGTTTGCGTCCACGCAGGGCAAGGGGCTGGGCAGGGGAAGCCAGGGGAAGCTCAGTGCTCACAGCTGTGTTGTTTTGCAGGAAGAACATGCAGAGGAACAAGCAGGTGGCAATGGGCAGGAAGAAGTTCAACATGGATCCCAAGAAGGTACTGGGGTCTGGTACCGGGCTCTGGAGGGCAAGGGCAGTGCTGGAGCTCTGCCACCCCGTGGGCCAGGTGCCCTCTGCCTGAGCCAGGACCAGGGGCTGGGGAGGCACGGGGTGTGTTGGCAGGGCCAGCAGCACGCCCCAGAGCCGCGCGTCTCGCACCGCTGCAGGGCATCCAGTTCCTGATCGAAAACGACTTGCTGAAGAACACGTGCGAGGACATCGCTCAGTTCCTTTATAAGGGAGAAGGCCTCAACAAGACCGCCATCGGGGACTACCTGGGCGAGAGGTGCGCTGGGCTTCGGGCAGCTCGGGGTCCTGCGGGTGCCCTGTGCTCGCTGCATGGGGCGGGACGTGGCAGCCCCTGGGGTTCGCTGGGCAGCCCACAGCACAGTCACAGCGGGCTGGGGCCCCTGGCAAGACATCAGGCTCTGGGCCTGCTGCAGCACCAGTAGCTTGTGCCAGCACCTCGCTGAGCACCGGGGCTGGCAGCTGGGCGGTTGGAGCCATGGCTGGCACTTGGAAGAGGCCGGTGTGTGCAAACCAGCCGAGCCACGAGCGGGGCAGAGCGATGAGGCTCCTGCCCAGAGACGAGCAGAGTCTGGAGCAGAGCAGGGAGGCGTGGGGCCGCTCGGCAGTCACAGGACTGGCTGATCATGTATCCCTCGTGCTTTGGCTTTGTTTCCGCAGGGATGAGTTCAACATCCAAGTTCTGCACGCCTTCGTGGAGCTGCACGAGTTCACTGACCTGAACCTCGTGCAGGCGCTGCGGTGAGCAAAGGGCTGAGCTGGGCTGGGGCCGGGAGCGGAGCCGTGGCCCTGCAGACAGGGGGCTCGCAGGGGCTGCAGAGACGTGAGCGTGGCCGGAGGGTGCGTGGAGCCCCAAAAGCAGTGCAGCACCTCGCTCTGCAGGCAGTTCCTGTGGAGCTTTCGGCTGCCGGGGGAGGCGCAGAAGATCGACCGGATGATGGAGGCCTTTGCCCAGCGGTACTGCCAGTGCAACCCCGGCGTCTTCCAGTCCACAGGTGAGCAGCTGCCTGGCCCCACTCCCCAGCCCTCCTGCCTTGGGGCTGATTTTCTCCTCTGTCCCTGTAGACACCTGCTACGTGCTCTCCTTTGCTATCATCATGCTGAACACCAGCCTGCACAACCCCAACGTCAAGGACAAACCCACGGCGGAGCGCTTCATCGCCATGAACCGTGGCATCAACGATGGGGGCGACCTACCCGAGGAGCTGCTGCGGGTGAGGGACGGGACGCAGGGGTCAGGGCGGGGGTGCGCAGCTGGCCTGTTGCGAGGCTCAGGGTGGGAGCAGAGGTGACACCGTGTGTCGTTGTGCCAGAATCTCTATGAGAGCATCAAGAACGAGCCCTTCAAAATCCCCGAGGACGATGGCAATGACCTCACCCATACCTTCTTCAACCCTGACCGGGAGGGCTGGCTCCTGAAGCTAGGTGAGTGCTGGCAGCCGGGTGGACACAGTCCGGGGAGGGCACGCTCTCCCCCAGGGACGGGGCTGGGCAGTGGGTGCGATGCTCCCGGGTCGCCTGCGCCTTGCCCGCTGGATGGGCTCCTTGGAGCACGGCCCTGGAGAGGGGCGAGAGGCTGCAGGCATGAGCACAGCCGGCGGGGAGTGCTCCCACCTCCAGCTCTCCGTCTTCCCTGGGCTGGTCAGCAGGAGCAGAGCCGCAGCCGGGCGGGCCCTGTGGTGCAGCTGGGTGGGCTTCCTGGGGGGCTCTGCCTTTCGGCCGAGCAAGCCCTGGGGTGGAGAGCTGGTACCAGGGCCTGGTGTCGGAGCACGGAGCTGGTGAGGCTCTTCTCGGCGCCGAGGCACAGCAGGGTCCTGCCGGAGCAGGCCCCAGGGAGCGAACGGCGAGCTGCCCCCAGGCTGCGTGTCCCCCTCCATGCCACAGGCCGGTCCCTGCCTCACCTTCCCACGGCATTATCACCTCCGCATCCCGGCTCCACACGCAGGCAGCGTGCATGGCATCCCCGCTGCACAGCCCAGCTCTCGCAGACCACGAGCCTGCCCCACGCCCTGGCTCCTGTGGCTTCTCATCTCAGCACCTCCTAGGGATCTCTGCCCGGGTCGAGCAAGGAGAGGGGACCAGGGGTGCTGGCAGGAGCAGGGGCTGGAGGCGACATTTCCCTGGGCTCCTGCCGGGCTCCTGCCCTGGGCTCCTGCCGGGGTGGGGTCTCCGTCCTCTCACCAGGGGGTGTTTTCGCCTTACCACCACCCCTTGTGATGGGAATGGAGCCTTGTCCCTCCCCAGGCCCTGACCAGCACGGAGCCCTGCCCCGTGCCAACCCGGGTGCCAGACGAGGCGTCACCCGTGCCCCAGCTCGGGGGTGGGGGGCCCTGGAGAGCCCCAGGCCCCTGCCCCTTCTGTCCCCGAGCAGGCTCCAGCCCCTCCGAGCCCAGTAAGGGGGTGGTGAGGCTGTGGGCGGGTTGAGAGCCCGTGGGGAGGCCGTGGGGCAGGGGCTGGGCCCCCCCCCATCCCACACAGCCACAGAGAGCCAGGGACCTCACTGGCCAGGCCCCTTGGGGCTTCCCTGCTGCAGCCCTGCCCCACTGCCATGCGTGGCTCTGCGCGGGGTGAGGGGGGTTCTTCGGGGTTTCCTCTTTTTATTTTTTTTCCCTTTTTTTTAATTTTCTTTTCTCCCTCATTTGTATGTTTCCATGATTTTGGCTCTTCCTTTCCTTGCCCCCAACTCCAGGAGGTACGTACCCCTATCCCCTGCTCTGCTCATGCCTCTGGGGCTTCGTTTCCTTTTCGTTTTTAATTGCTGGCGATTAGTCTCATTGCTGCTGCTGCTAACCACTGCACTGCCCGGGGGACCTTGCCTGCTGAGGGGACAGCCCCATGCCCGCCACCGTGGCAGGGTGACGGGCTGCCGGTCTCCGCCGATGCCGAACGCTCCCCGAGGCCTGCCGGGCCCTTCCCCTGCCCTGGTCCCGCAGGGCAAACGCCACAGCCCGGGGACAGACAGGGCCACGGCCGCTCCTCGGCCGGGTGCTGGCAGGGCCACCCGCCCCTGGCATTTCCCTGTGCCTGCGGGCAGCTCGGCCCCGCGGCAGCGGGTCTCCGTCTCCAGCACCGCAAGGGATGGGGCTGGGTTTGGGGTGTTCGGGGGGCGTCCAGGAAGGGCCCAGCCTGGGACACCGAGCACCTGGAGCTGGCTGGGTGCAGGGAGCAGGTAGGAGCCTGCGCGTGGTGCCCCGTGCCATGCCGAGGCTTGCGGCTGTCCCAGAGCTGGGCACGGCATGGCCCCGGCTCGGCCGCCTGCAGCCCCGAGGTGCTGAGAGTGCTGAATCCCGGGGGCTGCGCTGCCTCTCGGTGCCATACGGTTCCTCCTCCGGAGCTGCTGGTGACGCGGGCACCTGCCCTGGCACGTGGGCTCCTCCACCCACAGCCCTGGTGAGGATGCAGCCTGGAGGAGGGCCTGGGGGAGCTGGAGCTCCTTCCTTGGGCTGAGGAGGGCTGGGGGCTGGAGGGCATCGAGCCCAGGGGTTTGTGGGGTGGGCTTGGCTGGAGGAGGGCGGGGGGCCTTATCCTTCTAGGAAACCCTGGTCTCAGCCTGGCTCTAGGGCAGGGAATGGGGTGCGGAACCTTTCCCAGCAAGGGGCACTGGCTCTGGCCAGGTGAAGGGGTGGGAGGTAAGGTGGCACGGAGGGACAGCGAGGCAGGGGTCTCCTGCAGAGACGGACGGGGTGGAGGAGACGAGCCCATTGTGCGCACACTGCTGCTTTGCGCCTGTGCCCATCCTGAGCAGCATGGCCTGGGTGCCCAGCCCGCGGTGCTGAGCAGAGCAGCCGGTGCCGCTGTGCCGGCCGGAGTGTGGTGGGGGTGAGCCAGGCTCCCAGAGTGCAGGGCCAGGCCCAGCTGGAGCAGTCCCCGAGCCCAGGGGAGCAGCTTCTCCCTTTGCAGCGGCGGCTGTAAAGCTCCCCCCAGCCCAACCTCCACGAGCTGCAGCGCTGGGCTCCTGCTTTGCCCAGCGTTGGGCTGCGCTGGCTGGGACGGCAGCGGGACCGCGGCTGGGGCAAACGGGAGCCCAGCGTCCCCCCGGAGCCGCCCGCTGCAGCCGGCGCCTGGCGTGAATCGGCGTTGTCGGTGCGAACGGGCGCAGCGCTCCCCACCCGGCCCTGCCCTCCCGCCACCCTCCACCTCCATCCTCATCCGTCTGCTTTCCGCTCTTGCTCGTGCGCTGCCCGGCGTGGTGTGTGCTGCCTGCTGCTGCTGCGCCCCAGCGCCGCGGGGCTGCCTGGCTCTGCTTGCGCCCCGGCGCCCGCTGCTTGCCTGTGTGTGTCCGCGCGGGCCGAGCCTCGCCGTGCCGCCCGCCCGGCTGCGCCCAACCCGCCTCTCTCTGCTCCCAGGAGGCAGGGTGAAGACGTGGAAGCGGCGCTGGTTCATCCTGACCGACAACTGCCTCTACTACTTCGAGTACACAACGGTCAGTGGCCTTCGCACGGGGGTGCTGAGCTGGGGCAGGGGAGGGCGCCGCATCTAGTGGGCTGCAGGTCGGTGAGCCTGCAGGGCTCCCGCTGCACCGGGGGGCCGGGGGGCAGGCAGCACTGGGTGCCTGTGCGCGGGGGTGTTGGCAGCTCCCAGCCCTTCCTCCTGGGGCGCACGGAGGGGTTGGAGGTGTCCGGCCTGCAACTGAAGCCTCTGCTTGGTCCCACCAGGATAAAGAGCCCCGTGGCATCATCCCCCTGGAGAACCTGAGCATCCGCGAGGTGGAGGACTCCAAGAAGCCCGTGAGTGCCCAGCAGGGTCCCCTGGGGCTGGAAGGAGCGCCCCCGGTGCTTCGGTGGGGTCAGGAGCGGGCAGGGAGAGGCAGGAGGGCCCCACGGGGTAGCTGCCTCTACCCATCACCACGACGGGCAGCGTCTGGGGCTGGTGGCAGGGGATGCCTTGGGGTGGTCATGGTGTCCCTGTCCTGCTGCAGGGGTGTGCCAGGGAGCACCCGCAGCCCCACTGCTCTGCCTCGTCCCTTGGGGTGCCCAGGGGTCCCTGCTCCCCTGGGGGCCGTCTCTGAGGGGTCTCTTCCATCCCAGAACTGCTTCGAGCTCTACATCCCCGACAACAAGGACCAGGTGATCAAGGCCTGCAAGACGGAGGCAGACGGGCGGGTGGTGGAGGGGAACCACACCGTGTACCGCATCTCAGCCCCCACGCCCGAGGAGAAGGAGGAGTGGATCAAGTGCATCAAGTGAGTGCTCCGGGGGTTGCACGGTGCTGGGCAGGGACATGGTGGGGGCCGTTCACTGCGCTTGGGGTGGGGGCAACACTTCCTGGGAAACCCTGCAAGGCAGGGGGGGAACGGGCTCCCCTAGGGGCACAAAGGGGCCTTCCTGAGACCCTTTGGGGCGGGACGGCTGCGTGGCTAACCCCAGCCCTGTTCCCTCTGCCAGGGCAGCGATCAGCCGGGACCCTTTCTATGAGATGCTGGCCGCCAGGAAGAAGAAGGTGTCCTCCACAAAGAGACACTAGCAGCCCCCGCTGGCCCTGCGAGACCGGCGTGCCCCCGTCAGCACGAGCATCTCCCCTTCCCGGAGGGCTGCAGCCCGGCCCGCGGTGCCAGGACCTAGCTTCAGCTTCGCAGTTTCTTTACCGTGGGGGGAGGGAAGGGGCAAGGGCGTTTCGGTGGCTCTGGCCCCAGTGCCACCGTCTCACCTCCAGACAGTGCTGGGCTCGAGGTGGGACACCCCTGTGCATGGGGAGTCCCCAGTCCTTGCTCCCAGGTTGGCCGTGGGGTGGTAAATGCTGCCTGTGAGCACAGGGGCTGGGCAGCAGGGCAGTCGGGCATCCTTCCTGCTCTGGGTTCCCCTGGATGGCAACTTCCAGCCCTGGGCGCTGAGCGTGCAACCGAACAGGAGGGAGGGGAGCCTGTTTTGGGGGAGGGCCCCGGGGGGACCCAGTGCTGGGGACATGCTTCTGGGTCCCCCCGGCACTCGGGTCTCTTGAAGCACTTGGGGTGTCCCATCGTGGGGTGAACAGCTGGCGGTTTCGGGGTGCTGCAGGCACTGGGGTGAAGGGTGGCAGGGCGGTGGGCACACGGCCCCGCAGGGGCAGGACTTGCGGCCCTCGTTGTAGCGGGCCTGGGTCTGTGCTGAGCTTCCCCATGCTGCTGCCTTGGAGCCCCCCAGGCGTGCCCCGCAGGCGCAGGGAGGTTGTCACTGTCACAGTGCAGCGGTGCCACGGACCTGTCCTTGCCCAGCCTTAGGGTGCCGGAGCTGGGATGAGTGCCGTGGTGTGGCTGCACCAGGCTGGCAGCGCCTCCAGCTCCTCCTTGCAGCCACGAGCCCCGTGCCAGGGGTGGCTGTCCCCTCGGCACCCGAGCAGGGGCTGGGACGTGCCCGGAGTCCGCGCCAAGCACGGTGCTGTGCCCATCGGGGCTGTGCCCCCCGCGCCTCTGCCTCGCAAGCACCGTGTCCTGTCCTGTTCCCCCACGCACGGGGTCTGGAGAGAGACGCCCGGATCAGTATTAGTCTATTTATCAGAGGTGTAAATATTCCTGTATAGTTTTCTCCTTTTAGATTATTTTGTATGTTGGGGTCGTTCTGTGCAGAGGCCTCTCCGGAGGGTGGGGTGTGGCAGGATTTTTTATTCTAACCTTTTTTTTTTTTTTTTTTTTTTTTTTTGCCACGGCCTTGTAAACTAGTGCTGAGGATCTGCAGCAAATAAACACCGAATTGCGCTCAGCCTCGGCTCCTGTGCTCTGTGTGCGGGTCTGGGCCGGGCACGCTCCCCGGCCCCGCTGCCCCCAGCCCTTGCCCCATCTTTGCCACCAGGCTCGCGCTTCTCCCAACCCCAAAATTTTGGTGCCCAGCCCCGTGGCGATGTCGTGTGGCTTCTGGGGAGAGCCTGGCAGCGAGGGGGTGCTGGCAGCCCCGGCCAGGCGAGGAGGGCTTGGTGGAGGGCAGGGGGCAGGCGGGGGTCTGGGGGCTGCGGGAGGGTGTGCGCGCTTGGAGGAGGTGCTGTGGGCAACACGGTGCTGGTCCGAGCCTCTGCATGTTCCCATCCGAGGCCTTGGCTTCTCATTTGATGGGGCGCTGGGGCGCTCTTGCAGGGTGCTGGGGGGAGCCCCAGGGTTCTGAGGCAGTTGGGCTGCAGCCGGTGTCGGTTGGGGCCGGTGCTGGTGCCGGTTGGGGCCGGTGCTGCTGCTGGTTGGGCTGCAGAAGGTGGTTGGAGGCCGCTGAGGGGCTGGGGTGCGACGGGGTGGGGAGCAATAGGGCTGGGCAGGAATGGGGCAGGCTGGGGGACAGCAGGGGCAGGGATGGGGCAGGCCGGGGGGGCTGCGGAGCCAGGGGGCGATGGGCCCAGGCAGGGATGGGGAAGGTTGGGGGTCAACAGAGCTGGGGGGCGGTGGGGCTGGGCAAGGACGGATCTGGCAGCCCCCTGCAGGGCTGCAGCGTGCAGCAAGAGAAGGCTGAGGGCAGGCAGGGGAGCGGGGCTCCGTGCAGCCCCCACTAAGCCGGGCTCTGCCCGCCTCCTCCAGCAGGCGCTGGGGCTCCGCAGCCGAGCCCGGTGCCCGCAGGATGTCGGCGGCCCCGGATGAGCGGCACGGCTTCCTGGAGAGCTTCGCCACGCTGCTGCTGCGGCTCCGGCCGGACAAGTGGAGCAAGTTTGAGGGCAGCGAGGAGGCCAACGCCGTGCTCGACGAGTTCTTCAGGCAGCCGGACGTGCTGGAGCTGCTGCTGTCGCTGAACCCTGCCGGGCAGCTCCAGCCGTCCACCTGCTTCCTGCCTGCCCTCAAGGGCAAGGGCATCTACTTCGTGAAGAGGAAGAAGGAGAACATCACCCGGGAGAACTGCCAGGCTGCGCTGCTGGTGGGAGACATCAGCCCCTGGCCGGTGGAGCAGCTCATCGTCGTGGTGGAGGAGGTGGGTCATTCCCACGGGCCACAGCTGCTCGGGCTCCCTTGCCATGGGGCTGCTATAGCCAGCACCCGAGGGGGGCTTGAAAAGCAGCTGAAGGAAACGAACTGACAAATTTTCCCCAATGCTCACCCTGGCCTTGGCACCCATGGGGCTGCCCGAGCCTCGCCGGGTGCTGGTCACAGTGCTGGTGTTCTCCCGGCACAGCTGGATCGCTTCCCCTGTGCGGTTGTAGAAACGGCGTAATTCCCCCTCCACCACGCCCCATCGCTGGGGAATGTCAGAGCGGCTTTCTCTCAAACTTGCTGTGAATAGTCCTGCTTAGAGGACTGCCCACCAGGGGCACTGGGAGCCTCTTCCCAAACGTCGGTGCCATTTGGTTGTGCACCAGCCCGTTCCCCCCCACGTGCACTCGCTGCACCTCACCAAGCACTCCCAAGCCACGAGAAGGAGAAGCCCCGCACAGGGTGAGCGGAGCCTGGAAGCACCAGTCCCAGAGCCAGGCTCGTGAGGAATGCAGCAGCTGCTGCTGCCAAGGCTGCTGGGGCTGGCGACTCAAAGGGACATGGCACAAGCGGCTGCTGGCATGGAGAGGCGGCATGCCCAGCCCTGGTCGTGTCCTCCAGGTCTTGTCCTCTCTGCTCCTGAGCAAGAAGAATGTGTCAGGCTTGCCCGGGGTGGTGGTGGAGGACGTAGTGCGACGAGCCCGCAGGCTGAAGAACGAGATGTTCGTGATGGGTGGGAAGATCCAGGGGAAGCCGCTGCTGCCGCTGCCAGAGCACCTGGACAGCCGGGACGGCTCCAGCAGCGTCCTGGACTGGTGGGTGCTGCCAGCACGAGTCCCTCTGGGAGCTGCTGCGGGCGGCAGCGGGAGCCGGGACGCTGTCCCCTTCCCTGCACAGCCTGTGGCCACGCGTCAGCTCTGCTCCCGGGTCCCAGCACCGGCCTTGGGCTGCCTGTGCTGAACTGCACCAAAGGCCGACCTTGGTTCAGGTTAACGGGAGAAGTCTGGTGGGTTTTACACCAGGTCTCTGGGTGCAGCTGCTCCTCTGAGCAGCCTGTGCCTGGTGGAGGTGGCTGTGAAGGGGCACGTGGGGCTCCCCGAGGTGGTTCGGGGCTCCCCGTCTGGATTGGGGCGGGTTGTGGCACTGCTCTGTAACCTGGCCGCCTTCCAGCCTGGCGGGGCCGGTGGACGGTTCTGTGCTGCACTCCATCGAGACCATCATCATCGACTGGTCCCACCAGATCAGGGACATCCTGAGCAAGGACTCGGCGCAGCTGCTGCTGGAGGGGCTGCACCCCTTGCCGAGGGCAGAGTTTGAGTTCTGGCACACCAGGACGCGCAACCTGCAGTGCATCAACGAGCAGGTAATGCCTCGCCCGGGGGCGGCCAGCACCGCGCCCCCGCAGCTGAGCCCACCCCAGTGCCTCTCCCACAGCTGCTCTCGCCCCGGGTGAGCGCCCTGGCTGAGATCCTGGAGAAGGCCGACAGCTGCTACTGGCCAGCGCTGCAGGCCATGTCCCGGGACGTCAGCGCAGGTAGGGCTCCGGGCGGTGCGCAGGCTCCTGCCGCTTGCCTCGCCAGCGAGCTTTCCCAGCCGCCCACGCTGTTTCTCACCTGCGCCAGGTTTGCAGGAAGCCAAGAACATCAGCCTCTACCTGCAGCCACTGCAGATCCTGCTGGAAGAGATGGAGCAAGCAGAGTACGTCCAGGTGAGTTACACGTCGCGAAATTTCCTGGCCCTCCCTGCTTTCGCACTGCAGGCAGAGCCCCGGAGGCTGTGTGCAGGTGCGGGCACGGACGCAGCCCGGTTCTGCCAGCCCGTCGTCAGCGCAGGGTCTCCAGCGGCGCGACCGTGGGCCTGTGCTAACGGGGACTCTGCTCCGGCAGCTTCAGTCCTACATCGACAGGGTTCTGTACACCGTCTGCCTCACCTGGGTGCACTCGGAGCACTACAACACTCCCTCCCGGGTCATCGTCATTCTGCAGGAGATCTGCAACCTCCTCATTGAGATGGTACTGTCGAGGCTGCGTGGCACTGAGCCACCCCTGCGCCAGGGGAGGTGGCGTGGGTCAAGGGGGGGAAACCCGGCCAGGGCAGCGGGAGGCCCCCATAACACCCCCACCGGGCTGGGGGGGCTTGGGGCAGGCGGGGGCTGCAGGGAGCTGGGGAGGCCAAGGGGCACAAGGGGCTCTCCTCTGCCCACAGCAGCTTTTGTCTTTTCTAGACCCGTAACTTCCTGAGCCCTGAGGAAGTGATGAAAGGGCTGCAAGGAGGACTTGAAGAGACCTTAGGAGGGATCAAACTGAGCATTTCCACCATCGAGAAGCTCTTCCAGTCCTACAGCAGCTGCTGCTCTAACGTGCTGCCCACCTTGTTCACAGTAGGTGCTGGGGTGGGTGCGGGTCTGCCTGTGCTGGCTCCGCTGTGCCGACGGCCCCGTCCGCCCCCAGGAGAAGGAGCCCCGGCTCTGGGAGTTCCCCCCCTCCCTCGTCTTCAGGAGAATGGACTCCTTCCTGCACAGGCTGAAGGCCATCGAGGTGACAGCACAGCACAGGGCACAGGGCTGGGGGCACCAGGGCAGACAGAGGGAGCGGCGCGGGGGCAAACACGGCCCTGGTGCGAGGAGCAGCGGCAGCCCAGCAGCGCTGCTCTGCCAGAGGCACCCAGCACCATGGCAGTGCCCCTGGCTGGGCTGGTCCCGGGGAGGACACTCTTGGGAACGTTGGCTCACGTGGCACAGCCCGGCCCCGGTGCCGCAGCTTGGGCACTGGCAGTACCAGGGAATGGGGAGTCGGGGCTGGGCACCCAGCTGAGCCAAATGGGGAGACTATTTCTGCTCACCAGGAGCTGTACGAGATATCCATCGAGTTCCTGAAGCTGGAGAAAGCAGAGATGGGTGGAGTGAGAGGAAACATCCTTGGGAGCCAAGTGTTTCAGATCTACGAAGAGGTCTCCGAACTCGTGAAGGGATTTGCTGACTGCAAGTATGATCCCTTAGATCCTGCAGAAGAGGTGAGTGAATGCTGGTGTGGAATGTATGCATTTGCTAAATGAAAAAAAAAAAATATCTCTTGACGGAACATGCTGGAAGACCTGCATGCAAAATCGTCACCACGGCAACCCATGTGCTTGCTCTGGGGACAATCGTGGGCTCTCTTGGCCGATCAGGTTAAGCAAATCCTTCTGTAGGGGCTGGGGAATGAAGGCTGGAGGCTGCGCCTGCCTGAGCGCTGCACTCTTTTTGACAGCAATTGGACAAGGATTTTGCAGAGTTCCAGAGCAAGATCCAGGACTTGGACAGGCGGCTGGCCACCATCCTTTGCCAAGGGTTTGATGATTGCAACAGCCTTGCCTCTGCAGTGAAGGTACCTGCGCTGCGCTGCCAGCTCGGTGGGAGGGACCCGCCACCAGGCCTGGGGGGATCGGCTTCATAAGAATGAGCTCAAATAGGTGAATTGGGCAGAGATTAAACCCATGAGCGACAGGCAAAAGCTGTGGGAGAGGCTGAGTGCCCCAGCACGAGCTCTTGCTCTGAGCAGCATTTCAGGGACAGCATCAGGTTAAAACAAGGGAACAAAGCTGGGGTCCCACGGAGAGGCAGCCTGGGGATGTGGGTACTGGCATCTGCTGAAAACCGGCCCGTGAAATAGTTTTCTGTCAGAAACAAAAACAATTGACATAAAACCCAAATGTTTTTAATTCATAAAGGTTAATGGTTCAATTGTTAAATTCCAAACAATTTATTCAATGGAAATGCTGTGGATGATGTGTTTTCTTCCATTTAAAAAGAAAAATCCACATTTTGGAGTTTCTCAGTGATGCTGTGTTCACCTCCACATTGGAAGATCCACTGCACAAAATGGCTTCTGGGAGAAAACGAGAAATTCACCAGTTCCCTGAAACTGGCAAATTTCCTTGGAATTCCCCCTGGAGTTTAGATCCTTGCACCCCATCTCCTGCACTGCGGGGGCTGCCCGCAGCCAAGCGCAAGGCCCCGGAGCCAGCGGCACCGGCAGGCCCAGAAGTGAGCGCGTTTCTTCCCTTTCCAGCTGGTGCACATGTTCTCCTCCCTGCTGGACCGGCCCCTGATAAAGGCCGAGGTTTCCCCCTACTACTCGTCCCTGCTGGCCGCGTTCAGCGCCGAGCTGGACGCCGTGAAGGTGCTGTACGACGCCCAGACCACCCTGGCACGGGCCGGTGGCGGAGCCCTCCCCGCGCACACCAACATGCCGCCGGTGGCCGGGCAGCTCCAGTGGTCCCTGGAGCTGCAGCAGAGGCTGGAGGGGCCGCACAGGGAGCTCTTCGCCATCAACCACCCGTGAGCGAGGCTCAGCACCGCCACACACGGGCTCTGCACGGGGCCGGGCAGGATGCGGCCTGGTGCCCATCCCGCGGCCTGCTGCGGCAGCTGGTGCTTTGTGGTGCCCCCGACAGCGCCATGGGCAGTGCCGAAGCCGAGCTGGTGTCCAGGAAGTACGAGGAAATGGTCGCACTGCTGCAGGGATACCGGGAGGAGACCTACGAGAAGTGGATGAGTGGGGTGGATGAGGGCTGCCGGTTCAACCTGGAGCAGCCCCTGATCCTCAGGGACCCCTCCTGCTCCCTCATCAGCGTGAACTTCAGCAGGAAGGTGGGTGCTGGCACGCGCAGCCCCTGCCCATGGAGCCCTCGCAGTCCTCCACTGCATGCCGTAGTAACACCAGCGTTAGCTCGCCCAAATGTACACCCGACTTCCTCGCAGGGCTGTTGAGAAACATTTTGGGTTTTCCTAACGAGCACTGTCTCCACCATGGTGTCTTGCAGCTTGCCGCCATCCTGCGGGAGGTGAAGTACCTGAACTTCCAGAAGCAGAAGGATATTCCAGGCGGTGCCAAGAGCCTCTTTGCTCAAAATAAGACTTTCCAAAAGTTTGTGGATAATCTGTATCTCATCACTGGCTGGTACAATAAGGCAAGTTGCAATGGGGGAGGCAACCTGCTGTGGTTTTGCTGCTGTCCCATGCCCTGAGCCTTGCTGAGAGCCCGGCGGAGCCACGCAGCGAAGGGGGCTCCAATAAGATGGGTCCCGAGAGCCCAGCGTGGTTGGGGAGCCCCAGCACAGCACCGGCGTGTTACGGTGCCTGACCCCAGGCACCAGCTCCTGCCAGCCCCACGTGGGTGGCCGGGGACCCCCCCAGCCTGACCTGAGGAGTGCATCCCAAAGGGCAGAGCAGGTTCTCCCCTGCCCGCAGCTCCCTCCTGCAGCTGCCTTTGCTCCCCAGGTGAAGCTGACAGTGCTGCCGGTGGAGATCCCACTGGTGGCAGGGGAGCTGGAGGACATCGACGGCCGTCTGGGCACTGCGGAGCAAACCCTGTTTTGGCACCACGAAGGTACAAAGCCCCCCAGGGCAGGATCCTGCCTGTGCATCTGGGGGTCCCTGCAGACAGGAGCCACGCGCCCCAGGGGGACAGCACTGTCCTGCCTCCCACTGGGTCCCAGCAGGGCCTTTCACCACCTTTGCACCTGAAATGCAGGTTCCTAGCCCCCAGGCATGGGCAGGTGGGGGGCAGGCAGCGTGTCCCCACTGTGGTAAAATGCCCCCATAGGCTCACTGACCAGGCGGTGTCAGCATCATCCCCACGCTGCCATCTGCGTTTTCCTCCCAGGTGTCATGGAATACATTCAGGAGATGAGAGTTATCTTGTATGCCTTAGACAGCAGAATCCAGAGAGCAAAGTTAAACGTGGAAAATATCAGCCAGCTTATGGAGGTAGCATGATTTTGCTGGTTGCTTTACAAACGCCTTTCCTGGTGAGCTTCTGAGAAGTCACCCCGTCGTCTTTCCCTTGCAGGAGTGCTCAGCCACTCCCTTGTTTGAAAGGAAAGACAACAAGGAGACAGCGCTCCTGGATCTGGACGGGAGGGCAAACAATGTGAGCAAGCGCTACGCTGCCATTCGGGCAGCAGGCGACAGGATCAAGGCTGTGGTGAAGGTGAGGCACATCCTGTTTCGAGCAGAATGGTTTTACAGAGTGCTGTGTACCCTGACGCCGGCGTCTTCCCACGTTTTGTAACTGAGAGTTGGGCTCAAATTTGAGTGCAACCTTCTGGTCTCTGCTGAGTTAAAACTCCTGGGAGAGACCGTGAAATACTGCACGCAGGAATTCGCTGCCTCCTCACGGTAAGGCCTTCGGCCACAGCATCTGGTGTTGTATAGCCAAGAGAAGGAGAAGGACCTGAAGAGCAGCCACACAGGACAAAGCTGTCAGCGGTCCTAAGAGAGGGCTCACTTCCAGAGTGTAGGGAACTGGCACATTTGCTGAGAATTTATCGACAAACATTAGGTTGATTTTCCTTGGCTTGCAGGAGAATGCAGATCTGTTTAAGGCCGATACATCCTCGCAGATATGGCAGGACTACATAGAATATATAAACGGAATAGTATTGGACGGATTCTACAGACTTATTCACAAATCCCTAGAGCTGCTGCTCACCAACATGGTCCCTGATGTACGTCCAGGTTTGCCCTGCTGCTCCACGTGCGTGCTCTGTGTGAGCTCGGGATGCACCCCCTGCGTGCCTTTCCTTTCTGTGGGTGTTCTGTTCAGCAGTAAACGCGCCCACCCCAGGGCTCCCTGGGCAGCAGACACCAGAGGTGCCTGTGACCCCGCTTCGTCCCTGCCACAGGGGGAACCGTGGGGCCGGGGGTGGGATGGGAATGGGGGCAGCGGCCACACAGGGTGCTTACCTCTTCCAGGACAACGTGGCCCCGTTGTTCGAGGTGCACATGGATCTGTGTGACAGCAGAGTGGGGTACCGCCCATCCCTGGAGATATTGGATGACAACAGCTTCTTGGAGCTGGTGGAAACCCTTCTCAGCGACATCTACGGGTCCACAGAGTGCATGCCCCGCCTGCTGGAGGGGAAACTGAGCTACAAGGTGGGTCCTCGGCAGGTGAGCGAGGATGCTGCGGTCACCCCCGGCAGGTCCCCAGGAGCTCTGCCCGTCCCTGCAGACCGAGCTGGAGGAGCAGGGGGAGCTCAGCAGGATGCGGGAGGAGGTGGTGTCACTGGTGGTCAGCGCCATGAAGGAAGGCGAGGAGTACAGTGCCAGCTTTGAGGAGCACGCCCAGCTGTGGCTGGAGGACCCCGAGGAGTTCCTGCAGCACTTCCTCACCTCTCGCCATGTCCCCAGCACTGGGGAGCCAGAGGAGCCCCCTCCCCACGGGCCTCCACCCCTGCAGCTCTTCAAGGAGGAGGTACTGGGGGGGGGGTACTGCAGGGGACACGTGGTGCCCATGGAGGTGCCGGGTGCCTGGGGACCGCCAGCCGTGGGATGCAACAGTCTCTCATCCCCAGATTGACTTGTGCGAGGCGCTGTGTGAGGAGGTGTCGGGGTTCACCAACACCTGTGTGTTTGGGGGGTGGCTGCAGAGCGACTGCCGCCCCTTCAAGCAGGCACTGCTGGACGCCATCAGGAGACGGGGCCTGGTGCTCAAGCAGTACCTCACCAGCCTCGTCACAACCAGGTAGGGGATGGGCTGTGGGGACGGGGCACTCCTGAGCACCCAAGGGCACTGCAGCCAGGGGCAGGGCTGGCCCCGCAGGGACAGAGCTACCAGGGATGCGTGCTGCAGAGTGAGCCCCAGGCGCACACGGGGCTGCCCCGAGCCCCGCTGAGCTCCCCTGCCTTCTGCCCAGCCTGCAGGAGCTCGAGGGCTTCATCAAAGAAGCCACTGCTGGCTTGAGTAAGCCTGTGGAAGAGGGAGACTACGATGGGCTGGTGGAGGTGATGGGGCACTTGATGAGGGTAAAAGACAGGCAGGCCACCACCGACGGCATGTTCGAGAACCTGAAGGAGACGATTGCACTGCTCAGCACCTATGGGGAGGAGATGCCCGAGGAGATTCACCTGCAGCTCCAAGTGAGTTGCTCGAGGCGTCAAGGCTGGGCAGGGGCTCTCCAGGGCCAGGCTGTGACATGGCACTCGCTGCAGGAACTCCCCGAGCACTGGGACAACACCAAGAAGCTCTCCTTCCGCGTGAAGCAGAACGTGGCGCCCCTGCAAACAAACGAGGTCAACATCATCCGCAGGAAATGCCAGCAATTCGAGGTGCCCGCGTGGGTCTGGGAAAGGGATGGGGGCAAGCCTGCAGCTGCTCGGGAACACCCCTGTGCTCTCCCTGGGCCACCAGGCCCATGGCCCCAGCTCCCCCAAGACTCTGTGTCCCCTGCAGGTCCAGCAGCAGGCCTTCAGGGAGAAGTTCCGGGAAAAAGCCCCCTTTTTGTACACTGACACAGATCCCTACAAATCCCTGAACAAGGTAGGGAAAGCGAGGGTGTCGGGGCAGGGGCTGGGCCCCGCGGAGGGCGAAGCCTGCCCATGCCACGCTGCTCAGCCCTGCAGGCAGGTTCTGGCCCCGCCGCCCCACAGTGAGTTCCGGAGGATGGTGCTGCCCCCCGGGGAAGGACACACGTCCCCAGGGCAGGACACACGGCCTCCGTCTGAGCCCTTTTCTTCCTCTCCACTAGCAGCAGAAAAGCATCGCCGCCATGGAGAGTGAGGTGGCTGCCCTGTCCAAGTCAGCCGGGCTGTTTGAAGTGGCAGTGCCAGAGTACAAACAGCTCAAAGCATGCCACAGGGAAGTGCGTTTGCTGAAGCAGCTCTGGGACATGATCAACCTGGTACGTGCCGCCGTCTGTGAGCCGGAGGAGCAGGGGCACGGGGATGTGCAAAGCAAGCTCTGTGTGCGTGCCAGGCTGGCCCCATCACAGGGCTGAGCTGTCCTGCAGCCACCGGCGGCCTCGCACTCTGGGGAGCACTCACTGCCGGGACGGGTGGGGTGGACACAGGGCGGTTTTCCAGTATCAGTGCAGGTCTGCTGGTGCAGGGGGCGTGCGGGTGCTGGCGGCGCAGCTCTTTGTCCTGGGCAGGGATGCTCCTGCTGAGCGCGTGTCCTGTAACGGGGTGTTTCCAACTTCAGGTTAACACGAGCATTGATGACTGGAAGACCACCAAGTGGAAGGATATCAATGTTGAGCAGATGGATGTTGACTGCAAGAAATTCTCTAAAGACATTCGGAGCTTGGATAAGGAGATGAGAAGCTGGGATGCGTTCACAGGGCTGGACAACAGCATAAAGAACATGATTACGTCCCTGCGCGCAGTGAACGAGCTGCAGAACCCGGCCATCAGGGACCGGCACTGGCACGAGCTGATGCAGGCAACCAAGGTGTGCCCAGCCCCTCTGTCCCTGCTCCCATCACGCCCCGACCCGTGTGGCTGGGAGGGTCCCCAGCCCTGCACCCCCTGGGGGAAGCAGGCTGCATTAGGGGTGGCTGTGCACAGATGTTTGTGCAGGCTTTTTAAACATTTGTGTTAAGGAGCTGCTCTGGGGAGCCTGGGGAGGGGGGGGTGTCTGTGCCCAACGGTGCCAGTTCTGCTGCAGGTGAACTTCACCATGTCTGAGGACACAACCCTCGCAGATCTGCTGCAGCTGAACCTGCACAAGTTTGAGGATGAGGTTCGTGGCATCGTGGACAAAGCTGTGAAAGAGTCAGGGATGGAGAAGGTACAGCAATCATGTCTCGGTTCGTTCCCAGTTTGCTGAGAGCCCCGTGCTCAAACACAGCTCTGCAGCTGTGGGCACTTGTGCTCCTGCTGCCAAGGGCTGGAGCCCACGCGCAGCATGGCCCTGGCAGCTCGTGCTCTGGAGGAGTTTTTCGCGTGGCTGCCCTGCCTTCCTGCAGGGCCCCTGCCAGGGTTTGCCCTTGGTGCGCGGAGCTCGGCTCATTCTCACGCTTGCTCTAAAGGTGCTGAGCACCCTGAACACTACCTGGACGACGATGCAGTTCGAACATGAGCCCCATGCTAGGACCGGCGTCATGCTTCTCAAGTCAGATGAGGTGCTCATCGAGACGCTGGAGGACAACCAAGTGCAGCTGCAGAACCTGATGACCTCCAAGTACCTAGCCTTCTTCCTTCAGGAGGTGTCGGGCTGGCAGCAGAAGCTGTCTACCACCGACTCTGTTATCAGCATCTGGTTTGAGGTGCAGAGGACGTGGTGTCACCTGGAGAGCATCTTCATTGGCTCTGAAGACATCCGCAGTCAACTGCCAGAGGACTCCAAACAGTTTGATTCTATCGATAAGGATTTCAAAGTGAGAAACCCAGCCCTTCCTGCGCCCCTACGAGCTTGTCGCTGGTTCAGATACAGCTGAATCTTTTTCATCTCACAGGAATTAATGGCCGATGCAGTAAAAACTCCCAACGTGATTGAAGCTACCAACAAACCTGGTCTCTACAACAAGCTAGAAGCACTGCAGAAAAGGTGGGGTTTGAGTCATCCTGATGAAGCATTGTGGAGAAGCCTCCACTGACTAGTCTAAGGCCAAAGAGGCGTTTAATTTCTCCAGCAGTCAGAGTGACGTCTACTTCAACATAACAATAACTTCGCAGAGATTAAAAAACAGTACGTTTTTTTAACTGTATTTTTTTCTCTTCCTGGTTTCCTGTTAGACTGGCCATCTGTGAGAAGGCTTTGGCTGAATACCTCGAGACAAAACGGCTGGCCTTCCCTAGATTCTACTTCGTTTCCTCTGCAGACCTGCTTGATATTTTGTCTAACGGAAATGAGCCCGTTGAGGTATGGGTTGAATGCAAAGCCTGGAGGCAAGTCCGGCATCTCTGATGTGCTGCCTTCTTATAGCAGTTTTAAAATATTCTAACAGACAAAACAGCATCCCTGGTATGCTGCTTGTCAGGGATGCAGCACCCTGATCAGTACAGGAGTTAACCAAAGCTGTAAAATAGCTCTCTGCACTGGCTCAGATACAGCCGAATCCTTTTTCATGACTCTGCTGTCATGCCTCTGTTTTTAGGTGGCCCGTCACCTGTCGAAGCTGTTTGACAGTCTTGCTAAACTGAAGTTCAAGATGAGTCCTGACAAAAAGCCCCTGAAGGCTGCCCTGGGGATGTTCAGCAAGGAAGAGGAGTACGTGCCTCTGGACCAAGAGTGCGACTTATCTGGCCAGGTCAGTGAGGTCTCCTGCAAGCCTCTGCCTGGGGGGTAGAGCTGTGCAGACTCAGGACTGACACAAGCTTTCTGCTTGTGCAGTAGCAGACTGGCAGCAGTTTTAAAATGCTTTCATAAAGGTTTTCATAAAAAAAAAAAAAAATAGGATCCGCATTACAGGTATAGGACGGAGCTGCAGCAATGTAAGAGAATAAGAAAACAAGCTGGCCTTGCAGCCCTCAGGCAGTCCCATTGTGCTGGTTGCTGTGTTCACTCCCAGCCCCTACTCCTTAAACTGCAATTTGAAGTATCCGGTGGGGCCACGTGCTGAGGTCCTTCATGCAGCTTTTTACAAAGCAAGAAGTTTGCCAAGCAGAGCATCAGAGTGCCACCAGCCGCATGCCCTGCACAGCCCGCTCCCAGCAAGGCTGTAGCAGTGCGCGTACCCAGTGTTTGTAGGGGAAGCATTTTGTGTGCATCAGGCATTAATCAATGAATGACGTGGCATGCGGGACCATGGGACAGGGGCTTGGGGCAGAGGGAACGCGCATGTCCACTGTGAACCTCAGTGCAACTTAGGCCCTAGGTGGGCTCCCCTGTGCCATGGGCAACAGGACTGCCTGGGGGGTTCCCCAGTGTTCAGTCCCCAGGGCCATGGGGGACGGTCCAGCTCTGCGCTGCTCCCTGTCTGTGATGTCCCCGTGCCCCTTCTCGGGTCAGCCAGGGCACAGGATGGCAGCTCCTGTCCCTGCCTGGATCAAGAGGTGACTTGCGTGTGTGCCAGCTGCCATGAGGAGCTGCGGCCGGGTGGGCAGCTCCGCAACAGCAGCTGGCAGTGGGAGCTGCACGCAGCCGGGACAGAAAAGGGCTGCCGAAGGCTCGCTCAGAGTTTCCTGCTCGTGCCAGGTTGAGGTGTGGCTGAACCGCGTGCTGGCCAGCATGCGCTCCACGCTGCGACACCTGATCCACGAGGCCGTGGTGACCTACGAGGAGAAGCCGCGGGAGCAGTGGGTGTTCGACTACCCAGCGCAGGTGGGGAGCTGCGTGGGGCTGGGGCCGAGCTGAGGGGCACAGGGGGGTGTGCCAGAAGGGTGGGTGTGATGCAGGAACCGGGGCTGCTGCTTCCCGCGGTGCAGGTCCTGAAACGGGACAGCAGCTATCTGCTTCTGTGCAGGCAGCAGATTGCAGGGCATGGGAAGCCAGATGTTGCACATCAGTGCTGAGCTGCTGCAGCCTGGCTCCTTTAAAATTCTGGCTGAGAGTGGGAACAGTCAGTAATTTACATGAAAATCTGGTTTCCTGCCCAAGTCTGAGAGGAGGAGCACAGGGCAGCGAGGACAAGGCCTGTCCCAAGCCGTAGTGGGGTGACTTGTTTCCCTTTATTGCCACATTTTCTCGCTGTGATTTGTTGCAGGTTGCTCTGACATGCACCCAGATCTGGTGGACCACAGAAGTTGGCATTGCCTTTTCAAGGCTGGAGGAAGGCTATGAAAATGCAATTAAGGATTATAACAAAAAGCAGGTTTGCATCCCTGGGACCTTGTCCTGCAGCCCCTCCCTGCTCTCAGCAGGCTGAGGTGTCACAGACAGGTACGAAAGTACAATGCCATTTTTCTGTTTCTTTCCTTCCTCAGATCGCTCAGCTGAATGCACTGATTTCACTACTCATTGGAAACTTAGCTGCAGGAGACAGAATGAAGATCATGACAATCTGTACCATAGACGTGCATGCCAGAGACGTGGTGGCCAAAATGATCCTCACGAAGGTAGAAGTTACAAGATGGTGTTTTCACTGCTTTGTTTCTTGGCACTTCTGAGCGAAGTTTTTCTTGTTATTCTTTTATTTTCTGATACTTTCAAAGTATACAAACTGTGAGAAAGCACAAAGAAGGTAAAAAAGTGCAGAGTTTGGGGTACCTGGGAGCAGGGGGCAGCAGCACAGCAGGGCTCACACCGGGCTGGGTCTCAGCCATGCCAGGAGCGCAAAACTCTGGGGGGTGGCAGGGTCCCGGCCACACGGCTGCTGCCTGGGACCTCCTGGTGGCACAGGCTCAGACAGTGACCCTGAGCCCCAGTGGAGTTACTGCAGGCCTTCCTTACCTAAAACTGCTGTGGTTCTGTGCTGGGACCCAGTTTGAGACTCTGCCTCAGGGGAAGGAGTGCTAAAGGCAGGCCAAGGAGCAGCTCTCCTGGTTCCTGTGGCACTGGGGGGTGCAGAGAGCCAGGGTCCCCGGGGTGGGTGGGCTGTGGGTGCACGCTCCCCATCAGGAGGTGGCGGCTGCCCCCTCAGGTGGAGAGCGCCCAGGCGTTCACCTGGCAGTCCCAGCTGCGGCACCGCTGGGACGAGGGCAAGAGGCACTGCTACGCCAACATCTGCGACGCGCAGCTGCAGTACTCCTACGAGTACCTGGGGAACACCCCGCGGCTGGTCATCACCCCACTGACCGACCGGTAGGGCTCAGCTCCCCGCGCCCCCGTGGGCTCAGCTCCGCAGGGGGCACCGGCAGTGCTGAGCCTGCCTGGCCTCACCCCAGGTGCTACATCACCCTGACGCAGTCCCTGCACCTCTTCATGGGGGGGGCCCCCGCCGGCCCCGCGGGCACCGGGAAAACGGAGACCACCAAGGACCTGGGCCGGGCGGTGGGCATGATGGTCTACGTCTTCAACTGCTCCGAGCAGATGGACTACAAGGTACGGCCACGGGGAGCAGGCGGTGGTGCCAGGCAAGAGCCGTCCTCCAGGACAGGGGGAGACCTTTCAGGAGGCACCCCTGCAGCATGCGTCCTGCCTCCAGCTGCAGCGCCCTGCACTGATGCCTGAAGCCAGGCTGGGCCCTTGGTCTCCTCTCCCCTGGCTCAGCTGCCAGCGAGGGATGTGGGTCCAGGCAGCTGCTGCCGGAGCCATCCCGGGGGAGCTGGGGGTGGCTGCAACGCTGCGCGCCATTTCCCGAGGGAGCAGCACGAGGCACAAGAGCCGAGCGGCTCCCAGCAATTGAGCTTTGTAACAAATCCCGACTGCAGCCTTCTTGTGAAGGCTCTGTGTCTCTGAATCCTCTTTCCTTTGCTTTGATCTCCAGTCCTGTGGCAGTATCTACAAAGGGCTTGCTCAGACTGGAGCCTGGGGCTGTTTCGATGAATTCAATCGCATCGCGGTGGAGGTTTTGTCAGTGATTGCTGTGCAGGTAGGCGCCCTCCATACAAAACCATACCACAGTGCCTTCCAGTATGGGATGAGTCCATCGGACTTTCTAGTCTGAATTCCCATCTTGTGTACTGAACTTGCCTAAAGTTACACCCGACTTTCAGAGGGACCCTTTGCAGCCACTGTCTGTACTGTGTCGCAGTGGGGGGCTCACGGCAGGGAGCGTGGCAACGCGGCGTCTCTGGGCACAGTTATGAGCAGCCAGCCCCAGCAAGCACTGGCAGCAGCGACCCGCGGGGCTGTCTGCACTAACACATCTGCTCGCCTTCCCAGGTGAAATGCGTTCAAGATGCGATTCGTGCCAAAAAGAAAACATTCAGTTTTCTTGGAGAGACAATAGCGCTGGTCCCGTCGGTCGGACTGTTCATCACGATGAACCCTGGCTACGCAGGACGGACAGAACTGCCTGAAAACTTAAAAGCTCTGTTCAGGTACCTGCAGGCAGATGGGTCACCATTAACCAGCAACCTTCACAGAGTTTACCTCTGTTGTAGCACATCGATAATATGGACAAAGCCTTTACTAATGCAAATGAGGACACCTGTGTGTCCTGTGCCCTAGTGTAAGAGGCCTTGGCACCCCGTGCTGCTCAGCATGCAGGGGAGGAGGCTCGGGGCAGTTGCCACTGTCAGCTAAGTAGCAGGGACTTGCAGAGAGGACAGAGCCAGGCTCTTGGAGGTGCTCTGTGGAAGGACAAGAGACAGCTGGAACAAGCTGCAGCAAGAGAAAAATTCAACTGAGAATAATGGAAAAAAAGTTCCCCATGGGGGTGGTCAAGCAGAGGAAGGGGCGGCCCAGGGGTGCTGTGAGACCTCTGTCCTTGGAGGAACTCAGACCTCAATCAGAGAAGGCCCAGGGTGACCTGATGCAGCTTTGACGTGAGCCCTGCTTGCAGCAGGAGGCTGGACCAGTGACCTCCAGAGACCCCACCCAGCCTAATTTACTGCCTAATTCTCTAACACTAACAGCAGCAGTGAATGATTTAAATCGAAAACTCGGGTGCAGATTTTTGCTGGCTGCGGGATGGTACGGGGGCTTGTGGCTGTGTGCACAGCTCTGCTAACCTGCCGCTGCTCTCCTCCAGACCCTGTGCCATGGTTGTCCCAGACTTTGAGCTTATCTGCGAAATCATGCTAGTTGCAGAAGGTTTTATTGATGCCAAGCTTCTAGCAAGAAAGTTCATTACTTTGTACACACTCTGCAAAGAGCTGCTGTCTAAACAGGTAATTTAACAATATCCATGGTTCTTTAAGTGAAAGAGTTAATTTGAATTTCAACCCTGAGAGACAGTTTAAAAATTTCTCAGCTGGCAGTGATGTGCTGGCTTGTGCTCTGTGAAGTTCATGTCTATGGCTGGACGAATTCCACTCCACGCTAGTGTGTCATATGGCATATTTCTGCCTTATGGAAGAAATCAAGAAACTCAAAAATAGAACAGAGTATAGCCAGTTAAGGCACGAGCATCCAGATGTTATGCATCTCAGCAGAAGTGATTTACAAGCAAGGATGTATGACAGATTGTATGACATTCCTTGGCTGACTGGGGCTGGTCTTGTAAACAAGCTCACTTCAGGACAGCCTGCCGGGAACCATGTAGATGACCTGGGTGTGGGGCGAAATGAAAATGAAATCCTAACATTTTGCCACCCGCCCGGCAGGGCCACTACGACTGGGGCCTGCGGGCTATCAAGTCTGTGCTGGTGGTAGCGGGCTCCTTGAAGAGGGGGGACCCCAGCCGTGCTGAGGACCAGGTTCTGATGAGAGCTTTACGAGACTTCAACATCCCCAAGATTGTAACGGATGACCTGCCTGTGTTCATGGGGCTGATTGGAGACCTGTTCCCCGCTCTGGACGTCCCCAGGAAGAGGGATCTGAACTTTGAGAAGGTGCGGGCGCAGGCACAGTCGTGATGTGCCAGGGGTCCTGGGCTTCCCCCGGCACGCGGCTGTGAGGGTGGGAGAGGTGGAGGTGTGCGCGGGGCTGCGGCATGAGCCTGGCCCTGGCACCGGCCATGCAGCACCGCCGGGGCGCTGGCAGCTCCCTGGGGTCCTGCTGGGGCTGAGCCAGCTCCGCGTGGTCAGCGCCTGCTCTCCCTCCCAGATCATTAAGCAGTCCGTGCTGGAGCTGAAGCTGCAGGCGGAGGAGAGCTTCGTGCTGAAGGTGGTGCAGCTGGAGGAGCTGCTGCAAGTGAGGCACTCCGTCTTCGTCATCGGCAATGCTGGCTGCGGCAAGTCCCAGGTAGTGGCCACACGCGTCCCCGAGGTCTGCAGCAGCCTCGCCTGGGGCTGCCTGGACCTGGGCATGCTGCAGTGGACGGCAGCGAGGAGAAGGTGGTCAAAGGCTGCGGGCGCCCTTGCAGGTGCAGCCATCGTCACTGCACAAGTCCCCTCTCCCGCAGGTGCTGAGGTCGCTCAACAAGACTTACCAGAACATGAAGCAGAAGCCAGTCACTGTGGACCTTGACCCAAAAGCTGTGACCTGCGATGAGCTCTTTGGGATTATTCATCCAGCTACACGAGAGTGGAAGGACGGTGAGACACCAAGGCTGGCACAGGTGGTCACATGAAGGGTGGCACCTGGCACGTACAGCCAGCAAGCAAGCGGCGGGCACACAAACGCCCTCTAAGATGCATCTCTGAGAACACTTGTCTGTGAGTGGTGACAGCAGCGGGAAGGTCTCTCCTTGGGGCTCTTTGCTGGAGTGATGGGGAGAGGAGGGCGGGCGGGCGTGCGCAGGGGAGGCACCAGTCTGGCGTGTCCCCCCCAGCAAGCACGCTGCAACAACCCACGCGTCTCTTTGTGGGGCAGGCCTATTTTCTTCAACGATGCGTGACCTGGCCAACATCACGCATAAGGGGCCCAAGTGGATCATCCTCGATGGAGATATTGACCCTATGTGGATTGAGTCCCTGAACACGGTCATGGATGACAATAAGGTTGGTGCCATCACACCTGAGGAGCTTTGCTTGTGCAGTCAGCTTGCATTCACGCCTGCTCCCCAAAACTGGAGCCCCCCCCAGCCCATGATGGGCCACTTCCCTCAGGTTCTCACCTTGGCCAGCAATGAGCGCATCCCCCTCAACCCCACCATGCGGCTGCTCTTCGAGATCAGCCACCTGCGGACCGCCACGCCGGCCACGGTGTCCCGGGCGGGAATCCTCTACATCAACCCTGCGGACCTGGGCTGGAACCCGTGAGCACGGGGATGGGGATGGGGACAGGGATGGGGTGGGGATGGGGGCAAGGACAGGGATGGGACAGGTGGGCACCAGCCCCTGTGCTTGCCTGCAGCCCTGCCCATCCCTTCCACAGCGTTGTGACCAGCTGGATCGAGAAGAGGACCGTGCAGTCCGAGAAGGCCAATCTGATGATCCTGTTCGACAAGTACCTGCCCGTGTGTCTTGAAAAGCTCAAGTTTGGGTTCAAGAAGATCACCCCCATCCCTGAGATCACGGTGATACAGATGATCCTGTACCTGCTGGAGTGCCTCCTGACGCCGCAGAACACCCCGCCAGACTCACCCCGTGAGCTGTACGAGCTCTACTTCGTTTTTGCCTGCACCTGGGCCTTTGGCGGGGCCATGTTCCAGGACCAGGTACGGCCCCGCTGCACCTACCGGCAAGAGCCTCGCGCCCGCTTCCTCCCGCGGCCACGTCCCTGCGGGAAGGAAGAAGCCGCGATGGCCAGCTTCAGAGCTTTTCTCTGTTTGGTTCCTTCCAGCTCGTGGATTACCGTGTGGAGTTCAGCAAGTGGTGGGTGAACGAGTTCAAAACCATCAAGTTTCCTTCTCAGGGGACAATTTTTGACTATTACATTGATTCGGAAACAAAGAAATTCATGCCGTGGACTGAAAAAGTGCCAGCATTCAAACTCGATCCTGAAGTCCCTTTGCAGGTAATTCCCACAAACTGTCTGCATTTACATGTTTTATTTGTTTATTACCCAGTGGTGTTTCCCCCAAGCAACCGTGGGCAAGAGCACGCATCTGCAGTGGCGCAGGTACCTGGGCTGCCCCTGCTGCGGCGTGCTTTGCAGGAGGACGGCATCAGGCACGCCCCAGGGCTTGCTGTGTTTTGTTTTACTTCCATGTAAACCTCAGTGTGAGCTGCAAGTTGCAACTCTTCTTTTTTCAATTTCACTCTAACATGTGGCTTTACAGATTTTCATGAAATAATTATAACTATTACCTGAATGCAAAATGTACTTTAAAAATTATTTGCATGTATGTTTTGAAATGCTGTGATGAGGGAGGGATGGTTGCATCAAAGATGTCAAGGAAAAGGGAAATATCATGGCTGAACAGGGCAGGGACATGGGCAAGTTTCAGGAGCTTCAGTGTTGTTTTGTTTTGATGGTATGTTTTTCTGACAACTCCTATTTTGGGTCAGAAAGTTTTTACAATAACCAAGTACCTGAGACCTTTTGCTGTAGAGAGGGACCAGATTAGTATGGCAGGACGGTGTCTTTGGTTAGAGCAGCTGGTAGTGCCGGGAGAACTGGACAGCGGTCCGGAGGGAAGATCCCACCTCTGCAGGCAGACCCAGAGCTCGGCAGCGCAGGGTGAGCTCTGCAGGACCAAGAGCATGACTTCTTTTCCCCAGGCCTCCATGGTGCACACAACGGAGACCATCCGCATTCGCTACTTCATGGACATGCTGATGGAGAAACAGTGGCCAGTGATGCTGGCGGGGAATGCGGGGACGGGGAAATCGGTGCTAATGTGGGACAAGCTTGAAGCGCTCAGCACAGACGAGTACCTCGTGCAGTCCGTGCCCTTTAACTTCTACACCACCTCGGCCATGCTGCAGGGTAAGAGCTGGCCGCAGCCCGCCCTGTGCTGGGGGGGCCCCGCAGCATTGCCCCACCACAAACCCTCTCCTCCCACTGCAGCCATCCTGGAGAAGCCTCTGGAGAAAAAATCAGGGAGGAACTATGGTCCGCCGGGGACCAAGAGGCTCATCTACTTCATCGACGACATGAACATGCCCGAGGTAGACAAGTACGGCACCGTGGCACCGCACACGCTCATCCGGCAGCACATGGACCGTGGGCACTGGTAGGTGGCCGGCTGGTGGCATGGCCACTGCAGCTCGGTGATGCTCAGCCCGGAGGTGTGTCCTGTGGCACATCCATCAGGCCGATCCCTCCCGTCCCGGTGGAGGACCCGCAGCTGTGTCCCTGCTCGCGCTGCCTCCGGCGTCACACAGCCAGCAGAGCCGAGCAGCCCCGCTCAGCCCAGCCCGCTCAGCCCAGCAGCAGCTGCTGGGAAGTCTTCGGCAGAAGAATTTGGAAAACTGGCAGCTATCCCAAACCCTGCAGACCCATCCAAAGCAAATAGCCCCTGGCTGGGACCCCCCGGTGTAGCACATAGGGTTTGTTGGGAAGCGAGGAGGGGGTGATAAGTGCCAACTGCTGCAGGGTGTGCTTGGGGCCAGGGCTGGCCTTGGGGCGTGGGGAGGTCTTGGCACAGAGCACTGCCAAGAGCGCTGCCAGGCTTCACCGAGCACCAGGGAAGTGGGCACCCCTGCTCCCGTGTCCCCAGCTGAGCTCAGAGGGGCTGGTGGGGCTGGAGGAATGTGCCCCAGGGGAAACATCACTGTGATGGCCCTGGCACAGGTACGACAGGAACAAACTGACCCTGAAGGACATTCACAACTGCCAGTATGTGGCCTGCATGAACCCCACCGCGGGGTCCTTTACCATCGACTCCAGGCTGCAGGTACGCAGGGCGCGCAGTGCCTGGGGGCCGTGCCCAGCAGTGCCACTCTCCTGGGACAGCGGCTGCGCCCCAGCCCGGGGTTGGAGAGCCCCGTGGTGCTGGCTGGCTCCGTCAGCCCCTGCAGGGCAATGCTCCTGCCTGAGTCTCTGCTTCTTGCTGCAGCGACACTTCTGCATCTTTGCCGTGAGCTTCCCTGGCCACGAAGCACTGCTGACCATTTACAGCGCCATCCTCACCCAGCACCTGGCTCTGCAGAAGGTGCCGGTGGCTGTGCAGAGGCTGCAGGCCCAGCTGGTGGCGGCAGCGCTGGGTGAGCCCCTGCCACCTCGGGTGGGGAGGGCAGTGCGCGGCAGCCCCTGCGTCGCGTGCCCTGTGCCAGGGTCCCGGCAGCAGAGGGTGGGTGGCACCTCCACCCCGTGGCACCGAGCAAAGAAAGCCTCACCTCCTCCCTTTATCCAATTTACGTTGAGAATGCAGCACTGTGTCCCTAGGGGTTGTGCTGCTGAAGTCTCAGGAATCACGGGATGGGGGTAGCGCCGAGCGAGGTGCGGCCACCCCGTGGTCCCAGAGCCCTGCCCGCCCGCTCACCCCATGTCCTGCCCACAGCCCTGCACCAGCGGGTCACCTCCACCTTCTTGCCCACGGCCATCAAGTTCCACTACCTCTTCAACCTCCGGGACCTCTCCAACATATTCCAGGTACCGGTGGGGCTGTTCCCTTTAAAACACACTTAGTCCGTGATTTCCTTTGCTGTATGTCCTTGTAAGTACCCCGACCTTTTCCCAAAGCTGACTTCTTAAACTCTGAGTAGCAGCAAAGTAAACCTAGAGGACTGAGGGATTTGTATTTGCCAGGGCTTGCTGTTCTCCACCCCCGAATGCCTGAAGAGTCCCATTGACCTGGTGCGGCTCTGGCTCCACGAAGCCGAGCGGGTCTATGGAGACAAGCTCATTGACGAAAAGGATCAAAAAAGCTTTGGAAAAATGCTAACCGACACCTGTAAAAAATTCTTTGATGTAAGTTGTGCTGGAAAACAAGGGAGCGTCCCAGCCCAACACGGCTGCGTCGCAGGATGAGCTCAGCCGGAGCGCGTGGCCGTGCCGGGAGCGCTGCGTGGGGGCAGGCGGGGTCCCTGCGCCTCATGCCCAGCGCTGCCCCTGCCTCTCCCAGGACCTCAGCGAGGACCTGGTGTTCGCCAAGCCCAACATCTACTGCCACTTCGCCCAGGGCATCGGGGAGCCCAAGTACCTGCCGGTGCCAAGCTGGCCGTCGCTGAACAAGCTGCTGGGAGAAGCCTTAGAGAACTACAACGAGGTCAACGCTGTGATGAATTTGGTGAGCGCCCTGCCGCGGGACGTCTGCGTCAAGGCAGCGCGTAGGCACCGCTGTGACATCGCTCTCAGTCAGCTCCGTGCGATTAGGGGCGTTCACAGCGTTTGGTGCTGTGATTCAGAATATTAATCCTTCTCTTGTGTTTTCTTTAGGTGCTCTTTGAAGACGCGGTGTCTCATATTTGCAGAATTAGTCGGATCTTAGAGTCTCCCCGAGGGAATGCGCTGCTGGTGGGAGTAGGAGGCAGCGGGAAGCAAAGCCTTTCGCGGCTAGCAGCTTACATTAGCTCTCTAGATGTGTTTCAGATGACGCTGAGGAAGGGATACAGCATCCCAGACCTTAAGGTGAGTGTGGTTTTCCTCCCACGCCTCCTTGGGTGGCACAGCGTGCTGGCAGGGGCAGAGCATGCAAACGCTCTGCAGCAAGCTCTGTCTGAGGTGGGCACACCAGGGCACCCTGCTCTACCCTGTGCACGTCTGCACTGCCTGGGCTGCACAAAGGTGCCTGATGAACTGGCCTGCTCCCCACGGCCACAGTGTTCCCCAACCAGGGGGTGGGCAAGAGCAGCCCGTAGGGCGGGTGCAACGTGGGCAGCCCCGTCTGAGCACACAGCATCAGGCACCCCGCACCTTCCCAAGCACAGCCCCTGCCTCCCCGAGGGGCGCCAGGCTGGTCACAGGGCACGTGGCGTGGCACTGTCCCTGCACGATGCCGGGTGCCATGCCTGGTTCTGCTCCGGAACGGCCACAGAGGTCTGACGGCTCCTCTCCCCTGCCCAGCTGGACCTCGCCTCCCAGTACATCAAGGCAGCCGTGAAGAACATCCCCACCGTGTTCCTGATGACGGACTCCCAAGTTGCCGAGGAATCGTTCTTGGTCTTAATCAATGACTTCTTGGCATCCGGGGAGGTGCCGGGGCTTTTTGAGGATGATGAACTGGAAAACATTATCAGTGCCATGAGGCCGCAAGTGAAGTTTCTCGGATTGCAAGACTCAAGGGAAAACTGCTGGAAATTATTTATAGAAAAAGTCAGGCGTCAGTTAAAGGTAGGTGTGCACCCACAAAGGGTGTTTTGCAAGTGCTCTGACGTGCTTAATCCAAAATCTGTTTGCAAACATGACAGAGAATACTGTGGTTTCATTATGCTGTAATGAGTCCAAGCGAAAGACATTTTCAAAGCATCCTCAGCCAACTGCGAGCCCCGCGGCCCCAGGGGCGCAGCTGCTGACGCCCACGTCCTTACCTCTCAAGCAGAGGGGGTGCGAGCGGCCTCCTGGCACTCGCAGGGAGGCCAGCACCGGCACCGTGGCTGCGGCTGGCGGAAGGACCGGTGCCGGCCCAGCCCCTGCTGAGCAGAGCGGGGCACGCAGCTGCACACCGGCCCTGGGAACAGGGAAGGGACTTGAGTGGGTGGGAGGCAAAGCCTCGGCATTCACCAGCGCCGCGTGCAGCAGTGGGGAGCAGGTGGCACTGCCACCCCACTCAGCAGCACCGCCTGCCCAGGTGATCCTGTGCTTCTCCCCCGTGGGCTCCACGCTGCGGGTGCGGGCGAGGAGGTTCCCTGCCGTGGTCAACTGCACAGCCATCGACTGGTTCCACGAGTGGCCCGAGGATGCCCTGGTGTCCGTCAGCAGCAGGTTCCTGGAGGAAACAGGGGACATCGAGGTGAGCGCCGCAGGGGTCCCGGGTCAGGGCACGCCGCGCCGTGAGGGGAGCAGCAGCTGCATTCTGCTCCCTGCTCATGGCAGCGAACCCGGGGATGGGGAGTGGGGACAAGCTCCCAGCTGGCGCTGGTGTCAGAGGCTGCAGCCTCACGCGGTGCACGTGGGACGAAATTCTTGTCCTTAAAAAGACACCACAATTAACAGCCAGGACCAGCTTTTCCACAGTGCAGCACAGGCTAACCTGGGTGATGGGAGTCTGGGGAAAACCAAAGCAGGGCTTGAGAACGAACGTTCTTGTTGTGACCACCTACATTTTTCAGCCATGTGCTGTGCTGCTATCAAGAAGCAGCGCTCTGCCTGCCGGCTTCTGCCGCTAGATGCGTAGCTAACGTTGCACAAACACTTGGTTTTACCCCTCATGTGTGTGCTTCAGCAGTGCTCACTGTGGTGTTCTGATGCAGCCCGAGGTCAAGGTCTCCATCAGCCAGTTCATGTCCTACGTCCACACAAGTGTCAAGGAGATGTCTCAGATCTACCTGGCCACAGAGAGACGCTATAATTACACCACACCGAAGACCTTCCTGGAGCACATAAAGCTCTACCAAAACCTGCTCTCTAAAAAGAGGAGTGAGCTCATTGCCAAGATCGAGCGGCTGGAGAACGGCTTGATGAAGCTGCAGAGCACAGCGTCGCAGGTGCCTGCTCCCGTCCTGGGGCGAGACAGTGGGAGCGAGCAGGGCAACGAGAGCTGGGCACTCAGCAGAGCTTGCCCCACAAAGAGCTCTCGGCTCGGGTGATGGGCCGCCTTGGCTGCTGGGGTGGGATCGCACAGGCAGCGGTGCAGCCCCTACCGAAGAGCTCAGCAGCTCCCATGGGAGCACAGCAGTGCAGGGCTGCCGGCCAGGGGTTCCTGCAGGGTGGTCACAGTGGCCGGGGATCTGAGCCATACCAAGCTGCTGCTGCAAGGCATCCAACCCACTCCCATCCTCCTCCATCCAGGTGGACGACCTGAAAGCCAAACTGGCGATCCAGGAGGCAGAACTGAAGCAGAAGAATGAGGACGCAGATAAACTGATCCACGTGGTGGGCGTCGAAACGGAGAAGGTCAGCAAGGAGAAAGCCATCGCTGATGAGGAGGAGCTGAAGGTCCAGGCCATCAACACAGTACGCAGGCTGGGGCAGCACGAGCTCTGTCAGCACCGTGGCGCTGTGGCCGTAGCCAGCACTGAGCACAGCTGCTCACCCTGTCCCATCCCCTTGCCTCCCCAGAATGTGGCTGAAAAGCGGCGAGCCTGTGAGACCGACCTGGCGAAGGCAGAGCCCGCGCTCATCGCCGCCCAGGAGGCCCTCAACACTCTCAACAAGGTGTGAGAGCCCGCGGCGGGGTGCGGCTCCCCAGGGGTACCAGCACTGCTCTGGGACCCCAGCCCTCCCCTGTGCCAGGCGATGCTCAGCAGCCCCTGGTCCCTTCCCAGAACAACCTGACAGAGCTGAAGTCCTTCGGGTCCCCACCCCAAGCGGTGGTGAATGTCACGGCAGCCGTGATGATCCTGACAGCGCCCAACGGCAAGATACCAAAGGATAAGAGCTGGAAGGCGGCAAAGGTCATGATGGGAAAAGTAGACACCTTCCTTGATGCCTTGAAGAAGTTTGACAAGGAGCATATCCCAGAGGCGTGCCTCAAGGCGTTTCAGTGAGTGCCACCCGGGAAGGACCGGCACGGGGCTGGGGACAGACAGCTCTCCGAAGGGCCCCGGGTGACACTGCCTGGGGAGAGCCCTGGCCACGAGCACACCCGGGGGCACCAGCCCCACTCTGCCGCAGCCTCACCGCCCCCACTACCTCCTGCCCCAGCCCGTGACAAAGCATCCTCATGCACCTCTGCTCTGGAGACCCTGAGCAGCACCCGGGTTTGGGGACGGGATGGGGTGCCAGCGGGACGCAGGTGCCGGCTGCTCAGCACCGAGCACCAAACCCAGACACAGGCTCTGCCCTCCAAAACTGCGCCCATGAGCTGCGCCAAGTGGAGCGGGACAGGAGCCACCGCTGGCCTCGGCGGGGAGGCTAAGCGCAGCATGTTCTCCCTCTCCAGGCCCTACCAGTCAGACCCCAGCTTTGATCCAGAGTTTATAACGTCAAAGTCAACGGCCGCGGCAGGTCTGTGCTCCTGGTGTTTAAACATCGTCCGCTTCTATGAGGTGTACTGTGACGTGGAGCCCAAGCGGCAGGCGCTCGAGGAAGCGAACGCAGAGCTGGCAGAGGCGCAAGAAAAACTCAGTCGCATTAAGAACAAGATCGCAGTAAGTGCGCGCTGCCTCCCGGGCAGTCCCCATCCAGGGCTGGCTGCTGGAGCCCGCGGCTGTTTGCTTTGGCCGGCGTCCACCATGGCTCCAGATCAGCTGCTAACCATTCAGCTGCGGGCCACGGAGAGATGCCAGCAATGAATTAGAATGATTCTTATCATTTGCACAGCCCAGAGTCCAGGTGCTGTGTCTTCTCAACAGGGACTGCAAGCTCATTAGAGCCTGCAAAGCTTTCTCCTGGCCTGCAAGCTTGCTGCAGTTGCATTTTGTATGTGTGGGAGCTAACTGTAAATGTGTTGTCTTTTGAAGGACCTGAATGCCAACTTGGCAACTCTCACTGCACAGTTTGAGAAAGCTACGGCTGAGAAAATCAAATGTCAGCAAGAGGCTGATGCAACTAACAGAGTCATCACACTAGCAAACAGGTACTGTGCAAGCACGGGCTCCAGCAGCATGGGGCTGGGGGCAAGCAGCTGGCACCGCCTGCTGCTCCCTGCCTTGCCTTGCTCCCTCCAACATTGACCTTTGGGTCAATGCCAGATTCAGACCCCTCACTTCACCCAGATTAAAAATTCCCACATGTGAATTGGGCCAGAAACTCGCAGCAATGCGGTGGGGCAGGATGGTGCAGCCGCAGAGCTGTGGGCCCTGAGGCAAAGGCAGCCCACAGCCCGAGCTTCCCCTCTGCCAAATTCACAAGCAGAGCTGGGTTCATTGAACCGGGCGTTTGGCGAGGGCTGCACTGCGTGTCCCGGCTGGGTCCCTGCACTGTGCCGGCAGCAGCTGCTGTCTGCTCCAACCCTGCAGGTTCATTGGGGGGCTGGCGTCCGAAAATGTTCGCTGGGCTGAGTCGGTGGAGATGCTCAGAGAGCAGGAGAAGACGCTGTGCGGGGACGTGCTGCTCATCTCCGCCTTCGTGTCCTATGTCGGCTACTTCACCAAGAAGTACAGGGCCGAGCTGATGGAGAAGTACTGGATCCCCTACCTCGAGGCGCTGAAGGTGAGCGGCTGCGGAGCCCCCTGGGCAGCTCTACCCCCTGCCCCAGCACCGAGGGGCCCACGCTGCTCGCGGGCCGGGCACCCAACATCCCCCCCATGGCAGGTGCCCATCCCCACCACCCCGGGGCTGGACCCCCTCAGCCTCCTCACCGATGCTGCCGACGTGGCTGCGTGGAGCAACCAGGGGCTGCCCAGTGACCGCACGTCCACCGAGAACGCCACCATCCTCTGCAACACCCAGCGGTGGCCGCTGGTCGTGGACGCCCAGCTGCAGGGCATCAAGTGGATCAAGAACAAATACAGGGAGGAGCTGAAAGCCATCCAGCTGGGCCAGAGGAGGTGAGTTGGGGGGCCAGCTGCCCTCCCCCTGTGCCCCACGGGCTCTGCACGCCCATCGGAACCAAGGCACCTGAGAGCAACAGGGGCCAGGGTGCGCTGCAGGGTCTGGCTTGGGGGGCATTTGCCCAACCTCACCACGAGCCCCCCTCCCTGCCCGGCTGCAGCTACCTGGACACCATCGAGCAGGCGGTTTCTGAAGGACACACGCTGCTGATCGAGGACATCGGTGAGACAGTGGAGCCTGTGCTGGACCACCTGCTGGGCAGGAACACCATCAAGAAGGGCAGGTTGGCACGCACACTTGTCTCTGGTGGCCAAGGAGTTGTACGTGCTGGGAGACCCACTGCTGCCCTAAAATGTCTGTTTATGCCCCATTTGCATGACAGCAGCTGGGGCCGGATCCATCCCCCATTCACATGGGAGCCCCATGCCACATCCCTCACTTTTCTCACGGTCTACATTTGTAGTCAATGGGACTTTGGGGCTGTTCTGGTCCACTGAGTCTGGTTCATTTAGTGATTTAAGAAGACCATGTTTCCCAGTGCACCTGCAGGATAAAGCCTGATAAACCAGGATGTTTCTTCCCAGCAGACACGGGCGCGTGGTCAGTGATGGGGCTCTTGCCCCATATCCCACACCGCGTTGGCACTCCCAGCCCTGACACAGGAGCACTGCCCGCACCGGCTGTGGCCGCGGGGAGCTGCACCCCTGGTGGCCTTCCCTGGGCTCATGGTGCGGTGCCCACAACATCAGGAGCCCAGAAGCAGCCTCAGATTCCCTCTGCTCCTCGGTCCTTTGCCCAGGCTGTTTTGGCTCTTCTGCCCTTGCTGTGCCACTTCCCGAGCAGAGAAAAACATCTTGAGGGGCTGGAAACAGCACATGGGGGGAGGGCTTCTCTCTTTCAGAAGTCACTGCCAAATCTACAGAAATTAATCTAATTGCCTGAACAGATACATTAAGATAGGCGATAAAGAAGTGGAGTATCACCCGCGCTTCCATCTGATCCTGCACACCAAGTACTTCAACCCTCACTACAAGCCCGAGATGCAGGCGCAGTGCACCCTGATCAACTTCCTGGTGACCCGCGAGGGGCTGGAGGACCAGCTGCTGGCCGCCGTCGTGGCCAAGGAGCGCCCGGACCTGGAGGACCTGAAGGTGCGTGGCCGGCGGCGGAGGCTGCGGCAGCGGGGAGACAGCTTCTCTCTGCTGACCGATTCCTTTGTGTGTTCTGGGGGGCTGGGGGTTGGCTTGTTTGTTTTTGTGGTTGCTTTTGCTTATTTATTGATCTATTGGTCTGTTTATTTATCGTTCGTGGGTTTTGTTCTCCCCGTGCCTGCTGCCTGCAGTGCGCTCGCTGCTGCGCCTGCGTCCGTGCGGCCGCCCTTCGGGGGCCTCATGAGCTGGGGTTGTTTTCTCGGGGACCTATCACTCAGCCAGCCAGTGCATCCCCTTGTCCAGTGTTGTGCTTGTAAACAGAGGATTTATAATTAATACAGAAGAAGATAAAGCCAGCAAAACTGCTAATGAGCTGCAGTCTACCGCACGCTCTTTGATAGGGAGCTCCTAGCGCAGATCCTGGCCAGCAATGCCGGGGGGGGGTCACCGCAGGCTCTTGAAAGGGTCACGGCTCTCCTGGGCATTGGCATTGCAGGCAAATCTCACAAAAAGCCAGAACAAGTTTAAGATCAACCTGAAGGAGCTGGAGGACTCCCTGCTCGCCCGGCTTTCTGCCGCATCAGGGAACTTCCTGGGGGACACCGCACTGGTGGAGAACCTGGAGACAATGAAGCGCACGGCCATGGAAATCGAGGAGAAAGTAGGCGAGCTGCCCCCACGCCGGGAGCAGCGGCCCCGTGGGCACCAGTGGGAGATCGGGCGCTGCCTCGGGGTGCGGCAGTAACACCGTGCTCATGGGCCTCCAGGTGAAAGAAGCGAAAGTCACAGAAGGTGAAATAAACATTGCTAGGGAGAACTACAGGCCAGCGGCAGAAAGAGCATCCCTACTGTACTTCATCCTGAGCGACCTCAACAAAATCAACCCCATCTACCAGTTCTCCCTAAAGGTGAGCATAAAGCGAGGCGGTAATTGATCTGTATGGGACAGGCGTTTTGGGGATGCGGGAGGTTCGGTGTTCCAGCATTTATGCTTCCAATAAAGCACTCAGGAGCACAGGTGCCGAGCCCACCCTGGCTCTCCATTAGGCCTTCAACGTGGTCTTTGAGAAAGCCATTCAGCGAACAACTCCGGCCGAGGACGTCAAGCAAAGGGTGATCAACCTGACAGACGAGATCACCTACTCAGTCTTCATGTACACTGCACGGGGACTCTTTGAGAGAGACAAACTCATTTTCCTGGCCCAGGTTGCCTTCCAGGTAATACGAGCAAATGCATCAGGCTGCTGTTTTGTAGTATCTTTTCTGATTTTGTGTTATTTTAGACACATTCTCCTACCGCTGTGCTGCCACTGGAGGCTCAGGAGCTTCTTGCCCAGTGCATGCTGTGCCGCAGGGCTGCAGGCTACTGTGCAGCAGCCACAACAACGCTCTCCCTTCTCACCAGATCCTGGCCATCAAGAAAGAAGTGAGCCCGCTGGAGCTAGACTTCCTCTTGCGCTTCCCTTTCAAGGCCGGCATTGCGTCCCCTGTGGACTTCCTGCAGTCCCAGGGGTGGGGAGGCATCAAGGTGGGTCCTGAGTTCACCATCGGTGCTGGTGCAGTCCCAAGCGCGGTGTGGCAGCGGGTTCGGGCTGAGCCGTGGCACCCAGGGAGGGAGCGCAGAGCCAACACCAGCTGCAGGTGGTGAGAGGTGGCTCCTCCTGGCCCCACGAGACAGCGGGAAGGAGCAGGGGCAGCGGTGCTGAGAATGGGTGCTGAGTCCAGCCGCTGCCTGACAGGCTCCAGAGGCAGCACCTCCCACTGCACTCGCTGTGCCCTGCCTTTCCTGCTCATGCTAGGGGAGGGCGTAAGGGAAAATGGACAAAAGATCGCTCTCAACAGCAAAACAATGTTTACGGTCAAGTTGTGTTTTGCTGCAGTTTGGGCCATCATCAGTAGCTGCGTCCCCCCCGTGTGGCCTGCTTCTTGTCCCATGAAGGGATGTCCCAGACATGCCCCCACATTCAGCACCCCCGTTCCACTGGCACCCTGCACACCTGGGGGGGGGGGGGGGGCCATTCCCCTCCTCACCCTGAAACAGCCGTGCCCAGCACCGGGCCGCTCTCACAGCTGCCAGGACCCGTCTGTGGCACCACGCGCCCGGTGGTGCGGTGACCCCCGAGCCGGGTGGAGCAGCGCCCAGCGAGGGTCCCATCTTCCTCTGCCGGACCTGCAGGCCCTCTCGGAAATGGATGAGTTCAAGAACTTGGATAGTGACATCGAGGGCTCAGCAAAGCGATGGAAAAAATTTGTCGAGTCTGAGGTGCCCGAGAAGGAGGTGTTCCCGAAGGAGTGGAAGAACAAAACGGCCCTGCAGAAGCTGTGCATGCTGCGGTGCATGCGGCCGGACAGGATGACCTACGCCGTCAGGTGCCCAAAACCCGCCCAGCTTGTGCAGCTCAGCTCCTCCCCAGCGAGAGGCCGTGTCTCCAGCAAGCGCATTTGTTCCCGGCTCACATGTGGGGCTTTGCCTTTCTGTAGGAACTTTGTGGAAGAGAAGATGGGCAGCAAGTTTGTGGAAGGAAGAAGTGTTGAGTTCTCCAAGTCATACGAGGAGAGCAGCCCCTCCACACCCGTGTTTTTCATTCTCTCCCCTGGCGTCGACCCTCTGAAGGACGTGGAAGCCCTGGGTAAGTTGGTTCCTCAGCCAGCACCAGTTCACAAAGGCTTTGGTTTGGTGCTCGTTTAATGGCAGGAGCTGCACAGCCCCATCTTCCTAACAAAATATGCATTGTGGCTGTCTCCCCTCCCCAGGCAGGAAGCTGAACTTCACCATCGACAATGGGAGGATCCACAACGTCTCGCTGGGGCAGGGCCAGGAGGTGGTGGCAGAACGCGCGCTGGAGGTGGCGGCCGAGCAGGGGCACTGGGTCATCCTGCAGGTGGGTGGGGGCTGCCCGGCCCCATGGCACCGCAATGCCCCGGGAGCTGGGGTCCCAAACGCAGCCCAGCTGAGTGTGCAGAGGCCCGCAGCACTGCCGGCCTGGCGTGGGGAGCCCCGCATGCTGGTTTCTCAGCGCTCCCCACACTGCAGCAGCAGCGCTGCCTGGGTTGCTGTGGCATCCCCAGCCCGAGCAGCACCACATCGCGCTGCAGCTGCTCCCTGCACAGCAGCGATTCCCGAGGCTGAGTTTCAGAGCACACCGTACAGCAGGGCTCTGTGTTGCAGAACATCCACCTGGTGGCACGCTGGCTGGGCACGCTGGAGAAGCGGGTGGAGCGGCACGGCATGGGCAGCCACGCAGACTACCGGGTGTTCATGAGTGCCGAGCCGGCCCCCAGCGCCGAGACACACATCATCCCGCAGGGCCTGCTGGAGAACGCCATCAAAATCACCAACGAGCCGCCCACTGGCATGTACGCCAACCTGCACAAAGCCCTCGACCTCTTCTCCCAGGTACCTGCACCCTGCTCCCCCCGTGCTGCCCCCCCACTGCTGCCGGCTCCCCCGGTCCCGGCCGTGCAGCCCCGGTGCCAAGCCCCCATCGGTGCTGTGCCAGGAGCCAGACCCAGGCACCTTCACACGGGCGTCGGGGAGAGCTGGAGCCCCCGGGGCTGCCGGGGCTGGGTGGGCGCTGGGAAGGCTGCTGGCTTGCCCCAGAGCCGGGCGGCACCGCGCTGCCCCAACCAGCCAGCCAAGCATGCCGGGGGTGTGAGCCTGAGCATGTCTGTGTGTATAAATTCCTCATTTCTTTAATGAACAATCAAGCGCAATAATTAACTAGTCAGCAAGCCTTTAAAAGATAAGTTTATGTATTGTTTTTTTTCTTTTCTTTTTAGATATACTCTCTTCAGTTCTGCTTTGCCATCACCTGTAAATTTTCTTCAACAGACAGAGGGCTGATGGTGATATTCGCTTTTTCACTTGCAAACCCACTCTCATTTCTTCCACTGCAGGACACATTAGAGATGTGCAGCAAAGAGATTGAGTTCAAATGCATCCTGTTTGCACTCTGCTACTTCCACGCTGTGGTGGCAGAGCGGCGCAAGTTTGGTGCTCAGGGCTGGAACAGGTCTTACCCCTTCAATAACGGTGACCTGACCATATCGATTAACGTCCTGTACAATTACCTGGAGGCCAGCCCAAAGGTAAGGTCCTTACAAAGCAACCACACCTCAGGGGAAGGAACAAAGCACTGGTTTGCTGCACAAACGCCTCCTCTTGTGGGAACTGTGCAGCAGGGCTGTGGCACGCACGCATTGAGCACGCGTTGGGAGCAGAGCACACACTGGCTCGGGCCCCTGGCTTGGTTGTTGTGTTGGTTTTTTTTAAACACGCCTTTCTACCCAGAACACAAAGCATGCCCCAAGAACGGCGGTGCAAGGAGCAGGCTTGGGCTTCCCACGCTGAGCGGAGCCCTGCCCAGCCATGCCCTTCAGCCGCGCGCACTGCTGACCCGAGTAAAGCCAGAGGGCAGGGTGCAGGAGCGCCGTGGCCGAGCCCAGACGGGGACGGGGCAATCTGTGGGCGAGCACAAGACGCCTCCATGGCCACAGTCCCGTGTCCTGTTCCATTTTGCTTCTGCAGGACCTGGGGCACTGCCACATCCATGGGTCAAACTGAGAGCTCGTGTGGCTCTACAGCGATGCATGCAGCCACCCTCACGTCCTGCAAGGGGCTTCTTGGAGCCCCACAGGCAACAGGAAGCTCCTTGGGAGCATCTATCTCCTTGTAGGTACCGTGGGATGATCTCCGGTACCTCTTTGGTGAAATTATGTACGGTGGGCACATCACAGACGACTGGGACCGCCGGCTGTGTCGGACTTACCTGAGTGAATACATCAGTGCAGAGATGCTGGACGGGGAACTGTACTTAGCTCCAGGATTTTTGATCCCTCCCAGCTTGGATTACAAGGTAAGATAGACCTCTCTCATCATAGGCTGTGGTAATTAGCATTACAATTTGCTGTGGAAAACCACTGCTCTGGATTAAGGCATGCTAGTCACAGTTCCCTTGTGCAAACCAAGAGAGGGAGTGTAGGAAAAAAAGTGCCTTTTCAATCCAGTGGAAACAGGCAGAATCACTGGAAAAATGATTCTTGTGGCTGGTGTGGTAAGGAAAAGACTTATTTAAGACAAGTGGAAAATCATCTTAAATAAGCAACGCCAACTAGCTGTGAAGCACCATCAGCAGAAAAACAATGATGCACTTTCAAGGCTGAAGTGAAACTCTGCTCATATGTAAGTAGCCGCTGAAGTGACATCAGTAACTGCCTCGTGCTCAGGGCTACCACGAGTACATCGATGACAACCTGCCCCCAGAGAGCCCCTACTTGTACGGCCTTCACCCCAACGCAGAGATCGGCTTCCTGACCGTCACTTCGGAGAGGCTTTTTCGGACAGTTTTAGAAATGCAGCCCAAAGAATCGGATGCTGGAGGAGGTGCCGGTGTCTCCCGGGAGGAAAAGGCAAGTGAAGCTTCTGCTTCTTTACAGCAAACACGGGGGCTGCAGAGGCCATGAGGGGGCTGGCTGGGGAGGGCAGAGACAGGCCCCCGCACAGCCACCCCGAGAATGCAAGCGGCAGGGACAACCGATCCCTGCCAGTGCAGGAGAGCGCAGAGGTGCAATGCCAGCACAGCAGCAGGCTGCACGCTGTCAGCCTGGCACAGGGGGGGCTGCCAGCTCAGCGCTCACGAGCTGGATGCTCCTCCAAGGAGGTTTTATTTGAGTGTGTTTGCACTGGCTTTGTGCGTCCATGCTCTCCCTTCCATTTGGTACTGGCAATGTAATTGAAGCAAGCACCTCGCCCCTCTACAGCTGCTGAGTTGCAGCACTGCCACCGCAGCCAGGGGCCTGAAGCCAGGGCACACAGCGTGGTGCCACGGTCACCCTCAGGGCCATTAGCTGCGCTCTTCCAGCACCTCTGTGAAACCCAGAGGGTAGAAACGCTGCCCACCAGTTTGCGTGTGTTTACTCAGCATGAACACAGGGTGCAGTTACAAGAGGCAGCAGTGTTCAGAAAGGTTACTCTGACAGGTAGAGACGTGCCAAAGGCGAAGTGTGGCTCACGCACAGCATCCTCAGCAGCTAGAGCATGCTTAGTAACTTCCTTTCATGATGACAACTACTAAAAATACAGAATTTTTCATTTTTTTTAGTCTTCCTTCTGACTCCTTGGATTTTACAGTTGAATTTCAGTCATCTTAGCTTGAGATCTTATCTTCCGAGCTATTAACACGGAGCTGCAGCTTTTTAAGATTCAAGAGTAGTTACTAAAAATATAGAGAATTACTAACAAAGGAGGAAGCATAGGAAAGCACAAAGGCAGAAAAAGAAAAAACTTGCAGCATTTTTTTCCCTAGATAAGAGGAGTTTTATGGTCTGTTCTTTCCAGGTGAAGTCAGTGCTAGACGAGATCATTGAGAAGCTGCCAGAGCCATTCAACATGATGGAGATCATGGCTAAAGTGGAGGACAAGACACCGTACGTGGTGGTTGCCTTCCAGGAATGTGAAAGGATGAACATCTTGACCCACGAAATCAGGCGCTCTCTGAAAGAATTAGATCTAGGACTAAAGGTATGCATTTAGGTAGCTGGCTAAGACGTACCTCTCCCTCCCAAATAATTTCTCGTGATTTGCAAATGGCTGTTGCTTGTTTCAAACCCTGACTTGTACAAACCACCTGGCTACCATTGCTCACGCTCTTACACATCCCATCACGTGAGGTACAGTCCAGCAGTACCAGCCCTGTGCTTTGCACTGGGTTTGAAATCAAATACTTCCATCAGTCTTGCTTTTTCCAGATAAAACTGCCCAGACTTTTCTCTTTTTTAAAGGGAGAACTAACGATTACATCAGATATGGAAGAGCTGGCAACCGCTCTCTTCTACGACAACGTGCCCGAATCGTGGACGCGTTACGCCTACCCCTCTCTTCTTAGCTTAGGAGCGTGGTATGCAGACTTGCTCCTTCGGATCAGGGTGAGCAGATTTCTTTTGAATGTTAAATCTTGTGGACCAAGCAGATAGCACAGAAGACCAGGAATCACTTCCATCAGCGTACGCAGTGGTTAACTGTTTTATTTTTCAGTATTAATTTAAGCAGTTTGAAGTATCTGAAATGGACTGTTACCCCAAGAATGAGAGCAGAAGTTTGAAAAGGCCCACCATTAGCATATATCGCTGCTTTAAAAGAACATTAAATATCCCAGTAGTAACTTTTTAAGTCCCAGAAGAAAAAATGTTTAATAAAACCATGTATTTAAAGCGTGGCCTTGTTAAAAAGAAATAGCAGCAGTATCTACTGCAACCCAAATTAACAGCTGAAGTTTAATTGCTGCAGTGCAATCTGATATTTACTCATCGAAGACCACTCCATCCTAGTCCACCCGTTACCCGAAGCTTGTGCATTAGGCACATCTTTGTTACGTCAAAGCAGTACTCCACTGTCCAAAGGCCATGCTTCACTCTAAAGGACTTTGCTGTTTTATTTTCCAGGAACTAGAAGTCTGGACAACGGACTTTGTGCTGCCTGCGACAGTGTGGCTGGCAGGATTCTTCAATCCCCAGTCTTTCCTCACTGCTATCATGCAGTCCATGGCCAGAAAAAATGAATGGCCACTGGACAAGATGTGCCTTTCAGTGGAAGTGACCAAGAAAAACCGTGAGGATATAACAGCTCCACCCAGAGAAGGCTCCTATGTACATGGATTATTCATGGAAGGTAAAAGACTGCATCCTTTATGAGGTGTTTCAGGCACAGAGAAATCCCAGGTCAGCCTAAAAAATTACTGCAAACAGAGCAGGCGTTAATACTCTATAACTTACTAAATTTTTATTTGTACAGCTTTTGCAAAAGCTCCAAGCAGCGGAGCCTTTATCCGTGCTAGTGTCAGACACACGCCAGCTGAGGGCAGCACCCATCCAGTTTACGAGCAGAGTTTCACAAACCAGAATTTTTTTTCTGGAAATGCAGACTGCATAGTATGAACCTGAGGACTGGGTTGTTTGAAGCTACACGTTTCTAGTGAACAAATATATTACCCTGCTATATAATGTGTGAATAAGACAAATCAGGAAACTCAGAACCTAAAATACTGTTAAAAAAATGAGAGGGAATGAGATGGTAGTATTAGCTGAGCACCAAAAGGGTCAACTTAAACAAGGGCACAGAGCACACCAGACTGCTTATGGTAGTTCCCCACCATGGCCAAGTTCTACCTTCAGCTATGCACCTTCCATGCAAACCTGTGCTGAAGGGATGAGTGGGGGCACGACTTATTTAGACATCCCACACACAGCAAGGCAAAATGCATTCACGAGTCACAGCGAGATGATAACGTTAGCCCTAACGACTACTAAGCCACAGTTACCCAACCTGCACACTTTATCCCTGAACTGTGCTGCTAGAAAAATTCCTTCCCACCCATTAACAGTCACGAAAGCAGCCACCTCTAAGTGAAAAGGCCTTTGAGTAGCTGGTACCACAATGATTTTGTAATATTGCAGGCGCTCGATGGGACATCCCGTCTGGGGTTATCACAGATGCTCGGCTGAAGGAGTTGACGCCGATGATGCCAGTCATCTTCATCAGAGCCATCCCTGTGGACCGCATGGACACCAAGAACGTCTATGAATGTCCTGTCTATAAGACACGGATGCGAGGTCCCACCTATGTCTGGACCTTTAACCTAAAGACAAAAGAAAAAGCTGCCAAGTGGATCCTTGCTGCTGTTGCTCTGCTCTTGCAGATCTAAAACTGAATGACCATGGAAAAAAGCAGATGCTTTTACTTGCCAAAAAATAATACTAACAAAGTTGTGTAACTATGAATTTGATCGTACCAACACTATTTTAGCAAAGTATCAATAAAAATAGTGCTGTAACTGCTATCAAGTGGAGACTACTCTTACAACCCGTAGAGTTTCTTATGACAGATACCGGTTTTCAAGTGGTGGTTTTTGATAAAGTGCTGCTTGAGAGCCAGGGCACTGAAGCAAGCCAAATGGAACAATGGCTTGCAACCACCTAGACTCCTTTCCTTCTCAGAGCTCTCTCTTCACAGCTATTTGTTTGATCACCCATTAAACATCACCTTCCATCCCGTTAAACATCTGAACAACTGGTTCTAAAATACAGCTGCACAAAGCTTCCAGCAATTTTAGTAGGTGATTCTAGTCAAAGTGATGAGTAACTCAGGAGAAAAGAGACGCATGATTTTTTTTTCCACATCTGTGTATTTCCATCATCCATTTCTTCCACATGTAAAAGTCTACTGCACTAATAAACCACAGTCAGTATCATATAAATTCCCCATAAGAACGGCAGAAAACTCACCCAAAGCAGCAACTTTTCTTCTTTCAAAAGAAGTTCTTGATCAGAGGCGTTACTAGCTTCACCCACAGCTTCACATACCGATTTGGCTGCTCAAATGTTGATGATGAGACTACGCCTGAGCAGAGGTAAAGCTGCTCTTGCTCCTGTACAGGGAAAGAAACACCATCCCAGTAAATTCTAAATGTTCAATTTTAATATAATGACCTTTAAGAAAAGGCAGTTCTCAGGTAAAACTGGCCATGGATCCTGCCAAAAGGATGCATCATTTCTCCCACAAGCCTGAACACAGGAGTCTCATTCCATGCAGTACAACTCACAGAGCAACCAAACCACCAAGGAGTTAGCACAGGATCTGTCCTTCAAACCCGTCTGCCACATTACTCCACCTTTTGATGACTATCATCGAGCCAAGTAACTGACCATCGAGAATTAGCAATTTAAACTCTACCAAGAGCAAAGGGAGAACACTTTGCCTTTTTGTGCCCCACAGTTGCAAGAGAGCTAACCTTCAGTTTCAGAAGAATCCTAAATCCCTTGCTGTAATTGCCAGAAAAGGAAACTCTATCATAATCTCAAGAGACTGGCTTACGCAGCTCTTTCTAGACACGGCTCAAGCTCTGTGTTTTCAAATGAATATGCAGTCATGATTTCAACTAAATTACCAGAAACACTTAGGCTTCTTCAGTGTGTACACAATACTGCTGAAGAAGGAAATGAACCATCATGATGATGATACATGCTCGAGTTGCACGTGAAAGCAGCTGCTTGATCAAAGGTAGAAGTGGTTTTCTTATCAAAGGTAGTTAGGTTTCTAGATTTGCAGGCAAACAAGAGCAGACCAGCTCCTGTAAATCTGTTCTTAATCTTTTTTCTTTTTTTTTGACTAGTTAAACTGTCACAAACAACAGAAAGAACACCGTGCTGTTAAAATTCAGAGTGGAACACAGAAGCAGGACCTAAGCATTGGAAAGGAGCACCAGAAAGATGAACCAGTAACAGACATAAGACATTTGTGTGCCAAATCAGTTTAATTTTAGAAACCCAAAATGCTCAAAATGCTATGGTCAACCCTGCAATGAAGATTCTGTGCCATGGCCATCTGATACAGTGAGGTAATCCGATCACTGGAAATGAGACCAGTTATATGAACTGAAATTCAGAGACTTTAACAAAATACTCAGTTCATTCAGTGAGATACCCAGAGCACTCAATTTTTCCCCATTTTAAAAATCCTTGGTGAGATTTCAAACTGAATGCTACATAGCCAAAGTGATTTCATGGCACATACAAGTTAAGTATTCAGAAGCAGCTAGTGCACATCAGCTGCAATATTAAAAGCTCAGTTATTATTTAGAAGGTTATTATTAAGAAGACTGAAAGCTTAAACGCTCAAAAAAGAAATGTCTAATAGAAAAGCCCAGAACACACTTTTTTACATGTCAGGATTCCTTGCAAACCAGCCACTGGAAAAGCTAAGTATTCAGTTTGTTCATATAGCTGAAATGTCACTTCAGCTAGGGTGCTGAATAGAGTTATAATTTGCACAGAGAAAGAAACACAACACTCCATTAGAGGCTTTATCACCTTGGCATAAAATTAAGTCTTCTAAACAATGGTCACAGAACAGTAAACAGACAGCCAATCTCAAAATCAGCTTCCAGCAAACGGGAATCATTTAAAGCCCTTTAAATTAGATCACTGCAGCACTGTTTGAGAAAAATTCCTTTGTCATATTTTCATTGATTCTCTCCTTCCATTAGAAACAAGTAGAGGCAAGATATGAATTGAAATATTCAGGCAACTCTTCCAGTAATAGAATTGTTTTTGATTAGATATACTCTGACTCATTCTGTGGAAGAGCCCTGATGCAATAGGGCAATTCCCATTGATCTTGAAGACAACTGTGCCTTCTTATGCCAAGACTCAGCTTATTACAATACATTTTTCGGATCCTTAAGTCACACACAAAGGCAACAAAAGCCAATACGCTTTGTAGCAGAGTACTACATGAGGAATTGTGTGGGACAATGTCAGCTCCAGCAGAAGATTCAGAGTCAAGACTGACAGTGGTTAGAGAAGAGTGCTTAACAGTCTAAGCTGCCTAATGAAAACAGAAGAACCTGGCGCACTGAACGTTAAACCACTGAAAAATGCTTGTGTCAACACGGGGAGCTGCAGCACATAACTTCAGGGGCAGCACAACCAGCCCAGAAAAGCTCTTACTGCAGAAACTACACTAAGATCCCCTGCCCTTGTTCACCTCCATAGCCTGTGGGCAGCCACCCAAAAGCTAACTGCTTGGCATTTATGTTCCTGCAAAGGATTTCCCAAATGCCTGAGAAGCAAAGTCCTCCACAGGTGCGAGACTGGTGGTGAAGACGGGCCTGACCTCATCACCCCAGAGCACGGTGCTACCTTGGCAATGCCCAAATATTGGGGGATAAGGCCCAAGAACGTGCTGCGTGATCCTCCCCGAATGCCGTGTCTCAGCATCCAGCGCCTGAGCGCTCTGATACTCGAGTTCACTGGGGACACATGTTCTTGCCCATTTATGGCCTCCACTTCCCAGAAACAGGCACTTGTAGCAGGCATCTCATCAATAGTCACTTAACTGACAGCTCCTTGAGACTTCCTATGCTCAAGAAGGGTTTGAATTATTGTGGCTGTAGGTTTTTACTGCAACTGCGTCATCAGCATTCCCTCCGTGACCAAGAAGCACAGCATGCACGTTACCTCCCCCTGAACAGCCACTTACCTGATGGAGTTGCTGCTGCAAAGCTTTATTTTCTGTCACTATCGCAACCTGAGCTTCCAAATCACGATGAACCGATCGATACCCAAAATTCGGAGAGCCAATCAGCGTTAGGCAGGGAAGGTTGCTTCCTGCCAGGTACAGCCAGAGGCCTGCAGGAAAAACAGGAGAAGAAAGGAAGTGTGGCAGACAAAGGAAATGACTGGGGTAGCCTCAAACAATTGCTTCACTTAGAAGAAATGAATTAAAGATGTTAGATTTACAGTAACTATAAATGACCGCGACACGAAGCGAGTTGTCAAAAACACGCTTCCTTGTAGCCGGTCAAGTGTGCAGAGCTAGCTCTTGTAGAGCTTAGTGCGAACCCTGGGGGACACCTGCACGGCTCGCATTGCCCAACCTTGCGTGCCCTTTACAGGGGGCTGCGGCACCCTCGGTGCCACCCCAGGGACCCATCCTTGAGAACATAAATGCACTGCAAGGGGGGCCCCAAAAATAATTCAGAATGAGTCACCGTCATTAAGTCAGAGGTCGTTTTGCACCACGACATCTCCGAAACACTGAAATAAGGCAAACAACTTGTCAGTTCTCTGCAGCAGGGAAAGGAAAGCCAGCATCACGCGCCAGAGCACCACGCAGACACGCCGGCACTGAAGCAGTCAGTTCAGAACTGGAAGCAGAGCAGTTGCACAGTGAGTAACCCCTTTCCCGAGACCTCACAAGACAGCGGTGTGAAGAGGCATCTCCCCGCTCCGACAGGTGAATTCGCATGAAATAAACACTAGTAAGAGAAGTGCGAATTATTACACCCACTCACTTCCTGAGGAGCAACCAGAAGATGAATTCGGTTCTTGCCAGGATGAAGACTCCCAGGTCCACCCACCCCTGCAGTTTACACACAGCTTTACCAGTACAAAGGCAAGCGCGAGACAACCCGGGACGGTTTGTCAAGCACAGAGCTGAGCGTGGCGGCAAAGAGCAGCTGGGGGTGCCACGGGGGAGCCACAGCTGCTGCCAAGGGCCAGCTCCGCAGCCACTCTCTGCCCACAAACAGACGCAGGGAGCATTTGCTCTCCCCTGGAGCGCACGGGCGCTCAGCAAAGCCCCCGGCAGGTCCCTGACAGACGCCCTATCCCTACTGCAAGTCACACAAGGACTACAACAAAGAAACCGTAGCCAAAAAACCACCTAGTCCTTAAAATAGAAGCAGGTTTCCTAACTCAACCCCAGAGCAGTTCCAAGAACGCCTTGAGTAAGAAGCTGCCGATTCACCGCTGGTTCCTGTAACCTCCTCCCCGCCCCCACGTCACGCACTCGGCAGCTCCGCGGCCGCTTTCAGTTGCGCCTCACGGCCCTGAGCTGCCGCCGCGTCCCCTGGCCACCCCCCGGCCACCCCCCAGCCACAGAGGGTCGCAGAGCCCAGCAGGCGAGGAGGCCGGGGTCACCAGACGGCACAGGTTTTCGGCCGTCTCTGCCACCAAAGGCAGCGGCTGCAGCGGCCGCCCGGTGCCCGAGCCCGGCGGCAGCAGCAGGCTCCCCACGGCCGGCCAGAGGCGCGCTGGGCAGCAGCCACGAGCAGCGCGCTGCCACGCTCTTCCTAAGCGGCCCTGCGGCAGCCCTAAAGCCCTTCCTGCGTCTCTAGCTTTATGGCCACCTGGCAGGATCTGCTCAAACAGTGACTCACCTTTCCAGAAAGAGGAAGAGCCGTTTCCCAGCCGCCGCTCAATAGCAGTAATGCAGGTTTATCTCGGAGCAAACAGCCACCTGCCCTGCACTCTGTCACCTGACGCTTTCGTGGAAGGGACCCTAATCCCAAGGGACAGGCCTGCCTCACCTGCAGCACCGCACCCAGAAGCGCTGCTGGAGACCGGCGGGTCCACGCTTCTGCGGGTCCATTTCATGGCGTCACACCCAGGAAAGCTTCTCCCATTGCCAAGGTTTGCATTTCCTACCCACACGCGCACGGCAGCCACGCGCTGCTCTGAGCTGGGCTGCTGGAGCTGCACTCGCACCCAACAGACCTCAGGCCAGTCACAACCCCACAGGAGCGCGTGGTGCAGGAAGCTGCGCTTGGGGATACAAAAGGCTTCGGGAGGAGTTGGAGGGGTTTGCAGAACACCAGTCGCAGCAGGACCGCATTAGGTGCGCATCAGCCAGATGTTCCTCCCACAGGAGGCTGACTGGAGGGTGGCCTTCGCCTCAGCCCGAGGAGGCGGCAGCAACAGGCACCCTGTGCCGCTGCAGACGTACTCTCTCCCAGCAGCCAAGCTCCAGGTGCCTCTCCTCTGTCCCCAGGTTCGCCCCGTTTCCCCCTTCTGCCCCGTCCTCTTTCACACGCTGCATGACTCCTGCAGAAGGAAACGGAATCGAACGCGGGCCGAAGGGCAGAGCGGGCCAGAGCAGGGAGCTCCAAGCTGCCCCTTCCTGCGCTCCACAGCGGGAACAGGCACGAGGCGGCAGCACCCGAGCCTGCCCCTCCTGCTAAGCCCCCGAGCCTCGCGTCGCTCCCCCCGACGGGGCACAGCCCGGCCAAGCAGGGGCTGGCTGCCAGGCAGGTGGTGCACTCTGGTAGCCTGGAGAAGCAGCCCGTGCTCAATCTATGCCAAACCACAAAGTCCCACTCGGAGCCAGCAGTGCCCGGCAAGAGGAGGAACCTGCAAACCACAGAGCCCTTGAGCACGTGCTTCCTGGAAGGCAGATCACACACGACTTCCCAGCCAGGCAGGCACCTCCTCAGCGGAGCCCCCGGACCGCGATAGGGGTTTTAGGGCACCCGAGGTGCCGGTGTCACTGCTGTCGAGGCACGGCACTCGTCGGGAAGATTTGTAGTTTCTATATATAGGCAGCCCAGTAACACTCGTTTATTTTCTTTAGACAAGAGAAGGCCGAATCAGCAGCTTTCTCTCCCTGCCACCTCTGAACCTTCTTCCGAACAGCGCTGCAGGAAGCAGGGCAGATAGAGGCATTCCCACAATCGCTAACAGCTAATCTCCTCGAACAAACAAACCCAGATGAACTACTGGCCATGGCCCCTGGAACAGGCCTGCGCTGGCTCCGGGGATGCATCCTTCCACCGTTCCCATCAGACGCAGGCTGCAAACAATGAGAATGCCCCTCAGCACGCTGCCGAGCCGGCTGTGGAAACTTGCATGTTAATGAGTGCCAGATTGGTACCGCTTACAGGAACCGAGCTGTCCTGGGGGACCGTGAGCCATCGCAGGAAGTGACACACAGCAGCGGAGCTCTGCCTGCCGAAGATTAGGGTAACAAAGGCGCTGCGGCACGCGGCACAGATGTCTCAGCTGAGCTGAGGGCCGCGCTCAACCGCGACTCCGAGTCATTTTGTGAGGTGCTGCACTGGCGTGCCTCGGAACGGGACGACCGTAAGAAGCTAGACACTGGTAAAGTCACACGCGCCAGACTTCCTAAGAAGATATCCCTGCTTCAGCAGACTTCCCAAACTATTTGCATTCGTAAAATCTACTACTGAGTAGTCAAGTGTTTGCTACAGTGTCACAGTAGAAGAGGAGGGTCAGCGTCTGGATTTTCTGAAAGGAAAATTTAGAGAGAACCAGCAACAACCAGTCAAGGGAAAATATTCACGCTCTGGTCAAGGTGGCTTGCGAGTGTTATGCCCTTTCTGTCAAGCAAGAAAGAAAGTGGGGTCCTCCACAGAAGACTATGATGGCAGATTTTTTTTTATTTTTAAATTAACTGCATTTGTTAAACGATATTCGTTTCTCAGTTACTTCCCCTCCAGCTGCCCCCAGCTCTCAGAAGGCACAGAAGCACACTTACTACGCTGCACTTTCCCACATGCTGTAAGCGGGAGCTGGTACAAATCCCGTCACACCTGGGTCATCCCCACAAAGACCTGCTGCCACGAGAACCCGGCATCCAGGACCACTGGGGAGCCACCGCCAGCGCACTCCCATGGCACTGGGGTCCCTGACACAGTCAGCGCTTCTTTTTGCTGAAACTGTCAACAGGGATACAAGAAACTGAATCACAGCCGCTTCTGCGACCATAAATATCCATAGAGATGCCTCCTTTTGTTTCACATCACGTTGTGCATCAAGACAGTATCTTACTGTTGCCGTGAGGACAACTGTTGTACAGCCCCTGGGACTATATTTAAACTGGAAATCCAGAGGCAAGACACGACTTTGCATAGTTGTCTCCTGAGTGATCCAAACACTCAGGTTTGTGCAAGCAAAGCGTTCGAGCCTTGGATGAGTAATCTGGAGGTTAAATCTAGACTCAGCGCCCAGCCAGCCCCTCGCTAGTCGCACACTCCAAGTATATGGAAAGGCTCACATGCTTTCTGAATGAGTCCCCTTGGGAAATGGGCATCTTACCTTTGGCATGGAAAGTCCACCCAGCCCTAGAGTACTCCTGCAGCTGGACCCTCTCCTCTTGGTGAAGGTAGCAGACCTCGCTGTAAAACTGGTGTTCTATGTAAACATAGGCAGCAGGGATGGCGCCTGCCACCCCTTTGGCACCAAAAAAGCCATTCACCTCTGGCGAGGCCAGAAGAATCCGATACTCTGCCCTAGTGCCCAGAATGAGGTCCATGTAAGCCTGCGTCAGGTTGAAGTAGCCAGTGGTGAGGTATATCCTGGCGTCCCGTTCAGCCTCTGTCAGCAGCGTCTCTGTGACCATCTCGTCTATTTGAATCCCAAAAGGTTTCATTTGGATTAAGGGATAAATCCAGGTGTCAGGTTCTGGTTTCAGACCCCCAGACGCTTGAGAGCCTTGCTGGGGTAACGCGGAGTTGCTTTGCTGGCTGCTGTGGAAAGTCTTTGCGTGAAGGAGTTCTTGTCGTGTCCTGGCAGAGTTGATCACTTCCATGACTCTTCGATTTGCTGTCTCACAGTAAGCCACCTTGTCTCCTGCAGCAAAACCAGGACAGATCGCATTTAAGACCTAATAGTTCAGAGCTATGCACCACCTATTATGTAGCAGGAAAAGCTAATGACAGGACATCAATATCAGAACAAAAAGGAGTTTTTTGACACAAAGACCAAACAACTTTCTTCTCTATGTCTGAGAAACTGGTGTTTTAAAGACAGCTAGGAACTGTGCTACGAACACCCTGATAGATTCAGGTGCAACTCTAGCAACCTTGTTTTTGATAATGGATGGCACAGAAATGGGATCCCCCACAGTCCGTGAACAGTGCTCAGACACTCAACAGTTCACAAATAGAGAGAGTTCACATCCTCCTTAGATAAAATACTGGCTGTCACTCCTCTCCTCTGGATCTTATCATCCAACCAGACAGGAAGACTCCCTCCTACCTTGGTAGGGGTGTACCATCCCCTCCATCATCTGGACTGTATCATCCTGCTGTAATTGCAGAGACACATCTCCAATTGCATCCACTAGCTCCGTGAAGAAGTCTGCAATCTCAGGAGAGTCCTGCAGGAGAACATAGCGGTCCTGACGATTGGTGAAGTACAAATCACTCAGGTTTGCACTAGGAGAGAAAAAGGAGAGCTGAGTTCCAGAACAGAGCATACGCATGTGATCCTCAATGCCCCAGCTTAAGTTGCAGATCACACTCCACATGTAACAAGACTAAAGCACAAACTGGCCATTTCCTTTTGAATCTTGAAGATTGTTTTGTTTTGTTTTGTTTTTTGAGAAAGGCTGTCTTTCTTATGAGAATCTCATGTGACAGACCTATGGTTGCTCTTCCGTATCAGAAGAGCATTGCTATGATCATTACAGAAAAAACAGAGGCAAATAATGAAGTTCAGACAATACTGGTGGTATGCATACCTTGCATCAAAACCTCAGCTAAATGAATCATAGAAAGGCCTGGAGAGGAAAGGACTCACCCGCTCAGGATCACATTATCATCAAAGAGATAGACCTTGATGTGCTGCAGTCCAATGGTCTCATTAAAACGCTCCGGAATCAGGAGCCTGAGAAGTCCACGCAGGTTTGGGGTGTGGAAGAGGGAAACACGGACTCGTTCGGGGAATCGCTGCAGCAACGGAATTAGCATTGTTCGAGAGTTCTTCCTGCCTGGGAGACACGGGAGTTACACACACACGGGGTCACACCATGCAGGGAATACATCATGACATAGCACTACTCCTCAGCTAGGAGCTGCTTACAGAATGAGCACCTGCCTCATCTGCAGGTGCTGAACTTTTTCTTTTTCTTTTGTTTTTTTAAAATCACTTTCATTGACGCTTATGTCAATATCAAAATCAATATCCAGAACTGTATGTTTGTTGATGAATGGGCCTTGCAAATGATTACTGGGCAGGACTGACACTGTCCCACACCCAACGCTAATAACACATGCTACAAGGAGTCACCACAAAAGGTTAAGTGTGCTGCTACTTCCAACAATTCCCCCACTATCCTTTAAAAATGAAAATAAAAAAGAGCATGATAGATAAGGGCAAATGTACTGACAAGTGAACTGAACGAGCAAGAAAGAACAAGTTGCACAGAGCACAGTCTGGCCCAGTGATTTTCTGGCACCTATTTTCTTAAAAAAAAGCTGCTCCTCTTGAAGATTTTCTGGGAATACGTAGTTACTGGTATACAAGAGGACAGGTTTTGAAACGCATGGGATTTCAGCCTGCAGGCCCAATCAGCCAAGGCAGCCTCTCTCTTAAAAATGACAGCACGTCCAGCCCAGCTATAAAACAAGCCTTTGAAGAAAGCAGAGTATCATAATACCTACCTCGAGACCCCCTGGTGTAGTCAAGAAGAATGGAAACTCTGAGGTCTGGTGATTCTTTTGCTTGCAATGATTTCTCCAGTGTTTCTTCTAAGCAATCCACCTGCAGAGAGAGATTGCACTACTCATTACAGAAAGCAAACGAAGCTTTATAAGGAAAGTGTTCAGAAACCAGGAGGTCAGTGGTCACGAAAGTTTCCATACCCTACTGTAAGTCTTTCCTAGTCATGCAAAACACTGCTAGTTTAGACTTTGCATCTGTCAGACTGGCAACCTACTCTATCAGCCTAGAGCAACATAGGAAAGGGCATCAATTCCACATGCATACATTCAGGCCTCTGAACAGCAATTAATTTTAGCAGAAAAAGTTCCAACGTCATTCCCAAACTGCAGATTTGTTTTACCAAAGGAAAACCTTGGTAGGAGTTCACAAACGATACAGAGGCAGTTTTATTCCTTAACCATGAGGCTGTTTGTCACATGCAAACTCAAACCCTGTGTGCAAGCCCAGACAAAGCCAGGCACAAAACGCTGTTCAGGACTCCGTCCACCTTTACCCTGCTACGGAATCTGATTTCAAATGTAAGAATTTGGCCAAGGTCAGACTTCTCCCTAAAGGACTTAGGGAATGCTTTTGTTTCTAGAGGGAAGGACAGGAAACAGAAAAGGTAAACAACATGAAGCAAAACTGACCTCTGTCTTAAATGCAAAGAGCTAGCAATGCATCAGTATTCTGCATTGCGGGATAAAACACAACATTACATGCATACAACTTTAATCGTGCTCAAGAAAAATGGCAAGGAAAAAAATCACTCATGATCCCACAGTTCTTCAAATACCCTTTGAACACTATGCCAGTAACCTCTAGCAGTCTGAAACATCCAGGCTCATTACCCCGTGAAAACATTCACTGGTTACATGGCTCTGCACTAGGCTTAGAACAAACTGCGTACACCTCCCTTCTCCATCCCAAGTACAAGGACACAAATACAGCCAGGAACCCTGAGAAAGCTCTCAAGGAGAGGAGAAAAAGTATGTAAACGTTTTTGCAAGGCTAGGCATTTTCTTTCTGCATTCACTTCCACCCCTTCCCAATCCATTTCCACACTCACCAGCTCCTGTTCGAGGAGCCCTGTTCCCAGGTATAGCGAAGCCATCACCACTCGCTGCTTGGCTGTTTTTATCTGCACCTGAGAGGAGCAGAAAATAAATTCAGGTTCATCCTCGATCGCTGTGATCACTAGGAGCTAACAATTTAAACCACGGTAAAGCTGTAGTTCCCCCTGAGGAGAAGCACTTTGCCAAATCATGACATTGTCTGCCTTGTCTTGTAACCACGGAAATAATAACACACTGACAGCAAAGACGTACACCACACGGGTCTTTCCAGAGCAAGATCAGCATCACTGCTGCATCCAAAAACTGAAATGCTTTTTGGAAAGCTGAGGAACGCATTCCTGCACTTAAAACTATTAAACACAAGAGCAGTTACACAGCCCCAGCCGCAAGCTTTGGAATGTATCACTATCACACTGGCAATCCCAGTTTTCATTCTGCAACTGCTTTAGTTCTCCGTATCCCGCCCTGTGAACTAGCCAGAACCTAGCTGGATCTAAATTCAAAGCTGTTCCTGTTCTGTGGGAGGGATTAGACCTCCAGAGGTCTTTCCCAACCTCAAGTTGCTTGTTGCGTTATTCCGCGACCCTAAAGTTTTCAAAGTTTTGCTTCTGAACAAGTTAACGCCTTCCTCAAGATCCACAGACTCCTACGCGACGATGCTTTAGCTGGCAGTGAGTGGTGTCCCAGCCTGCCCAGCCACCCACATCCAGGCTTTGTACCGAGCACTCGCTTGTTCCACCTGGGGGTGAAAGGAGACCTTTGCTAACAGAGCTCTCCTCTTTCCACTTCTGCTCACTGCTGATGCTGCACAGGGTAGAAGCTGCTGCTGACTCTCATGCTGCCTTCAGGGCCCACCCAAGCCTTGCTCTCCAACAGCTTACTGTGGCCACCTAAATCATGCTTCAGTTACTTGAACTTGCTTTAAATACACGCTGTGAAAAGACTCGAGCAATTGAGCTGGAATTCTCCCCTCAGTCCTGCTACTTACCTGCGAGATGCAGCGTTACAGGACTCGCACGGTAACGAGCAGAGACCTTTGGGAGGGACTGAGGGAGCTGTGCTTGTCTAGTGTTGCAAAGAGAAGGCGAGGAGTCACCTAACAGCAGCTTACGACGACTTGAAGAGCAGTTACAAAGACAACAGAGGCAAATTTTTCTTTGTAGTTATAGTCATATAAATATTTTTTATCTATATAGCAGCCACAAACAGTGCTTTGGGAAGTTCAGGTTGGACACCAAAAAAAAAAATTTAAATGACTAAGACGGCCCGACACTGGAACTGGTTACTGAGGGGTGGAACCTCTGCCCTCGATGGTTTTCAAGACTCAGCTAGACAAAGCCTGGCCGGCCTGATCTAGTGTTGACAACAATCGTGTTTCAAGCAGAAGGCTGCATTAATAACCTGCAGGTGCCCCTTCCCACCAACTTGCCTGTGACTGCCCGTAACCACGGCAGTTCCCAAAAACCGTTCGTGCTCGGAACCCGCAACTGACCTTCAAGAGTTCATAGAATTCAGCCGGGGACGAAAGCACCCTGACGTGAGAGCTGGAGATCCCAAACTCTGGCACCAGGTTCCGGATCCACTGGAACCTGTGTGCTCCTTCCGGACACAGGGAACACGGCGGGGCGGTGACCACCGGGACAGGAGGGGTGAGCAGCGGGGCTAGGAGAAGCCATGACGATCTGTGAAAAGAGAGGTGGAGGAATTCTGTGTGACAGAGCCTTTGCTTCCCACAAACAGCCTCCAAGGAGGTAAAGGAAGAGCCACAAGCAGGGCCAATGCATCAGAAGGGTTCACACGAGAAACAGTGCCCTTCCCATACTTGCAGTAGATTCATCAAAACCAAATCTAGGATAGAAAACGTACGCAAAAGGTGACGGACCAGATCTTAACATCATCGGCTCCTGCCCCTAACTGGCAGGGGAGGTAGGGGGAAACAGCTTATTCACCAGAACGGGGAAACAGGAGAGAGCAGGGGCTAGAAGCTCACGAGGCTGAGCTGCCAGCTCTTCCAGACACCCACAGATCAGGAGTCTGGTGGTGCTGCTGTGGCTACCAGCCATCCCGCAATCACACATGCGGCGGTTTTGCCACGGTCAACAGCCACTTCTATTTCTAGCTTGGCTCTCAGCTGGGCTAAGGATTACTTGTTGCTATTTCAAGTAAAGATGTTTTAAAACAGATCACACTACTCTAAAAGTTCCTTAATGAAACAAACAAACAAGCCTCAAGCCCTCAGACTTGTCCAAAAGAAGATCCTGAACATGCGAAGTGCCTGAACGCAGTCCTAGCAAAAGCAGCGAAGCCACAGCACCAGAACACGGCTCACAGGGCAGCGCGTCTCGAGGGCTACAAGGCAAGGGGTCCTGGGGCGCGCTCTGAGAAGCACGGCGGAGAAGCACGAGGTAGCCCTCCTCAGCTGTGCCGCTTGCACGCTGCCCCAGCACTAAAGGAAGGTCACCACTTCTTCCACAGACTTCAAAGTAACAGGGAAGTAGGGGCGCCAGCAGGAAGCTCGTTCTTCAAAGCAACGAAGTTTGTTCTGAAATTTCTTCTTGAAGTCACTTGAAGAAACCAACTTACTGCTAAGAGTCCTGCTTAGGGGGCGGTAAGAAGGAAATGGTGTTTTTCCTTCTCTGGAGGCTTAGCATGCATGCAAGATCATCGCGTCGTACAATAACCCCTGGTAGGAGCCTGCCACATGACAAACCACATTTCAGCACAATTAGCAGCAACAACTCCCATGAGGTCCAGGAATCGAAGAGCAAGCGACCGAACTGCCTCCCCAAACCCGACAGAAAGTATCTGGGACTGCAAAACCTCCTTGCAAGAGTCCGGCTTCGATCGGGCCAGCACGGGGGCGGCCGCCTCGTCCCGGAGGAACGCCAGGTCCCGCGGGGCCAGGAGGCAACCACCAGCCTGCGGCCCACCCCGGCGCATTCTGCCACCACCACAAACCAAGGGGAAACTTGATAACGACCTTTACCAGAATTTGTTAGGAGGAACTTTTAGGTTTTACCATAATCCAAAGCCCAAATGACCACAGATTCCAGGAAGATGATTTCACCCAACTGCTTCACGATAAAACACTGGATCTTCACAAGGTTTCCGAGTACCCTTACGCAGAAGCCAGACACTTTGTAGTTGTGTTTCCTGGAAAATCCACTAGTTTGTCACTGACTGTTCATTGCAACAAAAGTCTGAGTCAGTTTGTGCAAGAATTCCTGGGATGGTGTCTTTCAACAGATCGTGGGGACCAGGCTCAGACTGGACACCCGTAAGTTTTACAGATTACTAAGTTCAGCCGTTAACAACAGAAATTCCCGTAGGAGATGGAGGAAAAAAAAAATTTCTTTTTTCAAAGCAGAAAAGGAATACAAGAAATGCTGGTTTTTAAGCCCACACAAGTCCATTTTTACAGAACTTGACTGGGACCTTGCTCAGCCCATGTCTCAAGGCACCGGCCACGTACGGGCCCAGGGACCCACCAGCACTTTATCGTGGCGAACGCAGCGAGGACGCCCGAGGTGCCTGAATTCAGATTAGCGTCCCCACACGCTCTCTGTAAAAACAATAAAGCACACAGCTCACAGAGCAGTAACAAACTCAGGACTATAGCCTCGCCCTGCAGACTACAAATTATGTTCTCTACGATTATTCCCACTGAGGTAACGGTAGCAACTTTTTAATGGCATTATATGACAATAATTAATCAGCAAGAAAAAATAGCTATTTTCCTTATTCCTCCACTGGCCAAAGCTGGCCAACTGCACTCGCAGAAGGCACCGTGGCGGCCGAGAACCCACCTTCCTAAACCAGGATTCCAAGCCCTTTCCTGGCGAGGACGACGAGAAGTGCAGGCTCACCCACGCCCTCGCTCCACCAGGCCAACACTCGGCTCGTGGGCTCCTCGGGATCGCCTTCCCCAGCGCTGCTGAAGGAGCAACACCGATGTGCCTCACCAGCACTGCTTGCTTACAGCCGGCAGATTAATTCTGTGCGTGTACTGATACCCACCAATCAAACTCCCTCTGTGCTTTCGAGATATCTACTCTGTTTGAGCTCTTAATCCAAGACAGAACTGTTCGAACTTATTTACTGTTGCACACCCAAGACTCCTCCAGTTATCACGGAAATCAGTATTTCGCTCCAGCCAGCAGCCACAACGGCACAGCAACCATTCACCAAAGCTGCAACTTCTACCCACGAGTGACTGCAAAAAGCTCAAGCACCTACCTAAGTATAACACAATCCTTCAGCAGTACACGACAATAGAAACCGTGTAATATTATGAAGAAATCATCAAAATTCCATACTTCAACAAAGAAAGCTTTCAGAGAAACAGAAACCGGTGGCGGGGGGGAAACCCTTCCCGCGGATTCCACATCATCGCGTTAACCGGAAAGAGAAAACAGAACTAAAAGGAACCACCTCAGATCTTTTCTACATAAGAAGCTGACCCTAAATATAAACGAGGGATTTTTTCTGCATGTTCTATTTTTAAAAGCTGTGGTTTTGGTACAAACTCATGATGGAGCTGAAACACTCTTATTCTCTGTAAAACCTCATCTGCAGAACCAGAGGTGAAGTGAAACTGCAGGATCCGGCGCTGTCCTTTCACCCACACTAAGTCACCGCAGGGGGATCCACGCAGCGTTCGCCTTTGAATTCAGTCGCGTCTTTCCAGGGCTCAGTTCAGTAATTTGTACGCTAAGAAACACCGACGAAACCAAAAGAGAAGTTTGAAAACTACCTCCTTGGCTTACCAAGGGGAAGCAGCAGACGTCGGGCAAACACAGAGCCCTGGGACAACAGCGAGCGTGACCGCCGCACGTCTGCTACCCGCAGGAAAAAGGAGTCGAGGTGTGCTGTGACACCAGAGGTGCCCGCCTCACAAAAACACGTTTAACTCACGGAGACGGTTGTACCAGGCTGCCCTCGCTGAAACAAAACAGAGCCCTCCCGCTGCTCTCTCACCACGAGCAGTAAGAGCGATGCCCAAGGATGCCAAAGACCCCTCTTTATTTAGGACGCCTTCAAAGCCTTCCGTTTGATCAGTTCTGAGCCCAGGACGCGGTTCCGCAGAAATACGGCCACCTCCGCGTGTCAACGGCTTGGCTTTACCATGAGTTTACTCTTTGCTGCCCCGCTCCCGAGGGCAGCGACGGCACGACCCAGGGCGCTGTCAGGAACGCGGCGCGGGGCTGCGGGGGGAGCGCGGCGGCGGCAGGACCGGGAGCGGCCGCTGCCCGCGGTCGGACGCTCCCGCGGCTCGGCTCGGCACGCGAAGGGCTGGCAGCGGGCAGGGCAGGGCAGGGCAGGGCAGGGCAGGGCCTCCCCCGCGCCCGGTGCTCCCCCCAAGCCCCGTTCGGTGCCCGGGAGGCACGGGGAGGCCGGGGGAGGTCGGCTCCGGGGGGGGCCGCTCACGGCTGCGGCTCGGACCGGGCGGTCACGTCACGCACAGACGCGCGGGGCTTCGCGGCCCAGCAGCCGCGATCGGGCCCGGGCGCGGCCCGGAGCGACGGTAACGGGAACCGACCCCCGCGGGCCGGGCTCCTTACCTGCGGGCGCGGCGGTCGCGGCCGCGGGACAGGCGGTCGGAGAGGCGGCCGAGCAGCGCGGCCAGGCCCAGGCGGCCCCGCGGCAGCCAGGCCGACAGCCGCCGCCACAGCGCCGCGCCCCCCGCCGCCGCCGCCATCAGCCCCGCGCGCCTTCCGCTTCCGCCCGCTGCCATGGCGACGCGCCCGGGACGCGCTTCCGCTTCCGAGGCGCCCGCGCCGTGCCGGTTGCCCCCAGCCGCGGGGCTCGGCGGGCGGCCCGGGCCCCCCCCGTACCCCCCGTTCTCCCCCCTCGGCCCCGGCCCCGGCCCCGTAGCCCGCAGGCTGCGTGATCCCTACGGGCAGCGGCCGCACGCCCCGGAGCCGTGCCCGGTTCCCCCCCGCGGCGCACGGGGCCTTGTGGCTGCCCCCCCCCCCCCCCCCCGGTCCCGGCAGGGTCCCCCCGGGCCCGGGGCCGCGCGGGGAGCGTCTCCCCCCGCCACCGCCCCCCTCGCCCCGCGGCTGCCCCGGGCCCGGCCGGGCGAGGAGGGGCCCCGGGAGAGCCCCCCCCGGCTGGGCAGGGGGCTCGGGGCCGCCCCCGCCCCGTCCCGCACCGGGGAGGCGCCGTCGCGGGGCTCGGGCCGGATCGGAGCCTCCCCGCCCCTCCCCGCCTCGTGTTTCACCGCGCCCGCCCCAGGCAGGGCTCCAGAGCTCGTTTGCATTTCAGCCCAGCTGGTTCACCGCAGCCTCACTTCCCAGAACTGCTCCTCTGCTGTTTATTCCTGACTGGCAGCGGCAGCGGCGGCAGCTCCTCCAGGGCAAATTAAACTATTTAAAATAAAACCCACGGACAAAGCCTGTTTTGTTTTCGGGGTCCAAACTGACAGTACCCAAACGAAAACGGGAAGCCTGCCTCGGGGGGCCGGGCGGGAGGGGGCTCGGTCCTGCTCTCCGCCGGGCTCGCAGCCCCCCGCCGGCCCGGGCGCTGCCCTCCCCCGGGGCGCCGGCACCGCCGCCTGCCAGGCCCGAGGCGTGCCGAGGCGACGAGGACACCCCCGGGGACCGGCCCCGGGGCTCCCGGCCGGGGGGGACAAGGGCCCTGGCCGCTCGGCCTCGCCGCGGCTCCCCGCAGGCCGCGGCCGGCTCCGCAGACAGGCGCCGCGGCCGCCCGGAGCCCCGGGGGTGCCGGGCAGCGCTGGCAGCGGGCGCGGGGGCGGGAGCGGGGCTGCGGGCCAGGCGAGCTGGGCGGCCCCTCGGAGCCCCCGGGCCCCAGCCGGGGGGGGTCACCCCGGTTGTTCCCAGGCGTGCAAAGCGAGGGTGGTTTTCTTCCCTGCAGGTCTGCTGGGAAGTGCAAGCGAGGCCAGCAGCAGCCTGGAATGTGGTGCTTGAAATAACCTCGGCGAGGCGCAGACACCCGATCCGCCGGGCCGCCGCGGCCCCCTCCCCAAGGGGCTCGCGCCCCCCGGGAGGCTGCGGGGCACCGGGCGTTGGGCGGCCGGGCCGGGCACCCCGCCGCCGCCCACCGGGGGCAGGTCCCGGGGGCAGGTCCCGGGGGCTGCCGCGGGGTCGGGGGGTCCCGCAGCGACTCTCGGGGTCCCCGCGCCCCGGAGCAGCCCGGGGGTGCGGACCCCCCCCGTGCCGTGCCGCCCCCCGCCCGCTGCCGTGCGCCCCGGGGCGGGGAAGGCGGAGCGGGCAGGGGGCCGCGGCCCCCGGGCTGGCCGGGGACTCACCTCTTCTTAGAAGGAAAGAGCATGAATGGGAGCGGGAGGGGGCGGCCGCGCTGCCCGGAATGGGCCGGCGGTGCCTGGCGGCGAGCCGAGCCGGGCCGAGCCGGGCGGGGCGCGGGGAGGGCGCCGGGGAGCGTTACAAGAAGCCGCGCAGTTCCAGGAACCCGAGGGCGGGCTCTCCGCCCGCTATAAGAGGCCTCCCCGGGCGGCCCCGGCAGCTCCGCCGCCGCCCGCCGCCGCGCACCGAGCCCCGCGCCCCGGCCGCCGCCGAGACCGGCACCCGCGCCCCAGGTACGGCGCCGCCGGGACGGGACGGGACGGGACGGGACGGGACCGGACCGGACCGGACCGGACCGGACCGGGGGGAGGCGGGGGGACCGGGGGGACCGGGGGTCCGGAGCGCCCCGCGGCGGCGGGGGGACGGCCGGGGGTGCCCCCCGGGAGGGACGGCCGGGGATGGCGGCGCAGCCCCGCGGGGCGGAGGGGAGCGGGCGCCGTGCCCCGGGGCGGCGGGGCCGGGGGTGCCCCCGGGCAGGGTCCGCCGGTCGCTCACCGCCGTGTCCGCCGCAGGTGATGGTGTAGCAGCCGCTGCTCCCGGCAGCAGCACCCCGAGCGCGCAAAGCTGGCTCCCTGCGCCATGGTCACCCACAGCAAGTTCCCCACCGCCGGGATGAGCCGCCCCCTCGACACCAGCCTGCGCCTCAAGACGTTCAGCTCCAAGAGCGAGTACCAGCTCGTGGTGAACACCGTGCGCAAGCTGCAGGAGAGCGGCTTCTACTGGAGCACGGTGACGGGCGGCGAGGCCAACCTGCTGCTGAGCGCCGAGCCGGCCGGCACCTTCCTCATCAGGGACAGCTCGGACCAGCGGCACTTCTTCACCCTCAGCGTCAAGACGGAGTCGGGCACCAAGAACCTGCGCATCCAGTGCGAGGGCGGCAGCTTCTCCCTGCAGAGCGACCCCCGCAGCAGCCAGCCCGTGCCCCGCTTCGACTGCGTGCTCAAGCTGGTCCATCACTACATGCCGCCCGCTCCCTGCGCCGTCCCCGAGCAGCCGGGGGGGGGCCTGCACCCCAAGCGCACCTACTACATCTACTCGGGCGGCGAGAAGATCCCGCTGGTGCTCAGCCGCCCGCTCTCCTCCAGCGTCTCCACTCTGCAGCACCTCTGCCGCAAGACCGTCAACGGGCACCTGGACTCCTACGAGAAGATGACTCAGCTGCCGGCTCCCATCAAGGAGTTCCTGGACCAGTACGATGCCCCCCTCTAAGGGGCCCGCGGAGGGAGGTCACACGCTACAAGCACAAGAGCAGGGGACAGGCACAACACCCCGCAGAAGCAGGAACTTGCGGGGCACGAGAAGCCTCTCCCTCTGGGAAGGAGAGGAGGGGACCGGGGGTGAGCCGTGGCGGACCCGGGGCTGTGGCTCGTGCCCGTCATGTTGGGGGGGACACCCTGAGGAAGCGCGACACCCCCCGTCCGGGGGAAGGAGACTGCTCTGGTCGGACTGTGGATGTTACAGTGCGCCCCGGCACGGGGGGAGCCGGGTCGGCAGAGCCCCGGGGCGCGGGCAGCCCAGGGACGGCACCCACTGCGCGGCACGGGGGGGCTGCGCCCCAGCAGCCGCCTCCTGGCCACCCTGGCGGGACCGCGCCGGAGGGGTCTGGCGACAGCCCTCCCGCCAGGAGAGAATGAGAAGCACTGGAGTCCAGCTGGTGCCTGACGCTTTTCCTCGGTTTTAAGGGGAAAGTGGTTTTTGCCCGTACTTTACCTCTTGCTGCCTCCTTGTGGGTGGAAGCTCCTTTCACACCAGGCCCCAGACTTGGAGGTCGCTGCCTTTTTGCCCTCGTTGCCATTTTCCAAGGGACTAAGCCTTAATATTCTTCTTGTCCCGTGGTCTGGGTTACTGCACATTGTTTGGCGACGCTGAGTGATAATGGTCCCGGTAACACGTCGTGAAGCCGGAGGGGAAACAGCCCATCCTGACGACTGAGTCCCGCGTGCTCACATCTGCAAGGAGCGCCGAAGGGACACGGTGCTGGCACCGGGCCGTTACTCCCGAGTGTTGCACCCCACCTGCCCGGCCTCTCCCCACGGACCCCAGCTCTCCATCCCGGCCGGGGCCCTGGCTGTGCTGCTCCACGGGGCACCGATGCCTGCAGGAACGCAGCAGGAGGATGCCCTGAGAGTGCTGTCCTGTGAGCGTTCCTCTGCGTCTGCCTGGAGAAGCAGTTGTGGTTTTTTTTCTGGCCTTTTTTCTTTTTTTTTTTTTTTTACCGGAGAGATGTTTACAGGTCTACGTGAATCACTGTCTTTTATAAAGATTCCATCTTCACCTCCAGCCTCGAGGGCTGAGCAAAACCATGCTTGAAAATTCAACCAAAACAAAACTCAGATGAAACTTTGCACATATTTATATTTATATTCAGAAAGGAAACGTTTCCATAATTTATAATAAAGAGCACTATTTTTTAATGAAACCCCCAAATCTGGTCTGTTTCCTCCCCTGCACTCCCCAAGGCCACCCCGGCCCCGCGGCGTGACGCACGTCCCTCCCGGCCGCTGCCCTCGCTGCGACGCCGGGATTGTGTTTACACCACGTAAGCGCCGGCTTCCTGGAGCCACGCTGGGCGCTGGGGTGATTCCTGCCGCGGTGACTCACCGCCCGGCGTGCGTAAGCACTGCTCCATCGCTCAGGTATGTCGGAGCCCACCACGCTGCTCCGCTGGCTGGGCCGGGGCCGCGAGGTGCTGCGGGGACAGGGCCGGCTACGGACACAACTGGCGCAGCTGCGAGGGGTCCCCTGGGACGTGGGGCACGGTCCTTCACCCTGGGCACAGAGGTGCTGATAGCACGGAGGCAGACCGTGGCGTGAAGTCATCCAACCTGCGGTGTGACGCTGTGCGCCGCAGCGAGCCCACCCTGCCAGCGAGCCTCCCCCAGCCCGGGGTGTGCGAAGGGCAAAGAGCTCTGAGAGCAAAGCACCGAGAGGCACGGGGCTAGAAAGCACACAGCACCGAGGGCTCGTGGCGCTTCTACGAGTGAGGAGGGCTCAAGTGAGAAAGGGTTAGGCAGGGTCAGGGTCCTGTTTGTCCCGCGGTACAGGATGCTGGCTCCATCCCCGAGCCACCAGCCTGGGTGCCACAGGGAAGGGCCAGACCCCAACCCGTCAGCCCCCAGCCTGTCCCAGAGCAGGTGCCCAGGGCAAGAGGAGGAATTCCCTCGGGAACCCTGGGAGGTGCCGGCCCTTGGGTGCATGAAACAGTTGAGGGAGTAAACTCCAGCTCCGGGAAGGAGCCTGGATTCCGTGCCTGGATGCCTGGCAGGAGAGGGGCAGTGCCAGGGGTGCCAGCCCACCTGCCAGGCAGCACAGAGCGGGCTGTGCCAAGGTGCCCCGCAGCCCCCTCCATCGCCAGCATGCCCCCTCAGCACCCCCAGCCCGCACCCAGCCCTGGGGCCACGTGCACGGTGCTGGGCATTGTGCCCCGCGCTCCCGCCGGGGGAACCCCCAGCCGCTGGGAGAAGGCTTCCCTTAGGAATCGCCCTGGAGTGGAGGGATGGCGAATGCGCCCGCCTCAGGCTGTGGGCACGGCACGGTCCCAGTGACTATTTTGGTGCTGTTCTGTGGGGCCACGGCTCGTGGGCTGCCAGGAAGCGCCTCGCAGCCTGCCCGGGCACCCGCCAGAGCTATGCGAGGAATGTCCATGCGCGCGGGTGGCCGCCCGCCAGGCCCTGCTGAGACACATCCCGACGTCAGGGCTCCCCCCACCACTCCCTGCCCCAGCCCCCCGGCAGCACCGGGCTCCCAGCCCACGGCAGGACAGGGGTGGGAGCAGGGCTGCAGGGGAGAGCCGCCCCACGGGAGAGCTGCCCCTGGGGGAGCTGCCCCACGGGAATGCATCACTCCTGCAGCCTCCCTGGGGAGGGACCAGGAGCATCGCTGCTCCCAGGAACCCCTGCGCCTCCCCCTCTGCCTTCCTCGGGGCTGGGGGTGTAACGGCAGGGCTCCGTGACAGCAGAAGGTGCAGCTTTAACTGGAAGATATTTTACCTGATGTGCCAGCAGGACCAGGCAGCCCCGCTCACCGAGCCCTGGCCCCTCCAGGTGAAGGGTAGCCACCATGCATGGTCTGGAGACGGGCATGGCAGAGGGGGAAGCCGGGGTCCCCGGGGGAGCTCAGCACACGCAGACTCCTGGGGGGGGGCTGGCTGCGCCCTGCTGTGGGGCAGAGCGGGGAAGCCGCCCACCAGGACCCGCCAGCCCCACATCCCTGTGGGAACAGCTCCGGCCCCGCGGCTTCCCAGCAGGGGCCTCGAGTCCGCCGCTTTTCGGGGCCCCTTCCCTCTTGCCTCAGGCTGCGGCGCAGTGCTGCAACCCGCTGCTGACTCGAGAGTCCGGGAAGCCCTGTGAGCGCCGCGGGGTTCTTGGAATACACCCAACCTTACAGCGGCGGTGACGCGGCGGCCAGTGGGCAAATCCCTGCCTAAGGTTTCACAAACCTCTTGCCTTCCCCAGAAAAGTCGAGCGGACTTGGCCCGGCTTACGCAAGAGGCCACGTGTCGTGGACAGGCGGCCCCCTGCCGCACCGCCGTGCCCAGGGCCGGGCTGAGCGTGCCATCCCCGAGCTTTCCTGGATGGGGACGGTTGTCCCTGCGGTGATCAGACAGCATGGGGCAGGAAACGGGGCAAGCGCAGGGGACTGGGAAGGGGCTGAGACAGGGTCACCCTGCCCGGGGAGCTGGGGCAGGGCAGGGAATGCCACAGCTGGCCTCCAGTCCCGGCTCTCATCCGCCCGGCCAGCATCCCCGGCCAGGCGCTGGTCTCCTTGCAGCAGGGCCGGCCAGGTGCGGGCACCCCCAGCGAGGCAGCAGCCCCACGCCCCATCCTGCCCACCCTGGATGGGCAAGCAAAGCTCCAAGACTGCAGCCCCCGGGGCTCTCCTCCACTCCTGCACTGGCCCTGTGCGTTAACAGCCCAAACCGGGCACAGCTGGGATGGGGCACACCGGGCACCGCAGCCACCGCCACCGAGCTGCCGTCCCACCGGGCTGCCCGTGCGGCCGACCCCAGCCTGCTCCCAGCTGCGTCCCCACAGGGAGGCTTCGGGCTCTGGCGATGTGGCTGGGCTGCAGGCTCGGCCGTGCTCTGCCCACAGCCGTCAGCCCCGTCTGGTGACCGTCAGCAGCACCCACCTCGTGCCCTGGGAACAGGGCCAGCCTGTGGACAGACGCACTCACAGCTCCACTGCTTCCCAAAAAGCCGCTTGCCCTTGATATGTGCCCAAGAGACGTGCCAGGAGGGTGCGGGGACAAAACCCTCTGCATGGGAACGTCCCAGCCCCTGGCTGCAGGGCAAAGGGGCTTTGTGCCCAGTGCCTCAAGCAGCACTGCCAGGAGCAAGGTCTCGCCCCCCCACCCCAGCCAACCCTGCACTGCCGTGGGGAAGGTGCACGGCCCCAGTCCTGGGTACCAGCCCCAGCGAGCCAGCCCCGAGCAGGGCTCTTCCTCCTGGCGTGGGCAGAGGCTGCACATGGGGCACGCAATGTCAGGAACCTGCCCTGTGGCTTGGTGCTTCTGCTCACGGGACCCAGCAGGGAGAAAAGAGGACCCTGGCACCGCACACTTCTCCAGGGCTTGCATGGAGCAGGAGCAAGCAGCCGCACCGCTGCCCCCAGACCTGTGCCCTGTCCCAGGCTGGCCTCCCCGTGGAGTGCAGGCAGCCCACAGACACTTCCCACCATGCTGCCGCCTTGTTACTGGCACAAGAAGGAAGCATGCACCGGGATGGTGAACCCGAACCCTCCAGGGTCAGAGGGTGGCAGGAAACCCGCTCCGTGGTGTGTACCAGCATCTGCAGACCCAAAAACAGGAAACAACTGCAGCCTGCGATTGTCGCCGCCAGACAGCCCCCAGCAGGACAGGCAGCTGGGAGAGCTCGGCCGGGCACGCGGTTCTGCCACGGGCACCCTGGGTGCAGGGAAGCCTGACCAGGCACACCCCGAGGCCATCCCTGGGGAGCAGGGCAGGCTCACCAGGCACCGCAGACCCACACGGGGATGAGCAGCCTGCCCCAGCCGCCAGAGCGTGGACAGCAGCCTCGTGCCCTGGCTGGAGCAGCGGCGGTGGCACAAGGGGACCTCCCCGCTCGGAGCCCCTCTGCCCCCGCCGACTGCCTCCAGGCAGGCTCGTGGGCAGTCCAGGATGCGCCGTGAGCCCCAGCCTGTACCTGGGACACCTGGGGACGGTGTCAGCAAGCAGCGGCCCCGGCCTCCACCGGGGCCACAGAGGCAGGTGGGGAGCAGGCAGTGCACACCCCGACCTCGCGGCACACCCCTCGCGCACTTCCTCCTGCTCCGCTCCCCAGCTCCGCAGCGCCAGGACGTTCCCACATCCACCGCCGCGTTTCCCAGTAGGATGCAGGAAAGGGCTGTGCTGTGCAGCAGCCGGGGACTTACTGTAAATGGCACCACCTGCTCCTTACATGGCAATTCCTCCTGCGGGGCCGGGGCCGTGGGGACAGTTGGGAACAGGGACCGAGACATCTGCTCCCGGCACGCGCTGCCGGGAAGCCTGCGCTCAGCTGCGGTGGCACCGCTGCGAATCTGACCGCGGGTTGGGGCAGCGGCAGCTCCCAGGGGAGCAGCTCCACAGCTCGGCCTCTCCAGCGCCCGCCGGAGCCCCGTGTCCCGCAGAGTCCCCCCGGCTGCCCCCGGCAGGCGCAGGCAGCGCAGCCCCGAGGTGCGGCACAGACCCCGGCCCCGGCAGGGCTCAGCGGGCACTGCCCCATCGCTGCCCGCAGGCAGGGCTGCAGCGGCCGGGGGGCTGCTGGGCTGCCCCGTGCCCCTTCAGCACCCACCGGCCTTGATGCCCGGCTCTGTCCGGCCAGGGCTGGCAGCCTGTGGGCATCCAGGGAGCACATGGAGGCCACGGGGCTCCGTGGTGAGCCCAGGGTGTATTTTGGGATGCAGAAGTTAACGGAGAGGCCTGTGTACATTGCCATGGAAACCCCTCTCTGTTGCTGGATCTCCAGCGAGACCCGCAGTAAACTGGCGGAGGGAGCCAGCAGCTGAGCATTCCTCATTTCTTCCATCAGCCCCGCTCCTCACGGAGGCTGCGCTGTGCCGGCTGCCTCCCACCCAGGCACCTCCACCGGACCCCCCCGCGCCCCGTGCCGCGCACCCGAGGTCTGGCGGCAGCGGAGGACACGGCCACCCGCTCGCACGGTGCTGGTGAGTGCGGCGCTGCCCTGAGCTCTGCTCCCGGGGGCATTGCCCTGCGCGGGGCCAGCCGTGGCGGGCAGCGCTGCGCCGTGAAGGACGCGGGCACAGCCCGGTGCCGGAGCCAGCGGCTGATGTGCGGGCGAGAGGAGGGTGCAGGTGCACGCGGCCAGCACCCGGGTGTCCGGGGCAGGCGGAGATGTCCCAGCCATGCCCTCACAAATGCTCACTCGTGGCACAAAGCGTCCCGGCTGTCCCAGGGGAGGCTCTCCGGGAGCCCAGGCACCCGCCTGTTGGGCAGCAGCGGGCAGCGTCACCCTGCTCCGGGCTCATCTGCCCCCCGAGAGCACAGAAACGTCGTGGTGCGTGGGGAGGTGGGCTGGGTGGGAAAGGAGATGGGGGGGGTCTCGCATCCGCACCCACCTCCAGCCCCAGCTGTGCCCCCGGCCCCTCAGCCTCAGGTCCCAGCCCCACAGAGGGTGCGGAGGGGTCCTGCTGCCTGCAGGCTGCAGCTGGCAAATGCTCCTGGCCCCGGGGAGCTGCCGCACGGAGCCGCACTCCAGGGTGGGCAGAGACACGGGGGCAAACGGCTGGGAAAGGCAGATCCTTCACCACGGCCCACCGGGACCAACCGGGTCCAGCTGCCAGGGCCGGGGGCTCCCCAGCTGCCTGGGGCAGAGCTCCCACTGCCCCCTGGGGGGGCTGCTCAGGGTGGAGCACCCCCTGCCCCCCATGCATCTCCAGAGCAACAGAGGAAGTTTTCATCCCAGCAGCAGAAGCTGGAGCCCGTAGAAAGTCCTGACATTTCAGAGGAACGTTTCAAACAAAGCCACGTTGCTGTGGCAATGGAAGCCGCAGGCCGAGTCTGGGGACACGGCCAAGGATGAGGGAGCAGCAGCCCAGCGCCAGAGGTGCTGGGGCTGCCCGGGGGGTGGCTGCGAGCCGCAGCCCTGCCAGCCCCCGCCCTGCCCGTGCCGGGGGCGTCCCCCTGCCAAGTGCTGCCCTGGGACGACCGAGCCTGGGGTGGGCTGGGGATGCCGGCACACGAGCAGGTCCCGTCCCGTGCCAGCCCCTCCCGCACGTTCTCCTGCTCCTGGCTGGTGACCACGGCTCGGGCCTGTGCTGCTCCTGCACCTGCACGTGCAAGGAGCTGGCGAGGCGCCTGCCGGCTGCGGTGGCGGCTGGGCACAGGCACGCTGGCGGCACGTCACTCGAGGGCCCCGTGGATGCTCCAGGCAGCAGGCTGCCAGCTGCCGTGGGTGTGTTTGCCCAGCACGGAGCAGCATCCTCAGATGACCCTGGCGGAGCAGCTGTGGGCAGGTGCCAAACCCCAGCCCTGGAGCAACCCTTGGCCTCGCATCAGCCCCGGCCTCCTCCCTGTCACAGGAGCCGGCAGCTGCACACGCAGCTCGGGGCAGGGCGCCCGGACGCGGACCCTGCCTCTGCGGTGCTGGTGCTGCTGCTCCCGGTCCAGCCCTGCCCCGCTCCCACGGGTGCAGAATGCTGGGGGGCCCCGAGGTCCTGCGAGCCTGGTGGGCCACATCTGCCCGACGGCTCCCGAGTCCCATGGGCAGAGAGCGGATCCCACCAGGATGCAGGGGAGCGGCTCCACTCACCCAGGAGAGCTGGTCACAGCCCAGGGGAACGGAGCAAAGGGGAGCTGCCGTGGGCCCCTAGCTCGGGCACAGGAGCTTCAACCCACCTCCAGCCTCCCCGGAGGTGCCACCCTCTTGCCAGTGCCACAGAAAAAGACATGTGGGGATGGAGCAGTGGGACATCCACAGCTGGGCTGGCTGGGGAGCAGCGAGAGCCACGTGCCGTCACTCAGATGCTGAGCACAAGCCCAGTGGCTGCATCCCATGCTCTAGGTGACTGCTGTGCATTGGTGGCACCGATGTGCGGGCTGCAGGCATCACCTCAAACCCACCGCCAGGTGCAGCACAGCCCCAGGAGCCCACACGCGCCCTGGAGCTTTGGAGCACGCTCCACACACGGGCGCTTGGGGAGCGGGGATCCCTCCGCCAGCTGCCGCCTGCTGTGGCACGGGGACAACAGCCCCGGTCCCCACTCGGTGCCGGCTGGGCTGGGGGTGATGGGGTGGAGGAGCCACCGCGCTGGGCGAGGATGGGTGTGCAGCTGACAGAGGTCACAGCTGGAGCAGATGTTCCCTAGAAGGACCCGTGGGCCCCATCTCAGCATTTAACGAGTGGGAATGGGAGCACTTTACTGTAATTCCAGCAATTATATTGTTCATCCTTGGCAGCCGACACCAGTTGGTGTCCAGCGCCATGGGATCACGATAAGCCACCTGGCACGGAGACTTGGCAGCGCGCCGTGCCTCCGGGCAGCTGGCCAAGGCAGGGCAATAAAGGGCTGCGGAGCGAGGTGCGAGGTACGGTAAGGGCCCGCCCCGGGAGTTCCTGTCACCGGCCCAGCCCTGGCCCACAGGTGCCGGCAAGGAGGGGCCGTGGTGCCCAGGGCGACGGCCTGCGGCTGCCAGGAGCAGAGCTGCCACCTTGCAAGACCCTGAGCAGGAGCTGCCACCAGGAGGGCAGGATGCTCCAGGAGGGCAGGACCAGCCCTGAGCATGGAGGGGTCCCAGGGCAGCACGACACCAGCAGGGAGCAGCGGAGCCCGCACCCACGAGGCAAAGAGGGGGCTCAGGGATGGGTGGAGGCTGAGCTCAAGGGTCCATACCCCTGGGGACCCCGGTCATCCAGCATCCAGCCCAGCCAGCCCCTCTCCAGCCCTTGCTCGCCCATGGCTGCTTCCAGGCAGGCGCTGCCCCCCAGGCTGTGCTTCCCCGCATTGCCTGCCCAGCCTGGCCGTGCTGCTGGGTGGTCCCTAATGATCCTTGGGGCCGCATGGGAGCAGGGGACAGTTGGCACCCAAGGGATGGGAGTGTGAGCCCTGCTGAGTCATCACTTTGCTGTTCTCATTTTTCCATGGTGCTGTTGTGCAGTTTGCTGGAAGCCAGCTAAGAACCATGACTAATCTGTTCTCAAAACAAGCACAAAGAGAGCAGAAAGGTTTGTGCAAACCCCGCGGGGAAGGGGGGCTGAATCACAATGCAGAGCTGGAGGAAGGCGAGCAGCTGGGAGCAGCTGGAAATGCCCCAAGGCAGAGCAGTGCCCTGTGGGCAGCACCTGCACGGGGCGCAGGGTGGGCACAGGGGCTGCCAGGACCCCTGAATGCGCAGTGCAGCAGGGCTGGGGTACGGTGAGCACACGGACTGGGCTGAAGCACGTGCGACAGCTGGCGCAGGCCATCAGGCACTGGGAAACGCACGGGTGGTACCCGAGGTCTGCGCTCCCATCCCGTGCGTCCCTGCCCCTGTGGGGACCCCACCTGCCCAGGCAGCCCCGGGAAGGAAGCGGCAGGAGTTTGCTCTGGCCGGAATCGGGCATCCATTGATTTGCTGTTATTAAAACCAGAGCTGCTGTCGGGAACTCCGCAGTCTGGCTGCCCTTGCACACGCTTCCTGGAAGGGGCTGTCCCGCGTGCCCTCGCTGGTGGGGGAACGGTCCCACCGAAGCACCTGGCCATGGCCCTCGCCAGCGCCAGGCTGGGACGAGCAGCCAGGGCAGGGGACACCAGGCTGCGCATCCAGCCCCCACGGGGACGGGAACAGGGGAGGGATTTTGGTGCTCAGCACCCCCGTCCCCTCTGCCCAGCGGTTCATGGCCCCGCATCGCCCCGGACCTCCCTGGCCAGGCACAGCGGCCGGGCTCCTCTGGCACCCCCGAAGGCAGGGAGGCAGCGGTGCGGGCAGGGGCTGGGGGGACATCACCCCACATCTGGTTCTGGTGATAACGAGGGCGCAGCGGCGCTCACTGCCCCTTTCATCTGCTCGCTGAAGAGGGTTTACTGGAGACGCGAAGTCATTGCTTCCAGCCTGGCGGGATGAATCACCGCATTGCAGGAATTCTGCCCAGGGGCTTTTCTGTAACAGCGGTGGAATTTCGAAATGGCCAGAGGGAAGTCACTGCCTGTGCCCTCCCTGGGTGTGTGCGAACCAACATGCGGGAGTGTGTCCCTCCTCCTTGCACAACCTCCCATGCAGGAGGTTCCTGTTCCCAGCCGCCTGCATGTACGATGGTCCCCAGCTCCTGTGCCCGCAGCTGCAGCACCTACCACGGGGCACAGGCACAGGCACCCCTGTGGGGTGCTCCCCGCCCAGGGCAAGGAGCAGGGCCCTCGGAGCCGTTGGGGACCCCTGGGCTGCCAAGGGATGAGCCTGGCTTCCTGGTGTGGCACGGGCGCCCCTGCCCACAACACTGTGCCCCCCTGTGCTCCCCGCAGCTGCACCAGCCAAAACCAAGTCCCCGTGGGGCCCCAGGCGTGCCGGCACTGCTTGTGCTCAGCACCGCGCAACCACGGCTGCTGGCAGGTTGTCACCGCGGCGGTTGGACGCGGTTCGGAGCCCCCCAGCTGCTCTCGCACCCACGAGCAGGTGGTGAAAGGAGGGGAAGTGGCCAGTCCCAGCCACAGTGGGTGCACGGTCTCAGCAGCAGCATCTTCCCCATCTTCCCTCTGCCCTGGCTGTGCGCATCCCGCCGGGGTTCGTGCTGGCAGCACCCTGGGCTGACGGGAGCAGAGGACGTGTCCAGCTGCGGACAGAGGGACAGCTGCTGGCAGACACCCCGGTCCCCCCCATGCAGACCCCTGCAGGGTCACACTGCTGGGGGGACTCTGCCAGCCCAGGGGACACCACCGCCAGGGGCTGCCGCAGCCCAGGGGGCACCACCGTCAGGGCTGGCAGGGCGGTGGGAAGGGGGCTGTGGCCGGGGCTTTCCTGGCAGCCAGCGGCGGCCCCGTGGGAGCTGCTGGGCCGAGCCCAGGCGGGCGGCAGGGCTGTGCTGGGGCTGGGGTTTCTCTCAGTTTCCACATGTTGCAGAAACTCTTTCCCAGCGAGAGCAGAGGGGTTTCTTGATAAAGGGGGAAGCACGTTCAGACCAGGAACTGAAACGTCATCTTTGAGACGGGCAGCTCTTCCTCTAAGCCAGACACTGAGTGCAGCCCTGGCTGCTCCCTGGCAGCTCTGCAGTGAAGCGTGGCTGCAGGAGTGACGGTGGCTGCCCCCAGCCCATGCCCATCGCAGTGTGGGGTCCCGCTCGCTCCAGCATCCTGCTCCAGACCCTGCCCGTGTGGGCTCGTCCCGGTCCCTTCTCCTGCCCAACATCCCTGGTGCTGGCTGCCGGGGCACCCATGATGAGCACTGCAATGCCCAACCTGCACCGAGCCCTCACAGCCCAGGGCCAGGAGGGGAGATCAGGCGGGCACCAGGCGAGCGGGGGCACACAGGGGGCTCAGAACATCCCTCTGCCGGCAGGGACCAGGCAGCTGGCACCACCTGGTGCGGGGGCTCCGGCACTGGCGAGGCTGGGGCTGGCTGGGGCCAGGCAGCGCTGCAGGAGGCGGTGAGCTCCCGCCGGCGAGGGGGCTCCGACAGACCCGGCCGTGCAAAGCTGGCAGGAGCTGCTGTGGGAGAGCCCCAGGCTGGTGAGCACAGCACGGGGAGACAAGCCCTGTAGGACCCCAGACAAAACAAAAGCAACCCCAGGTGAGGGGAGCAAACAGCCCTGGCCGCCCTTGGCCTGGTGGGGCCCGTGCTGGAGAGCCGAGCGCATCGCTGTGGGGAAGCAGAGATAACAGGTCCCGCTTCCTGGCGCCTCCTTTCCTGCACAAAGGGCTGCGGAGAGCAACGCGCCGGGAGAAACGCGCCGAGAGCCGCCCTCCCGAAGGCCTGGTGCAAATCCCCTGCGGCGAGCCCAGGCCCAGCCACGCCAGGGGGACGCAGCCCAGCACCGGGCCAGCCGCAGCTGCACGCCTGCCGCAGGCAGCCCTGGCACAAGGAGCCCACGTGCAGGGCCCCGTGGCCACGGCGCCGTTTCCTGGCAGTGGCCACGGGCCGTGGTGGCAGCCACCAGGCACAGCTGCAGCGATGTTTCCCGTAGGGCTGGGTAATTTGCTTACCCTGCTTTGCATGCCTGACGCTGCCCGGGGGCAGGGGGACACAGGGCATGCGTCACGCACAGGAGGCGTGCGGGACAGCCGCAGCCCCGGCCCCACAGCAGGGCACACGTGGGGCTGAGCCGTCCCCATGCTGCCCCCACACCATCCCCCTGCCCCAGTGGTGCTGAGCACGCAGCAGCCTCTCCAGGGTCTGGGGGAAGGGAGGCGGGGGGCGAGGGGGGAGGACCAGGACGCAGCAGGACTTTGGCCGTGGGGAGCTGCTTTATTTTGTTTTACACTTTCCTGGAAATGAACAGCTGCAGGGGCCGCTCCAGCCGGCCTGCTGGGAAGCCGCAGCCCCCTCCCCGCCTTTCCAGGATGCTCCGCGCCCAGAGGCTGCCTACGGCTCCCCCAAGGAGCTGCTCCGCGCCCAGAGGGGACTGCACAGACGCCCTGGTGCTGCCAAACCCAAACTGCCCCTGGATCTGGGCACAGCTCATCCAACTGCCCAAACCCACAAACAACGTTAACATCTCGGTGTGGCAGAGCAACCCTGGCCCCGGTGGCTGGGCTGGCTGTGCACAGCCTCCCCTCCGCAGCAGGCAACGCTGGGCAGCCCACGGGCTGAGAACCCGCGCACCGAGGCTGAGCAGATCCATCCCAGCCAGCCCCATGCATTAGCACCAGGTTGATTTATAGAAATCCAATGGCTGGGGCTGCCAGTGCCTCCTGCCAAACCTCATTAACGGCTGGCCTGGGAGCAAGGCAAACAGCTCGTGCAGCAACAAGGAAATCCTTGTTTAAGCATTTCTGGCCATGCTTGGCCCTTCCCCTCACACCCGGGGAGGAGGGGAGGGGAGGAGGCACAGGAGATGCGAGAGATGCGAGCCTCAAGCTCCCAGCTGGCACCACCTTGGCACCTACAAGGAAGGAGGCACAAGGGGACGCAGTGGGGGCCTGTTCAGGGTGGGAGCCCCCAGGACAGGCTGTGAGCCGGGAGGCAGAGGGAAGCCATGACACAGTGGGGGGCAGAGGGTCCCCCTGCCACACGCCGGGGTCTTCCCTTCCAGCACCACCATGGCAGCACAAATAACCAGGAGGGATATGGGGACAGCAGGGGTGCCCACAGTGGGTGACCGAGGGACTGGCTCAGGTGGGCAGCGCGGCTCAGCCAAGGGCTGCAGGCAGCCAAGGGGCTTTGTGCCTCACTCCTGCGCCTCTAAACCCCTGTGCCACACCGTGCTGTGCTGTGCAGCGGGGCACAACTCGGCCAAAACCAGACAGATTTGTCCAAGAGAGACCCTCTGGTCCACCCTGTGCAGAGCAGCCTGGAAGGAGCTTCCAGGTGGGGTCTCCTGCCCCTCAGTGCCCCTGCTCCTGCCCATGCCAGGTTCCCGTGGGCACAGCGAGCTCCAGGCACAAGGGGCTGCAGGAGGCCGTGGGAGCAGGCACCAGCACCAGCACGCCTGCCCCGTGGTGGGCACGGGGCACCAGCACAGCCAGCGCACAGACCTGGCACTGGTGAGCTCCAGAGCAACCCCAGCGACCTGCATCCGCCTGCCCCACGTGTGGCGCAGGATCTATTTCATCATCTGGAGAAAAGCATTTACTGCCAATAAACGGGCTAATTAATTCTCCTCAAAGACCTCTCAATTATTCATCTCGGGCCACAGAGAAAACAATTACAGCACTTACCTCAGCCCTGCCTGGGCCAGTGCAGCAGCCAGCGTGGGGCCAGGGCTGGCGGCAGGCAGGGCACGCCAGGGGCAGCCCAGCACGGAGCCCTGATCCCGGGGGCGCTGGGAAGGGCGCGCCAGCCCCCGTGCCCCTGTGCAGAGCCAGCCCCTGCACTGGCGCCCTCCCACCCAGAGTGCCCCCGAGAGCCGCTCCTCTCCTCGCAGGAGCCGTCCTGCACCGGGACCCTCTCCCAGCCCAGACCCTCATGCAGCCAGGTTGCTGCCCCGGGCCAGCTGGCTCCTGCGGGGCACGAGGAGGGTGCAGGCAGGACTGTGATGGCCACGGCTCCCGCCCGTCTGCACGGGTCACGCTCGCCCGCTGCTCCCAGCAGCAGAGCTGGGCCTGGCTGTGGGTGCCCGCTGCCTGCGGGGGGGGGGGGGGGGCTGCACCCCCACCAAGCAGCACCGGCACCACGCAGCCCTGCACAGCACCTCTCCGCTGCTCAGCCGGGGACGGGCAGGACGCCGTCCCGACGGGGGCCCTGGTGCCCCGCTGTGCCGTGGGAAGGAGCCACACTCGGGTGCCCCCGGATATCGGCATCTTTCCCAGACCGCGCTCTGGCTCCTCAGCTTTTGGGATGCTCCTGCCCTGCCGCGGGGCTGGGCCCCCTCCCCACGGTGTCACCCCCACGGTGTCACCCACACCCTGAAAAGGCCTCGCAGCGCTGGCAGTGACCGCTCGGCACGGCCCCGCACCGCGATGCCAGCCTGCCTTCTCCCCGCACCTCCGCGGGGCCGGGGCGCAGATGGCGGCCGGGCGGGGGGCCGGGGGGGCCGGGGTCCGGCGCGCTCCCCGCCACCCCCCCGGGCCCGCCGCCGCCCCCGGTGGGACCCCCCGGGGCACGGCCGCGCCGCGGCTGGCGCACGGCGCCCGCCCCGCTCCTCGAGGGCGCGCGGCCCCCGCGGGGCGCCTCCGGCCCCGGCCCCTCGCCCGCCGCCCCGGGGGGCCCCCGCCGGGCACGGAGCCGCCGCCGGGCGCGCTCCCACCTGCGCCCGGCCGGGAAGGGTTAAGCGCCGCGGCCCCCACCCGCAGGGCAGCCGAGGGGCGGGCCTGTCGGGAAGCCGGGATTTCTGCAGTGGGTTTACTGGAAAAGTTGTTGCCGGCGGAGGGAGGGGTCACCCGGGCGGCCGGCAGGTTGGATGGGGGCGCCCGGCCCGGCCGCCCCTCCGCCGCCGCTCCCGGGCCGGCCGCAGCTCGGCGGGCACCGGGCGGCCCCGGCGCTGGCTTGCCCGGCGCGGCCGGGGCGCGGCGGCCGCGGGGCTGCCGGCCGGAGCCTCCCCGCCCGGCCTCGGGACCCGCTCCGCCGGGGGACCCGGCCCCTGCCCCGCCGCGGTGCCTCCTCGGGGGCGGGCGCCGGTGGCGAGGAGCCCAGCGCCGCGCCGGCCGGGCCCCCGCCGCTCCTCCGGGCCGTCCCCCCGCGCCCGCCGGGTGCTCCCCGGCGTCCGGACGGGGCCGTCGAGGGTTTGTTCGGGGCTCGGTCTCGTTTGGGCGCTGCGTGTGCGAACAGCCGCCGGAGCGCGCCCCAAAGAGCTCGGACCGAACAGGCGAAAGGCGCGCCCCGGCACGGCACGGCGCGGGCACGGGACAGCCGCGAGGTTGGCCGCGCTGGGCAGCCCTGGTGGCTCCCGCACACGGGGGCACTCACGGGGGCACCGGGGGCGGGAGCTGGTGCAGAGGGGCCGCACAGCACCTGTCCCTCGGTGCCAGCCTACACCTCCAGCACGACCTGGCATGGGCAGCACGGCACAGCACAACGTGGCATGGCACAGCACAGCACAGCACGGCACGGCACAGCACAACGTGGCACAGCACAGCACACAACATGGCACGGCACAGCACAACACAATGTGGCATGGCACGGCACAGCACAACGTGGCACGGCACGGCACAGCACAGCACGGCACGGCACAGCACAGCATGTCGGAGGCCTGGCTGTCCCCCTGACAGGCTGAGCCAGGAGCCCAGCACATCCCAGCGCTTCCAGGCATCGCTCCATGGTTCCCGACAGTAGGAAATCAGTTGGCTCCACAGCTCCTACCACTCGGGGATGATTGATGCTCACGCTCCCTTTGCCCAGGTCTTAGCGGGGCCCTCCAAGGCTGGCCAACTCCAGCCTGCTGGATAAGTTATCGCACCCCACAGAGCACACAGCGAGGTCGTGGTGCCAAGGCAGCACAGGAGGAAAACACCCCCGGCACATGGCAAGGGCTGCAGGGCCCCCGCCAAACGCTGCAGCCAGCCCACCTCACCATGGCATGGGACACCCCGTGGCACCGGCACCCCACAGGCCCCGCACCGCACACCCTGCAGCCCAGCAGGACCGCCTCCACAGCTCCAGCAGCACCAGTCCCAAACCCAAGCAGAACCAGGCATCTTGCTGCACCCAAACCCCCCGATGGCCCCCCTGAGAGACCCTTCCCTGGCCCAGTGCCCAGGCAGGGCAGCCCCGAGCCCCATCCCGCCCCTGCCCCATGCAGAGTTCCAGCAGGAGCAGGGCAGAAATCAGGGAGCACCCACCCCAGACGGCAGCGGGTGCACCCCAGCACCCCAGCAGCCCCCAGACCCACCAGCTGTCTGTCTGGGAGGCAGGGAGCAGAGCTCCTGGTGCTCCCCAGGCTGCGTCTGCACAGCCTGGTCGGCGACCCTGGGCACGTGTGTGCGGGGGGGCTCAGCCCCAGCCCCAGCGATGGCTGAGGAGCCTGGAGACACATCAGCCCCCAGCCCAGGCCCCCTCTGAAGGACCCACAGCGAGGACACCCAGCAGGGCCCCCAGCCCCAGGGTGGCGGCCAGGGGGGCAGGACGTGCGCTGCCAGTGCGGGCAGGGGCGCGGTGCCGGGGCCTGGCTGCTCCCAGAGCCGGCTGTGGGGCCGGAGGCAGGGGGGAGCCCGACCCGGCTCCGGGAATCGCCCCAGCGGCTGCCAGCTCCTGTGGCAGGGGGAGGGCGTAGGGAAACCCGATCCTCCCCAGCGGGATGTGGGATCCGCTCCTCGGCCAGGGCCCAGCAGCTAATTTTAGCCCTGGGGAGGCACCTTCACAGCATGCGCTCAGCCCGCGGGTGGCTGCACGCTCGGTGGGGCCAGGAGCCGCTGGGCCGGTGCTGGCACGTGGTGGCCACAAGCCCATGGCCAGCCTGGCCCCGGCTGAGCCCCCCCAGGCACTGGCCAAGCCCCCCGGCTGCCAGCCAGGCGCCAGCACTGCCCTGCGGCTGCCCACGCGCCTGTGGCCTTGGCTCCTCCAGCCCCGCACGTGGCCACAAGCCTTCCCCTGGGTGTCCGGTGCTGGCTCCCGCTGAGCCCCCCCACGGCCCTGCTGGGCCCTGAGTGGCCGGGGGGGCAGATGCTGGCGGCTGCGGGGGCCTGCTGAGGCCGCTCCTGGCGCTGGGCATCGCAGGCAGAGCCCCGGGGGCTTGCAGTGAGGGGGCTGCAGGACTCGGGAGTCTGCAGAGGATCCTCACCACGCAGCAAGGTGCTGCAAAGGGTTTGGCCACCTGCAGCGAAGGTGTCCCCAGCCTGGTGCCAGATTCCAGGCCCATGCCAGGGCTGCCACGGGGCTGCTGGTGGGAGGCTGCACGCTGCAAAGCCCCGCACCACCCTGCCAGTCCCTGAGCTCAGCACTTGCAGACACCGCGCTCAGCCCCACGCTGTGCACGGTGCTGCAGTTGGCCTGACAGCCCTACGGGGCACCCCGGGACCCACCGGCAGCGCTGTGCCTCAGCCGACAGCGCCAGGAGCAGCAGGAGCGGGTGGGCAAGCGGCTGGGGAGGCCGCAGCCAAGGCGCGATGCAGCCGCCCGGAGGTGCTGGGTGCCCAGCCCGCAGGCACGCTTCCCCCAGCCCTTCGCCCGCGGCCTGGCCACGGGGCTGCCGCACGCTTACTGGAAGGGGAAGCTGCTGGGAAGGCAGCGCGTGCGGCGGGGAAGCCTCGGGGAGGAGAGGCGAGGTGCGGGGAGCCGGCAGAGCTCGGCTGTCCGTGCTCCCAGGTCCAGGGCCAGTAACGGGAAGCGTCTGCTCTCAGTGACGGTAAATCAGATCGGGGAGATTAGAGGCCTTTTTGCCTAATCATGAGCAGCTTGAAGTTGGAGGACAAGTTCCTGGAACAAAGAGGAAATGGAGGCAGTAAATAAAGAAAAACTGTTAACATGTGGCCCTGTGTGTGAAAAACGTCTCTGTGAAGGACTGTTTATGGCTCACTCATCTGCAGGGTGACAGCGCGGGCTGTGGCGGGTGGCAGCGAGGAGGCCCCGCGCCCAGGCGTGCGGGCAGTGAGCCAGGGGGGCTGCGGGGCCGGGGACGGGCGATGGAGGAGGAAGGCAGCAGCAGAGCGGGGCCGCAATGCCCGCGGCTGCACCAGGGACATGGCACCAGGAGGCTGCGGGCACAGCATGCGCGAGAGGAGAGGCACGAGGCCCCTGAGGGGAGGGATGGGGGCCTGCGCCGCTATCCCCCGGCACTGGCAAGCGCTGCAGCGCCCAGCCTGTGGCAGCCCTGCTCCACCCGCAGCACAAGGGGCACAGCCCAGGGGCTCCTGGCAGAGCCCCGTGCGTGCAGGCCAGCTGTGTCCATGGAGCATCCCGTGTGTGCAGCCTCCCACCTGCTCCAGCCCGAGGGGAAGGAGGCAGGGGTCTCGCTGCTGTGCCAGGCGGTGCCCCGCGGGGTGCAGCAGGGATCTGTGCCAGCAGCCAGATGCCCACAGGTCCCCCTCCTCAGTGCAGGGAGAAAGTGCTGAGAGCTGCGGAGCTGCCCGAAGCTGACAGCGGCGCTGCTCTAATCCGTGTTTACCCGGCAGTGCCACAGGGCTGCTTGTCAGCTGTTTGCAGGGGCAGATGCAGCCAGAAGCTGGAGACGATTCCCAGCAGCAAAGGTCACCCCGTGCCTTTCCTGTCAGCAGTGTGGCGGGAGCAATTGCCATTAAACACACTTCTCTGTGTGCGTGCAGACTCGCAGGTCCGCCCACAGAACCGCAGCTGAGCGGGGCAGGCGGCCTCGTGCCACCCGGGCTCCCTGGTGAGTTCTGCTGGTGGGACGAGGGGCCACAGGGGGGCATGGGGGCATCGAGCAGCGCCCACCCCACAGCCCCAGCACCTCCACCTGCCCCTGGCACGGTGACACCCGAGCGGCCACAGGCACAGCGCAGAGGCACAGGGTGGGGAGGATCTGCAGAGGGCCGGGCGCTGCAGGGCACCAACGTCCACTGAGCCAGCCCCAGGGGGTGCCTGGGGGCCCGTGAGGCAGGAGCAGAGCACCCGCCATCCTCAGCTGTCCCTCGAGTTGCCACCCTCATGGCCTGGGTGGCCTCAGGGTGCCTCCCACGCTGCAGCCCCGCCGGGGAGCGTGGCCGGCTGGGCCGCAGGCAGCGGTGCAGGACAGCCTGTCCCTCCATGGACTACGCGCCCCGGGAGCCCTTGCGGCAGGGCGGTCCCGGCCGTCCCGGCGGTCCCGGCGATGCTGGCGGTGCGGGGCGCGGGCGCTGCGCTCCGCCGGGCCTGGCTGTGTGGAGTGCGGCCCCGCCGCAGCAGCACGGCGAATGGGGGCATCGGAGCCGGGGGCGATGCGTGGCCGGTGCAGGGCGGAGCGGCCCCCGGGTGCGTGCAGGCAGCTGGCGGCAGGCTGAGGGTCGCAGCTGGGCTCAGCACCGCCTGGGCGGGCTGCGCTGGACCCTCTCGGAGCAGGTGCTGGTGCAGGCCCAGCTCGGCACAGCCACTGCTGCGGGGTCTGGTTTGGTGCAGGGCATGGGGGTGAGGGGCAGGCCTGTCCCCAGGGACTGGCACAGCTGCAGGGACCCCGCTGTCCCCAGCAGGTGCCCGCAGCACGTGGTGGACCTGCGCAGCGACACCGTCACCCAGCCCAGCGAGGCGATGAGGCGTGCCATGGCTCAGGCTGCCGTGGGAGATGACGACTATGGCGAGGATCCCACGGTCAATGGTGAGCATGGGGGAAGCTCCTCCTGCGCTGCAAGGGGCAACGGGGCCAGGACTGGGGAGGGGGCCAGGCCTGTGGGTCCCGGGGCTGAGGTGCCCCCTCCGAGGGCCAGCAGACCTCCCTCTCACACAGGCTCTCTGTGCCCTTCCTCCGTGCAGAGCTGCAGCACCTGGCCGCGAGGTTCCTAGGGATGGAAGAAGCCCTTTTTGTACCCACAGCCACGATGGCAAACCTCATTGCAGGTGAGCACCCAGAGCTCAGTACAGCTCTCCCTCCCCAGCCTCACTCCCCTCTGGGAGAGCCGCAGTCTTGCTCAGAAAGCTCCAGGTGTGTCACGTCCGAATGGCCACAGGGGAGAGCCCGGTGGAGAAGGCAGCTCGGTGCTCCTGCTCAGCTGGGTGCCTCTCCTGTTGCGCTCAGCCCATTCAACCAAAAGCTTCAGCAGTGCAGCATGACTCTGGCCAGACCCCAGAGCCGCCGTCCTGCTTCCCGTTGCGGATGACCAAACCCCTTACTGGTGGAGAGGGCACCCATGCTCACCCCTCCTCGTGCTCCATTAACCTTTACCCAGCTCACTTTCCTGCCCTGCGCATGAGCAGGGCTCTGCTGTGCGCTGCAGGGAGGGTGGGCTCCGCTCCAGCTCTGGCCACGTGCGTGTACGAGGCAGGGAGGGCGGGCAGGGCCCCCCAGGGCCCCCCCAGCTGCTCCCCACCCTTGCCCTGCTCCCCTGCCTCCTGCCACGGCAGGCAGGCCCCACGGGCACACAGACCCGCCCCACACACAGACCGCCTCCAGCACTCTCCCAGGGTCGTCCCCCCGTCCCGCAGGAGACGTCCTGCTGCAGAGCGGTGCCACCGCAGGAGCCGGAGCCCTGCAGGGCACCAGAGCCGCAGGGCCACGGGCATCCCCAGCTGAGCCTGCGCCTCCCTGCTCGGGGCTGCCCGCGGCCACGCTGCGCCCTCACGGCCCCTCTCTGCCCCAGTGATGTGCCACTGCCAGCGCCGGGGGGCTCAGCTGCTCCTGGGGGCCGAGGCGCACCTGCACGTCTACGAGCACGGCGGGGTGGCGCAGGTAGGTGCCGGCCTCCGGCCGCGGCACGGCGCCGGGGCTCCCTCCGGGGACGGCGGCTTGCTGCTGCCCTCCTCTGGCTGCCGGGGCCGGAGGGAAGGCTCCGGCCCGGCCCGGGGCAGCACCGCCCGAGCCGCAGCCCGGGGCTGGCGCTGGAAGCGGGGGCGGAGGGGACGGGGAGGGCAGGGCCGGCGCCCCCCAGCTCTGCTCCCCGGGCGCAGGTCGCTGGGGTGCACTCGCAGGCGCTGCCGGACCTGCCCGACGGCACCTTCGACCTGGAGCAGCTGGAGCTGGCCGTCCGCGAGGCCCACGGCAGCCGGTACCGCCCCCGCCCCGAGCTCATCTGCCTGGAGAACACGCACAGCTCGGCGGGGGGCCGGGCGCTGCCCCTCGCCTACCTCCAGCAGGTGGGAGCCGGCGGCGGGCGGCACGGAGGGGCTCGCGGAGGGGCTGGCGGCAGCGGCTCCCGGTGGCACCGGCGGCTCCCGGTGGCTCCTCGGCCCCTGCCCAGGTTCACCGGCTCGCGGAGCGCTACGGGCTGCGGGTGCACATGGACGGGGCGCGGCTGATGAACGCGGCAGTGGCCCAGGCCGTGGAGCCGGCGCAGATCACCCAGCACTGCCACTCGGTGTCCCTGTGCTTCTCCAAGGTGAGCTCGTGCAGGGAGGGAGCTCCTGGGGCTGAACGGGAACAGCACGAGCTGGGGCCTCGCCCTCCTTCGGGGCACGGGGCAGGGGCTGCGCTGGGCCAGGGCAGCGCTCAGGCCGCCCTCTTGGACCCCCAGGGCCTGGGCGCCCCGGCTGGGGCCGTGCTCGCCGGCCGCCGGGCGTTTGTGGCGGAGGCCTGGCGCGTGCGGAAGCTGCTGGGCGGAGGGATGCGGCAGGCAGGCGTGCTGGCAGCCGCTGCCCGCATCGGGCTGGAGCAGGCAGAGGCAACGCTGCGCAGAGACCACAGCAACGCCCGGCGCTTCGCTCGAGGTATCTCGGGCCCTTGGCCGAGGGCCCCGGGCAGGGCTTGAGCAGCCTCCCCTCGGGGAAGCCAGGCACGGGGCTGGCAGCCTAACAGCCCGTGCCTCCCTCAGGCATCCAGGAGCTGAAGTCACCTCTGTGCTCCGTCAGCCTCCCGGCCGTGGAGACGAACATGGTGATGGTGGCGGTGACGGGGGGCTGGCCGTCCCCAGCAGAGCTCTGCACGTACATGCGGGCAGTGAGCGAGGAGGAGCTGGCTGAGACAGGCCACGCCGTCAGCGTGCTGCTCTTCCCCTGGTCAGCACACACTCTGCGCGCGGTCTGGCACCGCGACGTCTCAGCCCACGACACCGAGCTGGCACTGAACAAGCTGGGCTTTGTGGCCAGGAAGTGTCAGGAGAGGCTGGCCCTGGGACCGGGCCCTGCGCCTCCGAGTGCAGCGGGGCACTGAGCCCGGACGGGAGCGTGCCTCCCCCAGCCCCAGCGGGGGGCAACAGGCTGGTCTTCAGGCTGGGGCAGCCAGCGAAGGGGCTGGGACCACCCGCAGCGTGCTCCAGGCACGTTCCCCACAGGCTGCAGCACAACACCCACCCACCCCTGCCTGCCGCCCCGCAAGCCAGCGTGCCAGCCCAGCCCTGGGAGAGCGAAGTTCACAGCTTCCCGAGCGAGCACCACGGCTCCTGATGTCTGGGAGCTCCTTCCCAGACATGCCCTGGGGACAGAGGGGAGCCCGCAGCTCACACCACCATCCAGGCCTTGCCAAGGCAGCTCCTCACCCAGCAAACATCATCTGAGCACTCTCTGGTCCTCAGCCCGCACAGCGCCCAGAGGCAGAGCCAGGCACCCCCCGCCCCGGGCACCCCAGCATCTGGGGCCGTAGGGGCTGGGCTGCACAGGAATATCAGGGCAGGAAGCGTTCTCTGCAGCCCTGTGTGCTCAGCTCAGTTCTTGCTGCTCTAACTGGGGTCTAAATAAATGTGTTCTGGCAATGCTACGGCTGTGCAGGGTATTTTCTCCCAAGGCTGCTCCCTCCCGTTGCTATGTAGCAGGGATATTTTCATAGCACAGAGGCCCCCATGGAAGGGCGAGTGCACCTGAGGACATGCAAGTGTCTCACAGCCACAGGACCACCACCACTTCACTGCAGCACCACAATCCGTACCTGACCAGGACTGTCACACAAGAAGCCCTTCTGCAGGACCTGAGCTGTGCAGGAGGGCAGCTTCTCTGTGTATCAGCTAAGAGTACTCGATAGCTGAGCACAGCACCGCCTTCCCTGGAAGATTTACACCCAGGCAGCGTTTATTCCTATTTTATTTTGTATTGGCAATCAGCAGTTTAAGGCAACCCGAGGGAGCAAACTGCATCATCTGGTCACCCAGACAGGCCCCCAGCAGGCCCGCAGCCCTGTGCACCGCAGCTGGCCCAGCCCCAAGGACAGCCCCAAAGCACAGGAGCACCTCGGTGAGGGAACACCAGCGGTAACTGGTGCTCTCCTGCTGCAAGCCCCCCTGCCTAGTGGCAGGCCGGGAGGAGCAGAGGAGGCACATCCGCCCGAGAGAGCCCTTACAGAGGGGTGTCTGGGGCAGCAGCCACCCAGTGCCACCAGAGGAGACCCAGCAGGCTGGAACAAGGATGGAGCAGAGCAGGGTGCAGAGGCTGCCCGTCACTGCACAGGGCTGTGGTTTCCATCTCCAGTTTGCTCCCAACATGCCATCAACCTCTTGCAATCATGTTCAGAATGACCTGGGATGAGGAACCAAATGCTGTGAACAGTGCCTGGCCCCACTGCCCCGCTGCTCCTAATCCGGGGGAACAATCCCCCTTTCCAAGCCCTGGAGGCGACAGCCAGGCCCCGCGCAGCAGCCCCGCACTGCCCCACGAGGCAGGGGAAGCACACGTCACCACCACCCTCCCTTCTGGCCCGCAGAGCTGAGCTGTGCTCAGGACAGCGAAAGATGGTGGCTGCAGGGGACAGGGGCTCTCCCCTTACCTGTATGAGGATATAGGTGTCCTCCGACAGCTTCTCAATTATGTCAAAATGATCCACGGTGGCAAGATCCAGCAGGGAGACAGACCAGCCGGCTGAGCGCAGGGCCTGTGGGGAGACAGCACCAGCGCGGGGGAGCGGACCCTGATCAGGCCCCGGAGCGCAGCAGGAGCGATGGTTCATCAAGGATTAGCATCCTCCCCTGCTGACAGCAGCCATCACCCCAGCCGCAGAAATACCGCTCTGGTACAGCACAAGAGCACCTCACCCCAGTTTAGCCTCATCAGGGGCATCTGGGTGAGCCTGAGCTCGGCCGGGCAGCAGGCGGAGGATCCTTCCCAAAGCAGGCGCCAGCAGAGGCTCAGCACAGCAGGCAGCCACGCAGCACTGCTCTGCCGCCAGCCCTGCTCCTCTGCTGCCCCACACCGCCAGCCCAGAGGTCTCCAAGCCAGAGCCCCCTTCTCTTTAGGGTTCAAGAGAGGGAGAAGAACAGGACCGAGCAGGACAGCCCACGCAGCATCCTCAGAGCTGGCCGAGGCGCTGCGGGGGCTCACCTGGCTGTACTCCTGCGACTGCCTACGGAACTCCGGGGAGTCGTGCTGGGCCACAGCCACCAGCACCTCACAGGCTGCAGCCGCAGGCACTGCTTGTGTGATGCACAGCATGGGGCTGTTCCTCTGGGCCACTTCCCTGGGGAGGAAACATTGAAGTGCCGAGGCTGCCAGAGCTCCACTCCGCAGGCGTGGGCAGCGCAGGCTGCACGGCTGCTGGTGTTTGCCCAGGGGCTGCACTGCCCAAAGCCACACGCGCACACAAGCTGCCTGTGCCCCTTCCCAAGCGCGGTCCCTACAGTGGGCAGACTCACCAGCTCATGTTCAGTGCGTCGTTCACGTAGGTGTGCAGAATGGGCTCCAGGTCGTACAAACCGCTCACCAGAACAGCTCCTGCAGGCACAGATGGGGTGGGTGAGTGGCCCCGCAGCTCAGTCCCCAAGTCAAGGCCCCAAGTCCCGGGCCTTCAAAGGGCAGAGGAAGACCTTGGCTCTTGGCAGTGCTGCTGGCACATACCCCCAGGGTAGCTTGCCCAGGAGCCCGGGTTCTTGTCCCCCAGCACCCATGGGCTGCAGCCAGCTGAGTCAAGTCATCTCACTCAGCTTTACAGACTGCAGAACTGGCTGCCTCTGGCAGCTGGTACAGCCGGCAGAGAGGGCCGTGTCCAGGTGCAAACACCAGCTCACCTGCAGCCCTGCCCTGGACAGAATTTCTCCCCAGGCCCCTCTTTGCCAGCAAGCTGGCAAAGTTCCCTGCAGGGATCAGACCCCACTGCCACGTGTCCCTGTGCCTTGGCAGCTCAGAGCCACGCACCTGGGTCAGGAAAGCAGGAGATGCCCCGGTGCAGCCCCCCGGTGCTGAGCACCAGCCTCCCAGAGCAGGGGGAGCAGAGGTCTGTGGAGGCACTACCTCTAATATCAGGAACCACTCCAAACTCCGTCCAGTCTGTGCACAGCACCATGGCTGCCAGGTGAGCCCCTGCCGAGTGTCCACACAAGTAAATACCCCTAAAGAGAAGGAGCCGTGAGCAAACACGGGAAGAAACAGCACAGCACACGCTGCCTGGGGACATCCCAGGCAGAGCGGAGGGAGCAGCACAGCCCCAAGGGCTGCAGCATGGCCACGATTCCCAGTACATCAAATAAGCCCTTCTGCAGCGACAAAGGAGTACGGACAGGTGCTGCCCGGCACTCGGCCTGAGGCACTGAGGTTTTATTACAGCTCAGGGCTTGTTTACCCCATCCAATTGCTGCCACAGCCACCTCCGAGCACCGAACCACCCAGGGAGTGACGTGGGCACGCTTTGCCTGGAAGGGGCTGCGGCAGCAGGGGCCGGGGACGCTGGGGGCCGTGCGCTGCCCACCTGATCCTGGAGTACTGCTTCGCCAGGAAGGCGAGGCTGCGCCGCACCTGCAGCACCATCGCGTCCATGTGGCCTGGGCAGAGGGCAGGGTCAGGAGGGCACCGGGCCAGCGAGGGGAGTCACGGCCGCAGCAGCACACCGCCTACCTTTGGGAGCTGTGTCGTAACCCACCGCCACCACCGCGACGCCCCGCGACACCAGCGGGGGGGCTGCGAAACCTGACGCGTCCTTACTGGGGGGGGGGAGAGAAGCTAGCCGCGCTGCGGGGCAGGCGTCCTGCGGGGCTGGCTGGGGGCGTCCACAGGGCCCGAACACCCGGGGCGAGCCCGGGCTTAACGCTGCTCTCCGCAGAAGAAGAGGTAAAAGCGGGGCCGGCAGCTCCCTCCGCAGGGGAGCCCTCACCGAGGGGCCGCCTTACCTCAAGCACTGCCAGTAGCCTCCGTGGATGTAGACGAAGGCGGGGAAGGCTGCGTGGCACGGCACGGCACGGCACGGACACGGCACGGACACGGCACGGCACGGCACGGCACGGACACGGCACGGACACGGCACGGACACGGCACAGGTGAGCAGCGGGCAGGCCCCGGCCCGGCCCGGCCCCGCCGCCCCCCCGGCCCCCACCTACTTTCGGAGGGCTCCGCGGGGAAGTAGAGGTCGAGCCTCTCGCCGTCCGCCTCCCCGTACGGGACGTGCAGCGAGCTCCGCGTGCTGGCCCGCGCCCGCTGCGTTCCTGCGGGGCCGGGGGGAGGCTCAGCGCCGCCACCTCGGGGCCCGGCGGGACCGGGCGGGCACCGGGCGGGCACCGGGCGCCGCCGCTCACCTGCGGTCACCGCCTCGATGTGGGCCCGCACCGCGGCGTCCCCGCGCAGGCGGCGGGCCCAGCGGCTGGGGGAGTACTGCTGCTGCAGCTCCTGCGGGCCCACACGGCGGCTGCGGCGGCTGCGGGGGTCGGGCCGGGCCGGCGGCACCGCGCGCTGCCCGCCCCGTTACCTCCGCGGCCATGTCCCGCCACCGCCCCCGGCTCATGCCGCCGCCGCCGCCGCCGCCTCAGCCGTGCCGAGCCGAGCCGTGCCCGCCCGCTGCCACTGGCCGCCGGGGGCGGGTCGGTGTCGGCCCGCCCCGGGGCCATTGCCCGCCGGGGCGGGGGCCGGGGCCAGTCGGGGCCGTGCCGTGGCCGCCAGGGGCCGCTCGGGGCCGCTCCGTGCCCGCCCCTCGGCCTCGGCCCCGCCCCCGCGGGCACGGCGCCGACGTTGTGCGCCCCGCGCGGGGCCCGCCGGGAGCCCTGCGCGGATTGGCCGGCGGGCGGCGCGCGGGCGCGGGGCTGCGTCCGGTTGGGCGCGCGGCGGGGCGCGGGGGGACCATGAGCTGCCTCACGGTGCCCGGCGTCCAGCCCGGCTCGCCCGGCCGGCCCCGCGGGCAGATCCAGGTGCGGCGGGGCCGCGACGCCCGGTCCCCGGTCGCTCCCCGGTCGGTTACCGGGGGTCCGATGGGTACCGGGAGGGCGCGGGGGCAGCGCGGGGCGGTGGCGGGACGGGGCGGGGCGGGGCTCTGCGGGGGGGCGGGGCTCTGCGGGGCCCGGCGGGCTCCCGGCAGAGCGGTGCCGGTGCCGGTGCCGGTGCCCCGCTGACCGTCCGGCTCTGCCCGCAGGTGATCTTCGGGCCCATGTTCTCCGGGAAGAGGTACGGCCGGGACCGGGCGGGGCGGGGGGCAGGGAGCGGGGCCGCTGACCGGTTGTGTCCCGCAGCACGGAGCTGATGCGGCGGGTGCGGCGGTTCCAGCTCGCCCAGTACCGGTGCCTGCTGGTGAAGTACGCCAAGGACACGCGGTACGGCACCGCCGGCGTCTCCACGCACGACCGGTGAGTCCCCGCGGCCGGAGGACCCCCGCCGCAGCCCGGCCGCCCGGCTCACCTCCTCCTGCTCCTTCCCCGCAGGAACACCATGGAGGCGCTCCCCGCCTGCCTCCTCAGGGACGTGTACCAGGAGGCGCTGGGCTCCACGGTCATCGGCATTGACGAGGGACAGTTCGTAAGTGCATGGCCAGGGGAAGTCCTGGGTGCTCTGCACTCCAGTCTCTGCCAGGACGCCCTGTGAAGGAGGTCTGAATCCTCTGCTTTATGCTCAAACACCGTAGGGCAGTTTGATCCTGCTAGACGATATTCATTTTAGTCAAACCCTTCCCTTTCCTTAGTCCCCACAGGCCGAGGACAGAGGCTCTCCATTTCAGGAGCTCTCATTTTCTCATAGGCAGCATGGCTCTCATTTTCTTTGTGGCCCGTGCTACTGTCTGGCCATGTACTGCTGGATCTGGAGTGAAGTGCTGCTCCTTCCTCCTGAACCTGCTGTTTCTGTGCCTCCTGTAGTTCCCAGACATTGTGGATTTCTGTGAGATGATGGCTAATGCTGGGAAAACTGTCATTGTTGCTGCTCTCGATGGAACTTTCCAGAGAAAGGTAAAGCATTTCTTCTTTTGGTACAGTAGCTGTACTGGGAACCTCATGGAACCCAACCAACAGAACTGCCCCTGTCTTGGCACAGGCTTTTGGGAGCATCCTGAACCTGGTCCCGCTGGCTGAGAGCGTGGTCAAGCTGAACGCTGTCTGCATGGAGTGCTACCGAGAGGCCTCCTACACAAAGAGGCTGGGAGCAGAGAGGGAGGTGAGTTCCCCTGGAACAGAAAATACTTCACTAGTTTTATCTTGCTAGCCCTGCTAGCCTAGAAGGGATCTCCTCAGGTGAGATGAGCCCTGCAGCGTCCCTCCTCCCATGTCCTTGCCAGGTTGAAGTGATCGGAGGAGCAGACAAATACCACTCCGTCTGCCGAGCCTGCTACTTCAGGAAGCGGCCTCAGCAGCCCGGGTCAGACAACAAAGAGAACGTGCCCATGGGGGTGAAGCAGCTGGACGTGCCTGCCGCCCGAAAGATCTTTGCTTCTTGATTGCTGGGCTTCGGCATGGGGGGGTGGGGGGGAACGAGGGAAGAAGCCAAATGCTGTGGCTCCCAGACTTCAGATATGGCTTCCCCTGCTTTTAGCAAAACTGTAAAGTGTCATAGCTCTGCCTGCTAAACCAGGCTGCGGTTCCTCTGCGCCAAGTGCCAGGGCCAGCTGGACCTGATGCCAGGGGGGAGCTGACGACAGAGTCTGACTAAAAGGGAGTTCCTTTCTCAGAGCACGGAAAAGAGTTTTAATGACTGATGCTGCCACACAAACAGGTACTGGAAAGCTGCCGCGCTGAGCCAGGCTGCAGGGCATTGGTAGCTTGTCATAGCTGTGGTCTGCTTGCCTAGACCCTGCATGCGTTCAGACTGGCCACTGGTAGCTGGGTCACTTGCCTGTGGACACAACCATTTCTTTCTCTCTTGTGTGCTGTTGCTAAATTCCAGGTTTCTTAAGACAATGTACAGTAACTTAGTATCTGAAACCCACTTCCTTTCTAATGTAGTCTGAGGAGATGACCCTTTCCTTGCCATAGAGCTGTGGCACAACTTCAACTGACACACACAGCAGCAGCCTGGCCCTCAACAGTCTCTTAACAATTGTGTGCAGCTTGCCGTTACACTTGCTGGAGATGTCTTGCAAGTTTTTTGAAATAGAAGAGGGGAGAAGGAAGGCTTGACTTGACAGCCTGACTTCTAGGCTCTTTCTAGCCTTTGAGGTTAAGAAGTGTGGAGTCTAGTAATAGTCTACCTGTTAAAACAGACTCCTTTTGAAATACACCACTTCAGGAAGAGTCACCTCTCTAAAATCAGGGCTTTTTGCTCAAGTGCTGCCACTTCACAATGCTTAGTTATCTGTGGAGGGTTTGGAAGCTCAGGACTTAATTTGTAAAGGATTGGGCTACAGTTACTGTAAAGATCCAGCTACCTGGAAAAGGGTCTCTACTTTGAGTAGATGGTTCTTGACTCTAGGTCACATACCCAGCTCCCTCCTGAGCCTTCCAAAAATTTGAGCCTGATGCTTCCTTTGCTGTAACATAACTGAAGGATCTTCTTCCTTCTTCCCCGCTTTGCTTGACTCAGCTTCTGGAAGTTTTTTTTTTTTTTTTTTAAACTTCTCATAAAAGTGCTTTTTCTTGTAAGTCAGAATCCTTAAGCTCCAAGCAATAGCTCTCGGTTCTGGTCAGGCTGATTTGGTCAGATCTCCATGCTCAAATAGACTCCTCTCTCCAGTGCTTGTTTACTTACACACTAGTGAGCAGGAGGCGCCTGCCAAGTTAGGTTCAAGAGATGCCTGAAATCTCTCTTGCTCTGCATGACTTGAAGCAATTAGAGCTTTAGTATTCACAAGCACTTCACTGCCAGGCCTGGGATTTCCCCTTAAGGACGAGGGGAGGCAGTAGTACTACTGTTCTGGGTTAATAAATAACGAAACTGCCCACGTGTGTCTTTTTGGAGTAGTCTGGTACACAGGTTCCTGCACTTAGCAGCCTGTGCAGAATGAGTGCTCATAAAGCAGCAGCATGTGTTGGCAGGCTGGTCACACGGGTGCTGTAGGAGCTGCCTGCTCAAACTGTCTGTTAAGCTGTCCACGAGGAGCAGGAGGACTTGCTAAAAATAGGCACTGGCGTGAGTGCAGTGTTTGTGGTGCAGCAGGCAGCTGGGTTCCACAGCTTCCCCTCCTGGAACCCCCAGCCAGGTCTCGGGGCAGAGGGGAAGAACCTGGTTCTGCTTCCTCAGAGAAGAAACGCAGGTGGTGGCTAGGTGAAAAAGTTTATTCCATCTCTACAGTGACAAACAAAGGCATGTTTGAATATCAGCCCCAGCAGCTACAGCTCGCATACCCCACACTGCTGCTGGGAACAGCTTCACAACAGGCACGGCAGCAAACAACCTGAGACAAGCCAGCCCGACAGGCCCAGCACAAAGGCACGGTGTGGCCCCAGCTCGGGGACGGCAGCTGCCGAGCAGAGCGTGGCTCAGAGAGCAGCATGCGGGACACAGGGTGACAGCCTCGTGTCTCCAGAGGCAAGGGGGCTGCGTGGAGTCAGCAGGGAAGGTGCTCCAGGGGGACCTTCCCCGGCAGCACCTGGACCTGTGACAAGACCGGGGCCACGGCCCTGCTGTGAGCCCAACACCCACCGCTCCCACAGATCCTAAAAAATGTCATCTGAGCACCAGCTGCTCTCGTGCGGGCTCTGGGGAAGGCACAGCACAAGGGTGCATATTCAGAAGATGGGACTTTGGCATCAAGCTCAGCCGGCAGCAGCCGAGGGAGGGGAGGAAGGCACGCGAACCCAGTGGCAGGCAGGAGCCAAACCGCGTCAGGCAGCTGTGCTGGGGATGTAACGCTCACGACAGCAGTGGAAGGTGGCACTTGAAGGACTGCAGCCAGCAGTGCCAGGAGGGGCCCAGGCCGTGCTCGCCACCGCTTCCTCCCACAGCTGCTTCCCCAGAGGGGCAGCAGCAGGGCTGCAGCTCAGCCGGCCCCCGTGCACCAAACCCACCCAGAGGAGCTCGCTGCGCGCAGCGGGTCCTGCTCGGCACTCGCCCATCACCGCTGCACGGCGGGGAGCTCACAGCTCCACAAGCGCCAGGCCCTCTCCTCTGCCCCAGCACCAAAGCTTGGTGGCTTCCACGCAAAGCAGCTGCCACCCTCCTGCCCCCTTCCCCGTTCAAGTTCCAGGTCCCTTCCTTCCCACCCCACAAGAGAAAATTGCACTTGTACAGCCGTCCCCACCGGACCGCCCGGCCCAGGGCTCAGTACACCGGCGGCGGCTGGTAACCCTCCGTGGCTTCCGCGGTCTGGGTGAAGGGCGGCTGCTGGTAGCTGTCGTGGCTGATGTTGGGGTAACTGGAGTAGGGAGTCGAAACCTCTGGCGTGGGGTCAACGTAGCTATGAGCAAAGTCTTCCACCCCCATCTTGTATCGCTTGTAAGCAAAGGCGATCAGGAGGCCCTGGAGAGCAGAGGGCTGTCAGAGCCAGGCGCCCAGGCAGAGGCCGGCCCCGGTTGCAGGGCCAGGCGCTGCTCCCCAGACCCTGCCAGCAGGGCCGGGCTCCGCCGGGCCTCACTCACCCACGAGAAGATGGAGAAGAAGCTGAAGGTGATAACGGCACGGGCCGAGTCAGCCCCGATTTGCACGTCCTTAGCCTGCGTCCAGGCCCACTGGTTGGTCAAAAAGCAGAAGCCAACGAACCAGAGGAACGTCCAGAGGCCTGCGGGAGGAAGCGAGCGTGAGCGGCAGGCGCTGCGTCCCGCTGGTCCCCATGGATCCCCAGCCGCAGGCAGCGCGGCACGGCCGGATCCTGCTCGCAGCCGGCCCCCGGCTGCCGCTGAGGCGGGCTGGAGGGCAGCGGAGGTGCACGGCCCGGCACAGGCACCTGCACGCCGCTACCTCCGGCTCCCCAGAGGACTTCTGGCTGGCAACGCGTGGCCTGCAGGCGCCGTGCCAGCGGGAGCAGCTCCCTCTGCCAGGCACCGAGCGGCGGCCACGTCATGGGACGCGAGCGGCCATTGCAGGAGGCACGGCCCTGCCCCGGGGCGCCCGTACCCGAGAAGCCGAGGTCTGCCAGCACCAGGTACTTGCGGTCGGTGGCGTTGCTGATCTGGGGGAAGTAGGCGTCTACCATGAAGAAGAAGATGCAGGCCAGGAAGGCGAGGACGCCGATGCCGATGCCGTAGCGGCAGGCGTCCTCGTTGTGGTTGAAGATGCAGAAGAGATCGGGGGAGCTGGGCTGGTTGGTGTAGCCCTCCCCCACCAGGCAGGCGAACACGATGAGGGCGAAGACCTGCGGGGGACAGCGGGCGTCCGGGGGCCGCACCGGGCCGGTGGGGCCCCCCCGGGGCTGCCTGGATGCCCCGTCACCGGGCCGGGGGGGCCGGAGGAGAAGGGAGAGAGGAGGGGAGACGGGCAGGCCCAGCGGAAGGGGAAGGGGAAGGGGAAGGGGAAGGGGAAGGGGAAGGGGACGGGGAAGGCCGGGCCGGGCCGGGCCGCCCCCCGGGTCCCGACTCACCGCGCTGGCGATCCGCGCCAGGACCTGCGGCTGCTGCACGAAGCGGGCCGGGTCGAAGGCGCCGCCGGCCTTGGCCGCCCCGTACGCGCCGCCGCCGCCCTCCATCGCTCCGCCGCTCCGCGCTGCCCGGTGCTCCTGCGCGGCACCGCCCCGGGGGGGCCGGGCCGGGCGCTCCCACCTGCTGGGCCGGCTCTGCCCGCCCCGACGGGACGGGGCCGCCCGCGGGGCAGGCGGGGCCCGGGGCGGGGGGAGCGGGGCTGCGGGGGGGCTCCCGGGGGCCGGCGGGGCTCTGCGCCCACGGGAGCCGCGGGCTCCGTCCTGAGCGAGCGCCGCGGGACGGGGGGGACGCGGCCCCGGGGGCGCCCACGCCGCCAGAACCGGCCCCGCGCCCACGGCCCCTGCCGAGCGCGACCCCCCCCGGCCCGAGCGGGGCTCTGCACCGGGAGCCGCCGCGCTGCGGGACGGGGCTCCGCGCCCACGCGAGCCGCCGCCGGGACGCCCGGACGGGTCTGCGTCGGCTGCTGGTACCGGAGGGGCGCTCCCGTAGGTCCCGGGCCCGGAGGGGGATCGCGGGGGGGGCGGCTCCCACCCGGGGGCGCGGGTGGCCCGGGACCCCGCCGGCGCCGCCTCCTGCCCGGAGCCTTTGTCTGCGCGGGGCGGCGGCGGCTGCTGCGGGGCGGGGAAGGGAACGGGAAGGGAGGGGAGAGGGAAGGGAAGGGAGGGGGACGCCGCCTGCCGAGCCCCTCTCGCCCCTCTCGCCCCTCTCGCCCCGCTTTCCCGACGGCCGCGCTGCTGGGAGGGGGTCGAGGTCTCTGCCCCGGGGCGGGTGGGAGCCCCCGGCTCGGGACGGGGCTGCGGGTTCCGGGGCTGCCGCCGCCGCCGGGGCCCTCCCCGAGCCCAGCGCCGGGGCCGCTGCGGGCTCCCAGCCGCGGGGCAGCGGCGGCTCTGCCCGGGGGTCCGCACCGGGATGCTCTGCCCTGCGGGAGGGCTCGGGGCTGCCTCGGAGCGCTCCCGTGCCCCGGGAGCTGCAGCCGGGACCCTGCCCCGCTCCCAGGAGCGCCAGCCCCGCTTTCTTCCGCGCAAAGCCTCCTCCCTCCCTTCCTTCCTGCCCTCGCTGCAGCTCGCTCTGGGCCGTGGCGCCCCGCGGCTCTGGCTGAGCCCCGGCTGAGCCCCGCGGCTCCTCGGCTCCCAGCTCCGGCCCCGTCCCGAGGCCAGGAGGGACCCGGCGCGCCCTGGACAAGCCGCAGGAGCGGGGGGCGAGGAGCAGGGGAGCGAGGAGCAGGGGGGCCGTGAGCGCCAGCGGCACGGGGCTGTGCTGACATCCTCCCCTTGCTGTGGCAGGGCGTCGTGCGGGAGGCTGAGGGTGCTGCGGAGGCTGCTCGGCCCCGGCAGGATGTCCCAGCCGCCCACCTTCACCCTCCACCTCCCTGAGGACACCGAGAGCGACAAGTGAGTGCGGGTCTGCTTTGCTCTTCCACTCCCCGAGCCCTGCTCTCGCTAGCCCTCAGTCTGTGGGATCCTGTGGGATCCTGCGGGATCCTGCAGCCTCAGCTGGGGGATGCAGCACGGCCCAGCTGCTGGGCAGCACCACCCGGCTTTGGGCTGGTGCCGGGGGCTTTCCCAGGGCTCCATCCTCAGAGCCAGGCTGGTGGTTTGAGCCTTGTGTCCCCGCAGCCAGGAGCTGAGCCCGGACAATGAAGGAGCCCTGCACACCTCCTTCCGCCAGCTCATCCAGGAGCAGAGCAGCTTGGCAGAGGCGGGCACAGAGCTGGAGCTGCAGGAGAGGGGCAGAGGTAAAGCACAGCAGTCGCAGCGGAGGGTAGGATGGGGACAGCGCGTGTACCCAGGGCTGCCTCCTGTCCGCAGTCCCACCTGGGGCTCACACCGCTGCCACAGACAGAGCACTTGTGGGACCGGGCTGGACCAGCCTTTGGGGACACAGAGGAGCATCCCCAGGGATGGGGTGCTGCAGGGAGGGTATGTGCCAGGGTGGGTACCCAACCTCTGGGCCCTGAGCACCCCAGCTCTCACCGCCCCCATCCCCAGGCCGCACAGCCCACCTGGCCCCCCCGGACGCCTCTGTCTCTGCCTGGCTGGAATCTGGGCAGGGCGAGCAGCACCCGGGCGATTCCACCACCCTGCGCATCCTCGCCAGCATGCCCAGCCGCACCATTGGTGAGTGCCGCCTGCCCTCCTGGCCCCCCGGAGCCACCCTTGCCCAAGCTACACCGGGCTGGGAGCTCTCCCATCTGCCGCAAGCATGCCCCGCTCTCCCTGCGGCCGCCCTCCCCAGTGTCCTGCTCCCACATGCAGGGCGCAGCCGCGGGGCCATCATCTCCCAGTACTACAACCGCACGGCGCGGCTGCGGCGCCGGAGCAGCCGCCCGTCCCTGCAGCAGCTCAGCCGCGCGGCGCGGCCCAGCCTGCGCCAGTACGACCTGGAGACCGACCCAGCCCGCGCCACGCTGGAAGGTGAGAGCTCCCGTTGGGGTGGGGGCAGGCAGAGCCAGGCATCGTCCCTGCACCAGGGCTCGGGACGGGCATGTTGCGCCCCAGCCAGCTGTGTCCTACTGAGCCCCTTGCGCCCCCAGACAAGCGGAGCCTGCTGGCGAAGGAGCTGCTGAGCCTCTCGCCCAGCCAGCGCAGCCACATGCTGCTCTCGGTGCCCCTCAGCCTGGCGGAGAAGCGCGCCCTCCGGTAGGTCCCCCCCCCGCCAGTCCCCTGCGGGTCCCGCAGACGGAGCCACCCCCTGACACCCCTCCCTTTTGCCGGGCAGGCGGGAGCTGAACGAGCAGAGGAGCCCCCTGGGGCTGCGCGCCCACCACGCGGCCACCCCGTCTCCCTGCGGGCGGTCCAAGGACTACATCGCTATCGTAAGTCTGAAGCGCGGCGGCCGGCACAGCCGGAGCAGGCGGGTGGCAGGGGCTCTGCTGCCGCGGGGACCCCGGCCCCGGTGCCCTCACCAGGCTCCCTTTCCGCAGGGCTGCCGGCACTTCTGGTACAGGCTCCTCGCGCTGCTCCCCGCTGCACAGCCCTGGCACTACGCCCTGAAGCAGATCGGTGGCCGCTTCGGCTCCAGCGTCCTCTCCTACTTCCTCTTCCTCAAGACGCTCCTCATGTTCAATGTTTTCTCATTCCTCATCCTCCTGGTCTTCGTAGTGGCCCTGCAGGCTGCGTATCCCCCTGCCAAGGCCAACCAGCAGTCCTTCACTGGCTTTGAGCTCCTCACAGGAGCGGTAAGCACCTCCAGCGCGTCACTGCCTGTGCCTCCCTGCACTGGGAGATGCTCCTAGCCCGGTCCCTGCCCTGCATCCCTACGTCTCCCATCGTGGCGATGCCCCGGTCCCTGCCCTGCATCCCCTGCTGCAGCAGTGCCCTGGGCCCTGCCCTCGCACAGCCAGAGCCCTGGGCCCACCAGCACTGGGGGTGCGAAGGGGGGTGCCCGCTGCTGCCCCATGCTCTGTGCCCCGTGCCAGGCTGGGCAGGGAGCCGCGGGCACCACTGAGGTCACCGTGGGCCTTGTTGTGCACTTTCCCGCAGGGCTACTTCACTCACTCGCTGCTGTACTACGGCTACTACAGCAACATCACCCTCAATGACCCCTCTGCCTCCAGCCTCAGCGGCAGCGTGGCCCCCCCTGCAGCCCCCCCACTCCCCTACAACATGCCGCTGGCCTACCTGTTCACCGTTGGGGTCTCCTTCTTTGCCACCTGCATCCTGCTGGTGTACAGGTGAGTCGGCAGCGCCCCAGCCCTGCCGGCCGTGCCCTGGCTGCCCAGCCCTGAGCCCCTGCCGCCACCCCTTGCCCCCCTGCTGCAGCATGTACCACTCCTTCGGGGAGAGCTACCGTGTGGGCAGCTCTGCGGGGGACCTGGCCATCAAAGTCTTCTGTGCCTGGGACTTCAAGGTGATCCAGAGGCGCTCGGTGAAGCTGCAGTGCGAGAACATCTGCACCCAGCTGAAGGTGAGGAGCTGGGCTGGAGCTCAGTCCGTGTGCGCCCCGCGCCCCGTGGTGGGAAGGCGAAGGCGTGCACGGGAGCCAGCCCAGGCCACGGGGCTCAGCTCCCCGCTGCGCGGGGGGTCCTGCAGCGTCGTGTGCACCCTGACTTTGCCCGGCGCCCTCTGGGTCCCACCCAGATAAATTCTCGCACCAGGGGTGGACCTGGAACATGTTCTCAGCTGCCCCGGGCTGCTCAGCAGCTCCGCTGGCACTGCTGTCTTCCAGGAGCTGCTGGCCGAGCGGCGGTCCCGCTCCTGCCCCCTGAGCCTCTGCCAGCGACTGGGGCGCGTCGCTGTCCTTCTCCTGGCCTGGGTCCTTTCTCTGAGCACGGTGCTGGGCTGCGTGGTGGCCGTGCACTACTTCTCGGAGCACATGCACGCGGTAAGCGCGGCCCCCGCGCCGCACGGCAGCTCTGCCGGCCTGGCGTGCGGGGAAGAGGCAGGGCTCTCCAGGCTGACCTGGGGGGCAGCGCAGCCGGAGGAGGCAGGGACAGCCCTGCTGCACCTCCCTCCTGCTGCCAGCGTTTGTGCTCACGGCTGGGCGCAGAGGGGCTGATCCCACGGCCGGCACAGCGAGCCCCAAGGCGCTGGGCTGCAGGCGGTCGCACTCATCCAGGCGCCTGCTTGCCAGGTTCAGCAGGAGCACCGAGCCCTGGCGGGCAGCAGTTGGCAGCGGGAAGGCATCCTGCTGGTCCTGCCCCTCACCGTGTCGCTCCTCAACACGCTGATGCCCCATCTCTACAACTTGCTGGCGACATGGGAGAGGCAGGATTCCCCAGAGGTGGAGGTCTACGTGGCCATCTGCAGGTAGGCTGCCTGGGGACGGGGCAGGGGAGCCCCCCAGACACGGGCTCGCTGTGGGGAGAGGCCCTGGGGCCGGGGGACCCCCCATATGTGGGGTTCAGCCCCCCCGCCTAGGGCTCAGGGCCTCCTGTCCCCGCTGCTGCTCTCCAGGAACCTCCTGCTGAAGATGGTGGTCCTCGGCCTGCTCTGCTACCAGTGGCTCAGCCGGAGAGTCGTCTGCTCCGACGAGGAGGTTGGTGCTGGCCAGCGATGTGGGGCAATGTGGGGCCAGGCTCTGCCGAGCAGAGCTGGCTGGGGATGCGCCACCCGGGCTGTCCCTGGCCCAGGGAGTGTGGAGCAAAGCCAAGGCTGCCGTGCCAGCACCGTCAGGGGTCTGGCAGCACGGGGTCTGCTGGGCGGCACCGCTGGCACCACTGGTGGGGAGAGGGGCAGTCAGCCGGGCAGGGACACCCCAAAGCTGGGACAGCCAGGGAGAGGTGTGTGGGAGAGGAAGAGGTCACCCAGCCCTTGACACCCCATGGGGGAGCCATGGCAGGGGAGAAACCTCCCTGTCTGCCTCGTACCACCCGCGTTTGTCTCCCCAGTGCTGGGAGACGTGTGTCGGGCAGGACCTGTATCGCTTCATGGTGATGGACTTCGTGTTCACTCTGCTGGACACCATCTTTGGGGAGCTGGTCTGGAGGTAACGTGCCCCGGGAGAGGTCCCCCCCAGCACGGCCCCGCTCTCCTGCTGGGGCGGCTCTGCAGCCACCAGAGAGTGAAGACCGGGTGCCCGACTTCTCGCAGCGGCTGTCAGAGCAGAGCTTCTCTCGTTCCCCAGGCTGATCTCAGAGAAGAGACTGAAGAGTAAGCAGAGGCCTGAGTTTGACATTGCCCGAAACGTGCTGGAGCTGATCTACGGGCAGACCCTGACCTGGTGAGACATCTTCAGCCTGGTGTGGCTCATCCACTGCTGGCAAATGCCACACGGTGCTGATATTGCCTGTGAGCCCTGCAGCGTACGGAACCCCCCCGGCCAACACGGGAAGGACAAGGGAAAGGCAGCAGCAGCCTGGCAGACCGTGGTCACAGCCCTTGGTGCTGGCACCGTGCAGCCACATGCACACACTAGGAGGTCTGGCCGTGGCAGGAGGGGTGAAAGCCATCAGTGGAGTGTCCTGGTACCAGTCCAGTGTCACCTGCCCAGCTGGTGCCCTCCGGAGCTCTGGAGGAGGAGCAGGTTCTGGTGCATGTGCAGCCCCTCGTTTGTCCACACCATAATGGCACTCGCTGCTCAGGGCTCCCCTCTGCAGCCCCCAGCCTCACACCACCCTGCACAACTCCCAGCCAGAGGAGGAGGTCCAGAGGTCCAGATGTGTGCTGCTGCCTTTGCACTGGCAGCACAGCTGGCAGACAGGCTGTAAATGCACCAGGGGCCAGTGAACTGTCAGGTGCTGCCCAGCCCCGACAGCAAGACGAGCCTCCAGGCACAGGCTGTGCAACAAACCCAGCGCAGGGCATCGGGTGCTGGCTCTCTGCTTTATGAAAGCCGGACTGCAGCTGGCATTGCTGTCCTGATCCTTTCGTGGCTCTGAGCACCATTAGTCCCCATGGGGCTCAGTCGCATTTCCCTCTCCTCCAGGCTGGGTGTTCTCTTCGCACCGCTCCTGCCAGCTGTGCAGGTGCTGAAGCTGCTGCTGCTGTTCTACATCAAAAAGGTGAGTGCTACCCCCGCAGCTCCCGCTGCAGCCTCGCCGTGGGCAGTGCTGTCCTCACGTGAGGGCAGAAGTGTTGCTGGGGTCCCCCAGCTCACCTGGCTGCTGGACGGGGGGACAGGAGGGCACAGCCACCCTGCGTTCGCTCCTGGGGTCACTTTGTGGGAGGCGGCAGCACGCAGCTCTCTGCTCCTTGTCCCCAGACCAGTCTGATGCAGAACTGCCAGTCCCCCAGCAAGCCCTGGCAAGCTTCTCGTATGAGCACTGTGTTCATCACCCTGCTCTGCTTCCCATCCTTCCTGGGTGCTGCCGTCTTCATCTCCTACACCATCTGGTCGTGAGTACCTGCCAGACCACAGGGCACAGAGCTGTCTGCTGCTAGGGGCAGCCGCAGCAAAGGAGAGGAGCTTGGGGAGATGGTGCCTGCTGCACCCTGTCCACATGCAGAGTGCACGACACCCTGCACAGGGCTGTGAGCTGGTGTCCCCAGCTGCGGGCACTGTCCCAGGCAGTGAAGTGCTGCCCTCTGCCAGTCACTGCATGTGGCCTGGCAGCCGTTGGTGTGTGCCTGCTTCTCCCAGCCCGGCCGTTCCCAGATGCTCCTCAGTGCTGGGCAAGGGGATGAGGACCCCCCCCCCCCCGCTGGAAGCAGGGCAAGGCTTGGCCCCTGGAGGGCTGTAAGCCTGCCCCGAGAGCCAGGACAGTGCCCTGAGCTAGGGGCACTGGCCAGCTGGGCCGCCCAGAACCCAACAATCCGCCGCTCAACAGCATCCGACTGACCCCACTGCTCTGTCCACTCAGAGTGAAGCCGTCAGAAACCTGTGGCCCCTTCCAGGGTCTGGAAACCATCTACAAGTCTGTGAATGTCTGGGCAAAGTTGCTGGAGAAGTCCAGCCCCAACATCACCTGGCTCACCTGGCTCCACCAGTACCTGGTGGAAAACACCTTCTTCCTGTTCTTCCTGTCCGGGGTGCTGCTGTGAGTATGGGCCAGAACCCGAGGCTGAAACCTGCGCCCGCACTTTGTGGGTCCCGCTGTCACTGCCGTGGCCCTGGCAGTTGGGGTGCCCCTCCTGGCCCAGGGCAGGGGTGCAGCATCCCAGCCCCAGGGACCTGTCGATGCCACCATCCCCATCGTGCCTGTCGTTGCAGAGCCGTGACCTACTTCAACATCCAGGTGGTGAGAGGCCAGCAGAGGATCATCTGCCTGCTGAAGGAGCAGATCGCAAACGTGCGTGAGCTCTGCCTGCTGCCCTGTGGGCTCTGAGCCCCTGTCCCTGCAGCCCCCAGCCCCGGGGCAGCTGGATCCGGGCTCCAGCCCTACCAGTGCTGCTGCCTCAAAGGTGCAAGAGCACATCCCACAGGGCTGCTCACTGCGGCATCTCTGCTGTTGCAGGAGGGAGAAGATAAAATATTTCTCATTCAGAAGCTTCACTCCATTTGCAAGCAGAAAGAGGGATGTGCCTGAGCCCCAGGTAAGGCCCAGAAAAAGGGGAGAGGCAGCTGTCAGGGTGCTAGGGGACATCAGGGTGGGGGCTCACCCTGTTCCCTGGACCCTCGGCGTCTCACAGAGCCTGTCTCTCTCCTCGTAGTGTCACAGTCCCCAGGAAGGAGCGAGACAGACAAGGACAGCTCACTGCCAGAGGCTGGGTCTGGTCACTCTTTCTAAGCCACCACAGCATGGCGCTGGAAACAGCGGGGCCTGGCGTGCCAGGGAAGCTTTCCCTCCACTGGCCTGCAGTGGCCAAGGATTGACTTGGGCACGCCGCCCAACGCCTCCCCGGGGATGCTGCGGCACAGGGCTGGGGGCACTGCCACCAGGGACACGGCAGGCACAGCAGGACCGGGGCAGGACCAGGGACAGGACCAGAGCCCTGCTGCTGTGTCCAGGGGCACAGCTCCCCGCGGCGCTGGCTTGCAAGCAGAGCCCTGTTTGTAAACAACTCTCCTCCTACGGTCAGCCCCGCCAGCCCCGAAAGCAGCTTCTGGACTGCTTCCAGAAGCCTTTTGGAAGGGGCACAGTACGGTTTTCTGCCTCGGGAAGGCGACCAGCAGTGTCCCGTCCCCACGGCAGCGAGGCCGGGGGCTGCCAGGCACCACTGCAGCCCCCAGGACAAGCGCACCCAGGGACACACGGGCTGTGTGTGGGGACGGTGGGCCAAGCAACCATTAAAGGGTGCTCCTGCAGCTCGGGGTGCGTCTGAGCTCTGTGGGAGGCAGGAGCTCTGCCTCCGGGGGCTGTCTGCCTCCCCGGAACGGCGCCGGCACCCCCCGGGGGACCGGCACCCGTCGCGGGCTGCGGGCCGAGCCCACGCAGCCCCGCGGGGCGTTATCGGTGCGGGCACGGGCACGGCAGTCGCTTATCGGCCCCGCCAGGCCGCCGGCCCCGCTCCTCCCTCGGAGCCCGGGGCGGAGCCGGGCCGCGCCTTGGCCCGGGTGTGGAGCCGGGGCTCGGGCCTTGAGGCGTCCCGGGAACGCGCTGGGCCGCGCCGGGCCGCGCCGGGCCGGGGCGGTGGGAGGAAGGGGGGTGGGGGGGAGGCTCGCAGCGATGGCGGTCGGGCTGCTGCACCTCAACGGGTGGAGGTAGGGGGGCCGCGGGGCGGGCCGCGGGGGCGCCGGGGTGGCTGGGGCCGGAACAAGGGCGCGGCGGGCGCCGGGGAGGCCGGGCCGGGGGGCTCCAGGGACGGGGTGGGCCGGGGGCGCTGGGACGAGGCCGGGAACGGGCCGGGGAGGCTGGGGGGGGCGGGGGGAGAGACCGGGAACGGGCCGGGGGCACCGGGAGGCCGGGACGGGCCGTGGCTGGGCCTGGAGCGGGCCCCAGCCGCCGCGGCCCCCGCTCAGGCGCTCTCCTTCCCCGGGCAGGTCGGGGACTCCCAACGGCACCGCGAAGCGTGAGTATGGGCACCGGGACGGGACCGGGGGGGGGACCGGGGCGGCCCGGCCCCGGCCCGGGGCCGCAGCGCTGCGGCCTCGCCCGCCGCCCCCCGCGCCCCTGCAGCAGCCCCTCGGCAGTGACGCTGCGGCAGGGCGGGCAGCCGCTTGCCGTCGCCAGCTTCCCGTTCCCTTTCAGTTTTCAGCTTTGAGAAGGTTTGTGACTACGTGCAGCAGTGCCGCGGCATGGTGGTGCCCTTCGCAAAGCAGCCCAGGTTCCGCCTGCGGGTCGGTGGCCTCGAGGGGACCTTTCACGAGGGGCAGGACGAGCTGCTGCAGTGGTGCCAGGCGCTCTACCTGCCGCAGCCCACCAGGATGGCCGTGGTGGGCACGGTGGATGACGTGCCCTGCCTGGCCACGGGGCAGCAGCTCATCATCCTCATCGCAGAGAGCGGCGAGGTGTATGCCTACGAGGAGGAGACGCTGCACAAGGTGGCCAAGAGCTTCCCTGAGTTCTTGGAGATAGGGCTGCAGCTCCTGGGGAAGGAGGTCTACCACTGCGGAGAGCACATAGTGCCACTGGTAAGCTGGACTGGCAGGGAAGAAATCTGCAGCTCTTCTCGCCTTGGAAAGATGCAGCCTGAGTTTGCTGGCGTGCCTGGGTCTGCCACGCCATTGATCCCACCTGCTTCAGGTCCTAACAACTCCCTGGTTGTTCTTCCAACAGGATGAGGAGGAACGGGACAAAGAGCCAGCAATCCAGCAGATCAGACGGAATGTCAACGAATTCATTGAGAAAGGAGAGGAAGAATTTCATAGTCTCCTGGACTTACTGGAGAGCAAGCCTGCTGTTGCTTGTTAAAACTGTGTGTGGGACAGGGAGGAGATGTGAGGAAATGTACTTACAAACGTTGGTGTTGTAAAATTGCATTTCTTAAATGTTTGAGTGGTTTCAAATTTTTTTCAAAATTCCAGCAGAGCCAGGGCTGTGCCTCTGTCCTGGAGGCAGCACGCTCCAGCTGCCAGCAGCAGAATCCCTCGTTTAACGCCCCCTGCTCAGGGTTGGAGTGGGTTTTGAGCCTTGCTCACGCTCCAGACGCCCGCTGTGCCTACAGTTGGGGCAAACCTGCGGCTCCCTGCGGGGCTGTGTCTGCCGCTGGGAGTGGGAGCAGGGCCTGCAGCTGTCCGGGCAGCAGGTTACAGCAGTTTGCAAGGGTGTGGTTTTATCTCTTAAAAACACATTGGCAGTGCGATAGGTCAGGCTGCCTGAGGACGTCATTGCTTTGTGGAGATCTCCATGGCGCATCTGGAGCACGAATGGCTGGGACCCCTACCACTTGTGTGACCAGTTTGCCCCGGCTCTGTGCCCATACTAACAACTTTTCAGCATTTTGTGTGTCACCTGTGCCAGGGGAGCGGCTAGTCCACGGGAGTGACCTCAGGGGGACACCCCCGAGGCACAGTCATCCCTGCTAACCAGGAAGGCTCGTTAGCTCGCGTTCAGTTGTCTCTGTCTCTCCTGGGCAGCCACCCCCCCCTTCCTTGCTTTCCGTGCTGCCAGCACCCACACGCTCCCCCTGACCACTGCGGCGCAGCCCCTGAAAGGCTCCGTGCCTCTGAGGAGCCCCATGACAGCCACTCGCCCTGCTGGCAGTGGGGGCGGAGGTCTCTGGCCTCAGTGAGCCCCCACCTGGGGCACTGGTGGGGCTGAACTCTCCTGCTCCCCACTCCCAGGGCTTGGTGCTCCAGCACGATGGCATGGTGGGCACTGGCAACCTGTCCCCATACGGAAGCTCTGAGCTCTCAGGTTTGAGTTTCGTTTCTGGAGAAATGAAAGTGGAAGCAAGAGTCCTGCCCCTCCCTTGCACAGCTCTTCCCTGTCACACTCCAGCAGTGCAGTACATTTAGAAAAGCCACTGCGCCAGCAGCAGGGTGAGAAGCACCAGGTTCAAGCAAACGCCGGTGGGATTCCTCAGGCTGGGACTGGGGAAGGAGTGCTTGCACCAAGCGCTGGTGGCAGTGCAGGGAACTGGGCATCTTCGTTAAGACGGCGTACCCTGCACTGAGTTCTGTGGCTCAAGAGCTTGACAGCAGCACAGACTCCAAGGATTCTTTGCTTCTGCCAGGTAAGTGCTGTTGCTTGTAAGTAAGCAAGCCATCTGTTTCCCCTGCAGACAGGCCCCTCGGGAGCAGGAAACCATCCCCAGACCCTCCCAGGGAAGCCCTCCTGGGCTCGCAGCCCACTGGCAAGTTTCCCCTTGCAGCTGAAGGTGGAGGAATGCCTAGGCAGCCTCCCCAGAGTGAAAATGCTCGCTTGGCCTGAGGCTGCAGCAGCTCTGCTGATCGCTTGCTCTGGGGAAGGTGCCCTCAGGTGTCTGCTCCGGCTGCTGCCTCTGGCTGGGAGCAGCCCCGGGACCCCCAGCCACGCACCGCATGGCACTGCCCGAGCAAGCAGCCGGCACCCCGGCTCCTGCTTGGTGCATCGTGCCCCAGGGGCACAGGTGCAGGAGCTGGCCAGCCTCAGAGGGGTGACCCGGCTTCCTGCCCTTCCAGCACAGCAGGGTTCTGCTGGCTGTTTTCCTAGAGCCCTGCGGACCAGGACACAGCTGCTGCAGTACCAGGCTACGTGTCCCCGATGGACTTCCTGCACCAAAACCAGGTGTGTGAGCACTGCCCCTTCTCTCCAGGAGGCAAGGAGAGACATTCTCCCGTGTAGTATCTTGGCCAGAAGCCCAAGTGGCGCCATCTTCAGATGCTGAGGGACATCCCAAGCCCATGCAGTGCCTTGCTCAGTGGCCATGGCACGCGGGATGCTGGGGAGCAGCCTGGTGCATGGCATTGCCACTGGCGCGCCCAGCCTCTGCGGTGCTGGGCTTGGCTTCACGTGCCGTTGGGTGTGCAGAGGGGCTGGGACCCCGCGTGGGTCCCGCAGTGCACACCAGTCCCCTGGGCAGGCAGCAAATACGCACGGTGCGGCCACCAGCCCGTGGCAAGCTCTGCTCCCGCGCCTGCCCGCACCTCAGAGCCACGCTCCTCACAGCGCCGCACCACCAAGCCTCCTCTTCCTCCCGCAGGGCCCTGGCCGCGCTCCAGCACAGGACGCTCGGAGGTAAGGCTGAGCCTCGCCTCCCCTCTCCCCCACTTGCCAGCAGCCACCCCCAGCCCGGCCATGCCCCAGGGGGACGAGCGCTCGCCCCGCAGCCTGGAGCACCCCCGGCACTGCTGCCACTCGCTCCTCTGTGCTCCAGCAGGATGTTGGCGGAGCAAGAGGAGCGTCGTAAAAGCCAGCTACAGATGAGCGGGAATCTCTTCATCAAGCAGTTCTTGCTTTTGCTGAATCAGAAGCAGCCGGCTGACGACATCAAAAAGCAATACATAGAAAAGGTCAGCACTGCCACCGCTGTCCTCCCCACCCATCTGCGGCCAGCCTCTGCGCTGCTGCAGGTCCCAGCTGGGGTGGGGGCAGCGCTGTCGGCAAAACCTCCGCGGCAGCCGGCACCCAAGGGGGGGAGCTGCCCCGTGCTGGGGCCTGCTGCCAGACGTCTGCAGGGAAAGGGGCAGGAGCCCCAGGCCGGAGGCACTGCTCCTGGTTTGAGCAGGGAGCTGGTGCCCAGAGTGGAGAAGCTGTTTGGAGCACGGGCAAGCAGGAAGGGGCAGCAGGGGAGGCGGGGGGCTGGGGGCAGCGAGCGGCCACAGCCGGGCAGGCCGGCGCGGGGGCTCTGCAGCTGCGTTCCAGGCACAGCTCAGTGCCGGGGTCTCCGCTCGCCAACAGGTGCTGCACGCAGTGTTCTTCTTCGGGAGGGTGCACAAGAGGATGGTGGAACCCACTGACTTCCTAGGGCCCAAGGTTTGCCGGACTCTGCAGGCGAAGTTCCCCAGACCGTTCCAACAGTACGGCACCCACCTCCCCGGCCTGACGCCCTACTCCATCCTGCTGCAGTTCGTGAGTATCCCCACGCGCGCACGGCTCTGGAGGTGGCTCCCTTGGAGCCGGGCGTTCAGTCCCACGGCTGGGACAGGACGGACGGTGTGACAAACCCAGCACGGCCGTGGGGAGGCCCAGGGAACGCACCCCCCCAGCAGCAGCAGGACGGGCAGGGCAAGGGCTCTGCCGCTGGGAGAGAAACTCCTCGGGGCGGTGACGTTTCCACGTGTTTGTGCAGCTGCTGCCCCAAACCCTGCACACTGACCTTGGCTGGCCACTCACTGGCTTCGTTGGGCACTGCTTTGTCTATTTAGTGGCTGGGTCATTTCCCTCAAAACAGCAGCCTTACACACCTCCACCAGCATTTAGCCTTTACGACGATCTCTTTTTCCAATGGTACCAATCCTGCTCCAAAGCCAGGCTGCCACTAGACAGCACTTCAACAGACAAGCAGACGCGCGCTCTCACGCCCAAAGCCAACCCAACATCCTTACTGTTTCTCTAAACGTCCCCCATTTTGTCAGAACCCTTCTTGTAGAAGTTTCTCTCTCAAGCTTTCCAAGTCACCACGAGCTGTACTGACCAGCTGCTGCTGAACGGACTCAGGGGAACGGAGGACAATTTCTGAGTTTATCTTTCAACCGCACGCTCATCCCCTTCTCTTGCAGAGTATCATTTCCTGGGGAATGAAAGAGACAGGGAGGGGTCTGTACCAAGGGCTGTGTCTATTCCCAGGGCTCTGAAGTAGCAGGCTGCAGCACCCAAGAGCAAATGGAGTCTTTCTTGCGTGACTTTAACAAAACTCTGCAAGAAGAATTGGAGCGAGAAGCCAACATGAAGCCCAGTGCGTTCATCTTCAGAGCTGCAATTGTCGCCTTCAGCATCTACAGAGACCCCGAGGATGGAGCAGCCCCTCCTCTCTTTTATGGAGCATCCCTGTCCTGCAGCGGGCTGCTGGAGAGGAAGATCATGATTGATGTCCTGTGCATAAAGACGTGGCACAAGGCGGTGGCGTTCGCGGTGCACCACGGGGAGCACAATCTGGCCATCGTCTTCCCTGATGGGGTACAGTGCCGGGCCTTCTACTACAGTAACGGAGCCTTCGTGGAAAAGCAGCCCTGCATGAAATGCAGGGAGATGTTCCACGTCGACTTCCAGCCACCTGCAGACAGCACCGGGGAAAATTCCCAGTGGCTATACGGTAACTGTGCCGAGAACGAGAGCCTGAGCAAGCTGCTGCAGGGCATCCCGGGGCTGCAGGAGAAGGTTGTCTCGACACACACTCCCCCCCAGCCAAACACCTACCAGGCCATTGAACAAGAATTTACAGACATCATAGAAAACAGTTTTAGAAATCACCTTCACCAGTTGCTTCAGGAAAATCATTTTTTTTCTTACCTTCCTCTTCAATTCTTCTGAACCCAGGTGAGTGCTGGAGAGGTAGCCACAGGCCGGTGCTTGCCGCAGCTCACAAGACACCCCTGACTGCAGCACCCTTGCAGCTCCACCTGCCCCCACCCATGAACTCCCGCAGACCCCCACCTTTGCACAGGCTTCCCCGGGCCACCTTGCCGCGCTCTGTCTGGTGCAAGGCACGCGGGGCCACAGCAGTCAGGAGCGCTGCACGCATGCAGCCCCAGCCCAGGCTCCCAGCCCCACTGACCAAAGCACTACAACTGCTCTTGCAGAAGGTACCAGCACAGCCTCAGCAGGAGGGCAGGAAAGCCTTCTCACCCTGCCTTTATGTTGCTTCCGAAACCAGGCTACATGCTCACAGCAGCAGTGTCTGGACAGGGCACAGAAGAGGCAAAAGTGCAGCCTCTGAATGGCACGAGGCAGCCCAGCTCCATGTCTGCAAACTGCGCAGTGATGGGGAATCCGTTTGTTCCTTGCTAGACTCAGCAGCACAGGGCTCTGCTTTTAATCTGTGTAAATAAAGATGTGTATGTGATTTTCAGTCACGTACCCGATGATTTGCAACAGAGACTATTCATTTGAGAAGCCCCCTCCTTTCACCTTTGTGTAGATCCAGACTGTTCGGCTCTCGGGCACAGGAGCTGCATCTTCCTCGTGACGCAAGCGGCCAGCAGGGCCTGCGCACGCAGCACGCCCTCGGCCGGGCTTTGCTCACAGGGGCTCAAAGCCTGGAGCAGGCAGGAGGAAGGGGCAGCTTGCCCCGGCGTCCGAAAGAAGAGCAGGCCTCGAGGCAGCCCCGCAGAAGTGCCGCAGGGCTCCAGGCAGGAGAGCTCAGAGGCAGAGCTCTGCTGCAGACGTGGCTAAGGACGGCTTGCTGCAGGAGCACGGCCTGAGACTCCTGCTCACCCCCTCCCTGAGAGGCCAGGCTTTCCACCCAGCACAGGGAAGTCCGGACAAGGAGGTGGAAGTTTCGCAGTTTTACTGTGAAGTCCTAAAGAGCTGCCCCCTGCCACCAGCCCGGGGCACTGCCCAAGCCCCGCGCGGGGCAGGGCAGGGCAGCTCAGCTGGGGTCCCTGAAGGTGTCCTTCAGCCACTGCAGGACGTCAGCCAGCCCGGTGCCGTCGCGCGCGCTGGCCTCCAGAATCGTGATGGGCTGCGTAGCGCAGGAGACGATGTCTTGCATGCGGAACAGCGACTTCATCTCCACCAGCGACATGTAGCAGGGCAGGTCACTGCATCCAGAGGGGGCACCGTGTTGGCCACCACCCTCCGGTCCTGCGCCCCCAGAGCCCCGCAGAGCCGGCCCGAAGGCTGCGGCACGGCACCGCCGCCACCCCGCGGAGCCGGGCGGCTTCCCGGGGCATCGCCCTTCGGGAGAGCCACGGGAGCTCCTCGCCCCTCCCCGGCGCCCCTCTTTACGTCTTGTTGAAGAGGACCAGCACGGGCACGGCGGCGAGCTGCTCGGCGGACAGCAGGGCCAGCAGCTGGACGCAGGACGAGGACACCTGGGTGGGGTCGGCGGCGTCGATCACGAACTGCAGAGGGAAGGGGCGGCTCCGTGGGGGCGTCCCGGGGCGCCCCTCGCGGGGCCGGGTCGGGGCCGGGAGCCCCGGGCACCGCCGCGCCCCTCGGGCCGGGGCTCACCATCACGGCGCCGCACTCCCCGTAGTAGCTGGGCCAGATGGGGCCCATGCAGCCGCCCAGCTCCCGCACCGTCACCTTCGGCGGCAGCGGCAGCTCCGTCAGGTTGGTGCCCACCTGCGGGAGCGGGACGCGGCGGGGTCGGGCCGGGACCGAACCCGAACGGAGCCGGGACCCGGCGCGGCCCGCCCCGACCTACCGTGGGCAGCGTGGCCGGGGGCTCGCCCAGCTCCTCGGCCCCGTCCCGGGAGCTCAGCTGTGCCGGCGCGTTAAGGACGGGCACGGAGGGGCGGGGAGGGCGCGCCACCGGACCGGGACCCCCCCGGCGCCCCCCGGCGCCCCCGGTACCCCCGCCCCGCCCCGCCCCGCGCGGATATGGCGGAGCCGCTTCCCCAGCAGGCTCTTGCCGACGCCCGCGGCGCCCAGCAGCAGGCAGCCGCCCCCGCGCCGCCCCGCCGCCGCCGCCATCGCCGCCCCGCCCCGCCTCGCCCCGCCGGAAGCGGCTCCGCCCGCCCCGCCGGAAGGCGGAAGAAGCGGAAGGCGGAAGCGGAAGCGGCCGCGGGCTGGCGGCGGGGCGGGGCGGACCGGACCGGCGGCGGCGGCGGGGGACGCGATGGGGCGCGGCGGCGGCACCTTCGAGCGGCTCCTGGGTAGGGGCCGGGCGGCCCCGCGGGGCTCGGCCCCGGTGACCGCGGCGGGCCCGGGCTGCGGCCGGTGGCGGCGGGGAGGGGCGCGGCGGGGGCCGGAGGGACCGGGGGGGCCGGGCGGACCCCGGGTTTGGCGGGGCGGCGGCCGCGGGGCGCTCGGGGCAGGCTGACGGGCGCCGCTCCCTTGCAGACAAGGCGACGAGCCAGCTGCTGCTGGAGACGGACTGGGAATCCATCCTGCAGATCTGCGACATGATCCGCCAGGGAGACACGCAGTGAGTGCCCGCCGCGCCGCGGCCCCAGCCCTGGGCACGGGGCTGGCGTGCGCGTACGGTGACGCTGAGGGGCCTCGCGGGCTCACCCCGCAGCAGGGGGTCTCTTGCTGTCCGGTTTCAGAAAAGCGTTAGAAGGCGACGCACCCTGACGCTCCGCGGTGCTCTTCCTGGCCTTAGTAGCTGCAGGCTGTATCTGGCCTGAAACCTGTAGAGAAGCTCAAGCTCGAGCGTGTTCGTGCCTCCTCGTGCCGGTTCGCACTGGGGGAGTTGGGCGTACTGCGAGCTGGCTGTACCTTTTGTTAGTGGGGGGTTAGCGGGTTATCAGGGGCAGCTGGAGTACCCTTGCAGACTTCGTCCTTACCCAGGAACGCGTACTCTCTTCATCCAGAGCAAAATATGCAGTCAACGCTATCAAGAAGAAAGTCAACGACAAGAATCCCCACGTGGCGCTCTATGCACTTGAGGTAACTTCAGCCCGAACCTCCAGCCCTGTAGGGGCCCGTTTCACGGGCCAGAACCTCACATCTTTTCCAAGCCTGCCTTCTGGGCTGCAGCCTGCGCAGCGTTCCCTCTGCCCTGCCCAGCAGCATCAGGGCGTGACGTGGAGTTGCCTCCCGCCTCTAGCGCAGAGGCTTCGTGACTGATTGACGGACTGTGATGTTTCATTCTTGAATTCAACCTCAGAGCTAGAAACAGGCCAAGCCAGAACTCAAGATGCTTTCTGTGGGGGTCTGTTTGCTTGCCTCTGTGTGTTTAAATAGTAGAGGTACAAAGGCCACCGTGAAGCTGAAGTATAGCTTGTGCTTTAGCCTTGTGGTGTGCGTTTCTCTGGCTTGACTGACGCTTCCTGTACTTTAATCATTATTCGAATAGTGCCCCCTCCTTAGCTTACCTGCTGCAATAACCCGTAACGGTTGCTGAAACACCGCTCCTTTGCTCTTCTGTTTAGTCTCTGTAGGCCACAGAGAAGGAAGAAAGTGGCAGGCTAACGCTGTCCTTTGCCCTCGCAGGTCATGGAGTCTGTAGTTAAAAACTGTGGCCAAACAGTCCATGATGAAGTAGCTAATAAACAGACTATGGAGGAGCTGAAGGAAATACTCAAGGTAAACTTAACTTGTTTTACTTCAGTTTTTGAATGAGGTTGTAAGGCAACGAAAGGAGAAAATGTACATGTTCTCTGTTTCATTCCCCGTGTATAAGGAACAGAGACTTGGAAATCTCTCTCAGAGAGGAGCAACTCTGTATTGTTTAATATGAAGAGCTGAGTGTAGAGAGCTGAAGAGCGTCTGCTGGGGAGAGAAGATGTCATGAGAGCAAAGATAATGTTTGGCTATACCATGAAGTGGGGAAGGAATATGCTGTAAAGGCATAGACCGTTTCATGATAGGTGATCATGGGTGCAGAGCTTTGCTTGGCCAGAGACCACAAAAACAAACAACTGTCAGAGAGTTTCACCAAGGATCTGAGCACCGGTAGGTGAATACCATTCCTGTAGTCCAGTGTAAGACACGCAAGAAGGTGAGTAGCGAGGTGAAACTGACAGAAGCTTCCTCTTTACTACGACAATTTCATTGGCCTGTGGAACTGGCCTGAGGAGCTTTTCAGGTTGCAGACCTGTATCGCTTGTCAGTTTGGTACAACGTGGTGCCTGCAGGAGCTCCTCGTGTCCTAGGACTTGAGACTTCCACAAGTGAAGGGTAAATAAGAACTCGAGTCTTCAGTTTCCAGTCCTGAGAACAGTAATTCACAGACAAGAGGTTGTTACAGTAATGCTGTTACTTCCTTATAGTCCCTGTCTTCTGCCAAAAATAGACAAGTAGATGACCCAGCTATTTGTGGAGTGAGCTGTGCTGGTCCTGCCACCTCACGCACTGTAGCAGCGTGTCTCCTCCGTGAACTTCCTGTTAGGGGCTGACTCAGTCTTCGTACGGTCTCTCCTGATGAAATGGGAATGCTGCTGCAATGTGAAGGGCAGGTGTTGTAGTACAGCCACTCTGGGCACTGAGGGGATCAGATAGGATCAGATCAAGAGATTTTGTGATTCTCCAGTCCTTGTCCGCCTCAGCAGTTTCGTAACTGTCGCAGACCCGCTGTCATCCTACACTCGGAAATTTGCTGCCTGTGAATGCCTCATGCTGTTTAAAATGGTGTTAGTTCTGATGAGGCTCAGGGCTGTGCCATTTGTGGAATGCGGGGTTTTGCCAAAACTCCTAGAAGTCTGGAGCTTCAGGAATTGTCACTAGGTCACACTGTGTGCTGAGCTCTCGGATGAAACGGGAGCTTGACAATCTCTGCTTCCTGGGGGACTTCTGGAGCAACCGGTCATGTGAGGCGGCGATGACTCGGTCAGCTGATGGCAGGGCTGCTCCTGGAGCTGGGATAGGAACGGGCTTGCCAAGTTTCCTCTGGCTTCCTGAACTGTGATACAGCCGTCCCTCGCCTCCAAAGGGCAGGCTTCCCAGCTGTCCCGATTGCATCATATCTCGAGGTAGTTCTGGGTATTCCCGCACAGGAGTCTCTGAGCCGGAGCTGCTGGCAGCTGGGTACCAGCAGCCTCCAGACACCTTCCGGCTGTGTCTGTGGTGCCCGGTCAGAACTGGGGTGAGACGATGGTGCTGTCCCGGGCAGCTGTCGCTCTTGCAGTTTGTGGAGTGCGGATGAGCAGCTCTTGTGAGGAGGTAAACAAGAGTGCTGGCAGGCCAGTGCTCGTGCCTGCCCTGGGGAGTAACCGTGTGAGTCTCCGTGGACGTGTTCCAAAAGCATCGTGACTGCACACCTTCTCGAGCTGATCTGTGCTGCTCTGAAGGACAGCCTCCTGTTTGTGCTGGAGCAGGGAAGCGGGGAAGCTGAAGGAGGATGTAGTCCTTGCTGTAGATTGTCCTGCTTGCAGTTTTCTGACAGCTCTTACCTTGCACGAGTATTCTAAAGTCTCTCTCCCTACGAATGGTATTTCTGGCTCCTGTTTGGGGGATTTGTAACGTCCTATGGGCTTCAGGGTCTTTTTCTCAGACTTTTTTTTTTTTTCCCACGCAGAGGCAAGTGGAAGCAAGTGTGCGCAGTAAGATCCTGAACCTTATCCAGGCCTGGGCTCATGCCTTCCGCAACGAGCCTAAGTACAAGGTGGTGCAGGACACCTATCAGATAATGAAGGTTGAAGGTGAGGAAACCGGGGCAAAGGTGGGTGGACAGTTGGCCAAGTGGCTCTGCTCTGGAGGAGCCTTGCTGGAGGAAAAAATGGGTTTTGGGTCCCTGCTAGGTACTAGTGAAATCTGGATTTACAATGCTGAGCTTTTTCTCAGCATATTTTTGAGCAGTTCTTAGCTCTTTTGGAGCAGTAAGCACTGTGCAGGCAATGCCACCTGGCCTCCTGCAGGAGGAAGATTGCTGTTGCTCTTATCAAAATAACGTAACGGTCAGGGTAGAAATGCTGAGCTGTTTTTGGTGTGTATGGCTGGGACCTGCAGCACTAGGCTGAGTCTTGGCACCACAGCCTCCCTGTGCAGAAGCCTTTCACAGGAGAATGCTGTCCCTTCTCCCACAGGTCATGTGTTCCCGGAGTTCAAAGAGAGCGATGCCATGTTCGCTGCGGAAAGGGTGAGTGAGCTCTGCCGACGGGGAGGGAGCTGGTGCTGTGGGACAGGCCTTGCTGTTGTATCCCTTGGGCTACTAAACCTTCAGTTCTTGCTTTCCTCCATTTCGCTCACATCAGAGACCTTGCTGTGTGCGTTGCTTGCTTGCTCCCTGCTGTCATACGGGCAGTTCTGGGTTGGTGTGCAGCGGCTTAGCCTAAAATTACCAGAGGGAGGGGAGAATTGGCCAGGACGGGACATTAGTCTCACCTTGCTAAGCGCCTCCCAGAGTGGCCCTGCTTGGTGGCCTTCCAGCAGCGTGGGCATCTGAACATGGTAGCAGAGTGGTGCTGCAGAAATTGCCGTACAGATGTGTTCATAGGAACTCTAGCTGACAGGGAAAGCATCGCAGTCTAGTAAGGTGAGAGGTGATCACTTGCGAGGACGAATGTTTCCTGTTGAGCTGCAAATGCTTCCTGCCTCCCCCACTCACGACAGTCTGGGTTAGCCGCAGGAGCTCCTGAAAGGCTCCGTGAAGACGCCGTCCTTGAGGCCTCGCTCCTTGCCTTACACAAGTTTCCTTAACCCCGCCAGGCTCCAGACTGGGTAGATGCTGAAGAGTGTCACAGATGCCGAGTGCAGTTTGGGGTTGTGACACGGAAGGTGGGTGCTGCTCCTCCCTTCTGGGTTCCCCGGTCCTGTGCAGGACTCCCTGAGCCCGTGTGGAAGTGCGTCTGGGTGACTGCTCCCCAGCCACTGCCAGGGAAGTGTCAGGGCCGTTTGAGGGATATCATCTAATGGTGAAGAAGCATCTTGCTACCACACTGACGTCTCCCATTCTTTGCAGCATCATTGCAGGGCCTGTGGGCAGATTTTCTGTGGCAAATGCTCCTCCAAGTATTCCACCATCCCCAAGTTCGGGATTGAGAAGGAAGTGAGAGTCTGTGAGCCCTGTTACGAGCATCTCAACAAGTCAGTACCCTTTGTGGCATCTTTCCTTGTTTGCAACTGCTGGGTCTGTGAGGGGAGAAACTTGGCATGGAGCCACCTCTCTGAAGATTAGCGTAAGGGTTTCCCGAGTTGTGTAGGCTGGCTGGGTTCTGTTCCTTCCTGGGAATGGGCTTTAAAGCTGTAGTGTTGTGCAGAGCTGGGGCTCCACTGCTGAGGAGAGAGCACTGTCTGCGCTGACGCCTCTTTCTGACCGCAGGAAAGCTGAGGGTAAAGCTGCTGCAACCTCTGAACTGCCCCCCGAGTACCTGACCAGCCCTCTCTCTCAGCAGTCCCAGGTGAGTGGCTGCCCTCTGGGTGACTTAGTGATGCCGGCCTGCTCGTTGATCCCTTTAGTGACTGCCTCCTCATCTTTCTGCTTGCAGCTGCCCCCGAAGCGTGATGAGACAGCTCTGCAAGAGGAGGAAGAGCTCCAGCTAGCCATTGCCTTGTCTCAGTCAGAGGCCGAGGAGAAGGAGAGGATGGTTTGTACACTGCTTGGCATCTGGGACTGTTTTTTTTGCCACGCAGCCTGCGTGGATTGTACAAAGCATGAGACCGGGTCTGCCAACTGTACCTAGCCACCACGAGATGCCGCACCCACCCGCTGTGCCCAGCTTGTTGCTGGCTGGTTGATTCAGAGGAGTCTGGACAGTCCCTGAGTTGATTTCTTTTCTCCTTTGCAGAGGCAGAAGACAACCTACTCCATGTACCCGAAGGCTGAGCCCACACCCGTCACATCGTCAGCTCCGCCGGCGGGCACGCTCTATTCCCCACCTGTGGTACGTTCACAGGGGCTCCTGAGCATGAAGTGGCCGGGCACAGGCCAGTTCCCCAGCCCAGCTCTGCCCTGCTTGGGTCAGATTGGCTCCCTGTTCTGAGAAAAACTTTGCCCCCTTCGATCCCTTGTTTTCTCACAGTGCTAGTGTGCTTTTTGGCCAGAAGGTCTGTGCTCAGCTGGCACGTAGGTGCCTCTGTTGCTGGCATGAGGCTCAGGTTGCTGCTTCCAGCAGCCGCAGTCTGTGTCTGGCTGAAGGAGGTGGCTGTCCCCCTCTCAGTGCTGGTGCTCAGCCCCGGTGGCTGTGCCAGAGCCAGGCCTGGACAAGACAGCTGTGTGGGAGCTGCAGTTTTCTTGTTTCTCTAAACTGGATTCCCTGTTCGTTTCTTCACAGAGTTCCTCTGCTCCCCTGGCTGAGGACATTGACCCTGAGGTGAGGACGCAGCACTGTGGCACGGGGCTGCTCCCAGCGTGGCTGCGGTGCTCATCTTCCCTCTCTTCCTGGCAGCTGGCTCGGTACCTGAACCGCAACTACTGGGAGAAGAAACAAGAGGAGGTTCGCAAGAGCCCGACCCCGTCGGCCCCTCTGTCCCTCACAGAGCCAGCCGCTCAGCCGGGGGAAGCCCCCCCCACCCCGCTCGGTGTCGTCGAGGTAAGAGGCGGCCTGGGGCCGTCCTGCAGCTTGGGATGGGCGAGCAGTGCCTGACCTGTCCACGCAGCCCCCGTGTGCAGCTCTGCGGGGCTGCTGCTGGCCCTTGGCTCGGGTGAGCGGAGGCTGACCGGCCGTCCTGTCCTCCCAGCAGCAGTACCAGAACGGCGAGTCGGAGGAGAACCACGAGCAGTTCCTGAAGGCGCTGCAGAACGCGGTCACCACGTTTGTCAACCGCATGAAGAGCAACCACATGCGAGGCCGCAGCATCACCAACGACTCTGCTGTGCTGTCCCTCTTCCAGTCCATCAACAACATGCACCCCCAGCTGCTGGAGCTGCTCAACCAGCTGGATGAGCGCAGGCGTACGTGGGAGCGGCCCTGCTGCGGGCTGGGGGTCCTGGGGAGGGGCGGGCGCCTGCCAGGGCGTCCCCCAGAGCCAGTGTTTGGCATTCCCGTGGCGCAGCCTGTCTGGAGAGAAGCCAGAGCGGCGTGTAGGGACTGTCCGAGTGCTCTGCCTTGAGAAGGGTCCCTGAGGCTGCCTCTCCCCCCGCAGTGTATTACGAAGGCCTGCAGGACAAACTGGCCCAGATCCGGGACGCGCGTGGGGCCCTGAACGCGCTGCGGGAGGAGCATCGGGAGAAGCTGCGGCGTGCAGCAGAGGAGGCAGAGCGCCAGCGCCAGATCCAGCTGGCCCAGAAGCTGGAGATCATGAGACAGAAAAAGCAGGTGAGGCGGGGAGCACTTCCAGGGATCCAGGGCCACGTCAGCCAGCAGCCCTGCCTGTGCTCCTGCTGGCACCGTAGGCCAGCCCGGGTTTGGCGAGGAGAGCTGTCGTGGCGGGAGGGGATGCTGCCACATCCTGGCTCCTGGCTATCGCAGCGTTGTTGCCACAGGAGTACCTGGAGATGCAGCGTCAGTTGGCCATCCAGCGCCTGCAGGAGCAGGAGAAGGAGAGGCAGATGCGCCTGGAGCAGCAGAAGCAGACCATCCAGATGAGAGCCCAGATGCCAGCCTTCTCGCTGCCTTATGCCCAAGTAAGGCTGCTGGGTCACAGACCTCAGGCCACGTCCCCCGGGACCTGGCAGAAAAGCTTGCTTCTCTTCCCTCACCAGCTCCAGGCCATGCCAGCAGCCAGCGGGGTGATCTACCAGCCCTCTGGGCCCACCAGCTTCCCCGGCACCTTCAGCCCAGCGGGCTCTGTGGAGGGCTCTCCCATGCACACCGTGTACATGAACCAGGCAGCGCAGGGGGGCACGGGGGCGTACACAGCAATGCCCGTCACAGGGACAGGTACGCGAGCGAGCTGGATCCAGCGTGGGCGGAAGCCAAATGCAAGGCAGTTGCTTCAGTCTCTGCTCTCTCCGCTCCAGATCCCAACATGGTGAACGCCTACATGTACCAGGCGGGGGCCGGCAGTGGGCAGGCGGCTCAGCAGGGCCAGGCGGTGCCCACCACAACCCCAGCGTACTCGTCCTACCAACCCACTCCAACGCAGGGCTACCAGGCAAGTGAAGGCAGCCACTGCAGAGCAGCTTGTGGCCAGCTGGGGCAGGGCCGGGGAGTTCTGTGGGGCTGCTGCAGGCGATCTGACTTCGGGGGCGGGTTCTCGAGTGGGAGGGAGAAGCTCTTTGGTCCCATATCTGGAACTGCTGCTTCCCCTCTGGGAAAAGGCCCAGAGCAGACCCAGTTCTGGACTCCCCACCGTGCAGAGGGAAAGCATGCCCCGGTTCCAGGGGAGAGCCCTACTGGTCCTGGAGCTCCTGGGCAGTTTGAGGTGAGCCAAAGCTGCCTGCACCACCTCTCACCAGCAGCCTTCCCTCCCCAGAATGCAGCGTCGCAGTCACAGAGCATCCCTGCCATCTCGCAGGCCCCCCAGTCAGGCGCGATGGGCGGCTACATGGGCAGCCAGTCGGTCTCCATGGGCTACCAGCCCTACGGCATGCAGGTGAGCACCCGTGGGCCGGGGAGGGGCAAGGCTCTGGCTGCTGTGGGGTGGGCTACAGCCAGCGGAGCCTTCCTGGGCTACGCTGCTGGGGGCAGGGAAGGGGAAGGCCTGGGGAGGGATCGGCAGGCTCGCGCGTGGACGAGGCTTAGGGAGGCTGCCTGCTTCGGGCCGTCTCCCCCGCTGTGGCGCTGGGTGCCGTGAGTCCAGGAGCCACTCCGACCTCCCTCCCCTCCCCGCAGGGCCTCATGTCAGCCCTGCCGGGGCAGGACGCGGCGCTGAGCGGCCTGCCCCCGCAGCAGCCCTACCTGCCGGGGCAGCAGCCCCTCTACCAGCAGGTGAGTGCCGCCGGCCGCGGGGCGCTGGGGGCTCGGGCGCGTTCCCTGACGGCGCTGCCTCCTCTCCGCAGGTGCCGCCCGCCGGAGGGGGCCCCCCCCAGCAGCAGCAGCCGCAGCCAGCGGCGGCCCCGGTGCAGCAGCCCCCGGGCAGCGGCGAGGCGCAGCTCATCTCCTTCGACTGACCGGGGCCGCCCCGTCCCTGTAACGCTACGGCTCTGCACAGCCGCCCCGGGCCGCGGCTCCTCCCGCCCGTCCCCCAGCCCCCCCCCGCCCGCCGGGCCCCGCAGGAGGGCGGCGCCCCCCCGGCCCCGCCGCCTCCCCCCGCCCCGGGCCCCCCCCCCCAGCTCCGCGCGGGCCGGGGGCGGCCCCGGTCCCGCTGCGCCCCCCGGGCCCGGCCTCCCCCGGGGCAGGCGAGCGGCGCTGCCCGGCGCCGGGCTCCCCCTTCCCCCCCCGTCCTCTCCCCCCCCCCCCGGTTCCCGCGCTCGGTCCCCGCCGGAGGCGACGGAGCCGCAACGGCGCCAATAAAGTGTGCGGAACGACCCGGCCTGCGCTGCGCCGCGGGGGGGCGGGCACCGGGCGGGGGGACGCCGCCGGGCGGGGGCGCACGGGGCCGGAACCAGCGAGCGCTGGCGGACCGGCGGCTAGAGCGTCGTCCCCGGCCCGCCACCGAGGCGGGGCGCCGCGGCCTAGAGCGGCCGGCGCGGCGCGGGGGCCGCCGGGAGCGCGGGCAGGGCGCGCCGTGTCCTCTGGGCCGCCATGCTGCCCGCCGCCCGCCTGGCGCTGCCGCTGCCGCTGCCGCCGCGCCTGCCGCTGCCGCCCGCCTGGCGCTGGGGCGCCGCCAGGCCGCTGGGCACGGGCCGCGCGCGGCGCTCCGAGGCGCTGGCCGGGGCGCCGCTGGACACGGCCGCCAAGGAGTACTCGCCCAAGGTGCGGCAGCTGGTGCGGGACATCGCGGGGCTCACGCTGCTCGAGGTGGCCGACCTCAACGCGCTGCTCAAGGTGGGTGGCGCGGGGCGGACCGGCGCGGCTCGGCTCGGTTCCGGCCCGGTTCCGGCCCGGCCGGGCCCGCGGCGCCGCCCTGCTCCCGGTGACGCCGCCGCCCTTCCCGCAGGAGACGCTGAAGATCTCGGACGTGGGGGTGATGCCCGCGGGGGCGGCGGCCGCCCTCGTGCCGCCCCCGGCAGCTCCGCAGGTACGGGCCCGGTCCGGGGCCTGGGGTCCCGGGGCGGGAGGGGGGGCGGTGGAAGGCGGGCCCGGGGCCGGGCGCCCTCACCGAGCTGCGGCTGCTTCCAGGAGGAGGAGGAGGAGGAGATCCCGCGCAAGAAGGAGAAAATGCACTTCTCCGTGCGGCTGACGGAGCTGAAGCCCGCTGACAAGGTGAAGCTGATCAAGGAGGTGAAGAACTTCGTGCCCGGAGTGAACCTCGTGCAGGTGAGGAGGGCGCTGCCCGCCCGCACCGCCCCTGCAGCCCCAGGCCCGCTCCCAGGCCCGGGCAGGTTCCAGAGCACATCGCAGGCAGCTGCTCTCGCTTCCCTGCTCGAAAGGGGCCCTGGGTTTCTCCGTCTTTAGGGGAACGGTCTGCCTGGGGGCTGTGCGCGCACCTCGGAGCAAAGAGGGCGAGACGGAGCGGGAATCTCTGGCGTCTGCCTGTGCGGTGTTTCTCATAAGAGCCCGTTCCCTCACAGCGCTGCCGCATGGTGAAGCGCTGAGCCCCTAGCAGAAGTGAGATGAGAAAGGGGAGTCGGAGCACAGAGCTCAAAGTTCTCTGCACCAGTCTCATTTTCTCCAAATCTGAGAGCTGCTTCGAGCTTTTCTGCAGAACTTATGAGTAGCTGGGACTCCTCACTGCAGCTGGGTTTGGCCAGCCTTCCCCTAGTTTTCACTTGTTACTGTGGAAGCATCTAATGTGCTTCGATTCTGTACGGAATGATGCTTTCGTATCTTGGGGATGATAGCAGCACTTTCTGTTTATTCAATTGCAAGGAAGCAATTGCTAAGCATTGTAAAAATCTAATGCGCAACCCAGAATATCAGGGTTTGCAGAACATCCTCCAAACCATTTTTAATGATATATTACAAAAGAAATAACAGAAAATCTGGTCACGGTGATGGTAGTTTCATTGGCTCGCTGGGATCGTTAGCTGACTATCAGCTTGGTTAGCGTGACGGTTGTTTATCTATTATCCATCCCAAGCGAATATTAAAATGCCAAAGCCCTGTGACAGGTACAGCCAGTAGATAACTAAAAACCGTTTGAAGAACTAATGCTCGGTCAACGTGGCTTAGCGTGTGGAACCTGTAAAACAATCTGGTTACAGTTCTAACACAGCTACACGGTTAGTAGGTGCAGGTTATTGCTGGTAATCTCTGTCAAGTGTGATTTATCCAACGTGATATTTTGATTGAAGACACGCGAAAACTACTGCAGAAGGCTAGTTCTGCCCTCGGAAGTTGTATTCAAAGCGTAGCTGGGGAATTGTTACTGTAAGCGAGGAATTGTCATCCCCATGAGGTGCTTTACATCAGGTTTGAGGTGTTTTAAAATGATCTTTTTTTTGGGCTGTGAGATCGTTAATGGTTTGGAAGACAGCGTTGCTAGTAAAGCCCTTGGACATCGCGTGCTGCTGAGAGATTTTGATGTGACTGCAGTAAGTCAGTCCTGTAGAAGTGACTGCTCAGTGTGACAGGTGTGCAGTCAGAGCGAGCTGGACCCACCTCCTTGCACCCCTGAAATCTTGTCCAAAGCCTCTCCAACACACACGTAGCTCACTCCTTTGCCTCTGGAATTCTCTTCTGCTCAGACTGGGCTTGAAGATGTCTGATGAAGATGTCCTGTCTCTGCCTAGTGGCTGTTACTGTGCGGGTCCAGCTAGGGCGCTGCTGTTCCTTCCTGGAGATGTGAAAAGCTGCTTTCCTTGGACTGAGGCTGCTTTAGAACAAAAGTTGAAGTGTTGGGCAGCAAGGCTCTTACATGAATAACCTCGATTGTGTTGTGTGTCCTCGTTGCAGCAAGGCAGAACAGGCTCTCTTTTCCAGATACTGCCCTGGGCTCTTGTGAGTGCAGGCACACCCACGCTGCAGAGCTTTGCCTGCGCAGCTACGCCTTCTCATCCCTTGCCAAAAAAAGCGTTTTCTGCCCCTGTCAACATGCACCCAACGTGAACTAAGCCAATGAAACCTCCTTTCTGTCAGCAGTGGTCAAGCTGTTAGTTTCCAGGACTGCAGTTCTGCATTCCTGCGGTGCCATGCGGAGAGCTGACAGCGGTTCCTCACTGTGGAAACCCCCCAGGTTTTGTTGCTGCTGCTTGGTGTGAGAGCAACAGCGCTCAGACTGCAGCAGGCGTTTTTCCTCCCGTACCCCGTTGCCTTTTTTCACTGCAGTTTATAAAAAACAACACACACACGCACAAAATAAAAATCAAAACAAAACAGTATTCTAGGGAGTCCTTTTAAGTCAGTTACAGAACTTGTCGGATTGTCTTAATTACTGCGGTACTTCATAGTAGTTTTGTCTATAATGTCCTGAAAACATCAAATCGTGCTGTCAAGCACAGTCTGTACCGTGACTCTTTTTCTACTCAGTACCGCAGATTCTCTGACTTCCCTAACACAGCTGCGTACAAAACTTGAGAGAGCCTCTCCTTCCTGCTGGCAGAAATACGTAAACCAAAACATTCTCACTGAAGAAGTCCGGGTCAGTAGCCGCGTTAGCGGATGACGGCGTGGCAGCTCTGCGTGCGTCCCAGGCACCTTCGCAGACCAGGGCTGCACATTGGGAACGCAGCACGCGTCATGCACATGGCACGCAGGAATTTGTGGGCAACTACACGCTGAAAAAGGTTTTATATGGCTGTAGTCTTCCAGCAGGATGTGCTGCGTAGTTCAAGTAGAGGTCTGGGTTCCAGAGCATTAGGCGAGTTTCTCTGGTCCGCTTACGCAGAGGTCAGGCTCATGGCTTTAAATCTGTTAATCTGGTTAGCGAAAGCTCGGCCGCAAGTCTCATACTTTGCCCTTCTCACAGGCAAAGAAGCTGGTGGAGTCCCTTCCGCAGGAGATCAAGGCTAACGCGTCCAAGGAGGAAGCGGAGAAGATCAAAGCAGCGCTGGAGGCAGCAGGAGGGACTGTGGTTCTGGAGTAGAGGGCCCCGTCTGATCGCGGAGGGACTAGCGTGAGGGCAGCCTAGCCGCTGCTGCCTGCCCCGGGCACCGCTCACTGACCGAGCCGGGGTCCTGGACATCTCTGAGTGTGAGACGTCCTCTGGCTGCGTGGTGGGAGTGCTCACCCAGCGGGGTTCAGCGCAAGGATGGTGTACGGTTTGGCGGGGCCGCTGTCTAGTTCCAGCGTCACAACGAACTTTACATTCATAAATGTCCAGTGGGAAAAAGCCTGGAGAAGCAGTGATGTGTGGGAGAGCAGCCTGCCCCCGCTGCCCCCGGGCTCTGCGGGCGGTAGCGGGGCTGGCGCAGGGGGGCTGGCGCAGGGGGGCTGCCCGCGTGTGCGTTGCTCCCTCAGCAGCACGCCGTGGTGCCTGGCTGCTCGGTGCTGCAGCGCTGGAGCCTGCCTCCTCGCCCGTCCTCCTCCTCCTCCTCGCCCGTCGTCCTCCTCCTCGCCCATCTTCCTCCTCCTCGCCCGTCGTCCTCCTCCTCGCCCATCTTCCTCCTCCTCCTCGCCCGTCCTCCTCCTCCTCGCCCGCGCTCCTCCTCCTCGCCCGTCGTCCTCCTCCTCGCCCATCTTCCTCCTCCTCCTCGCCCGTCCTCCTCCTCCTCCTCGCCCGTCCTCCTCCTCCTCGCCCGTCCTCCTCCTCCTCGCCGCCCCCCCGCGCTCCCGGCCCAGCGCCTCCAGCCGCGTGGGACCGGCGCGGTCGGGTCCCGGCGGAGCTGCGCCGAGCCCCGGTTAATTGCGAGCGGCGGCCCCGCGGCAGAGCCCGGCCCCGGTTAGCGCCCGGTCCCCGTTAGCTCCCCGCCGGCGGGCCCCGCGCGGCCGCGGCCGGCCCCCGACACCGCCCCCCCCCCCCCCCCGCGCGGGGCCTGGCGCGGGCGGCGGCGGCGCCGGTGTGGGCGGGCGCGGGGCGGGGCGCGCAGAGCGGCGCCGATGGCGGAGCGGCGGGTGTCCCGGTGGTACTTCGGGGGGCTGGCGTCCTGCGGCGCCGCCTGCTGCACCCACCCGCTCGACCTGCTCAAGGTGGGCACGGGGCGGGGGGCGCGGGGGGGCTACCGGGGGGGACCGGGAACGGCTGCCCCCCGGCGGAACGGCTGCTGGGGGGGTCCGGAACGGCCGCCGGGGCCGCGGCTGCGGGGCCCCCTGGGCCCGGGGTCGCTGCAGGGGGGCGCGGGCGGGCCCGTTGGGGCTGGGCCGTCCCGGGCGGCGGCGGCCCCGGGGCCCGCCGGGCTGCGCGACCTCCGCCCCCCCGGTGCCGGGCGCGGCCGGGACCCGGACCCGGGCCGGGGCTGCCCGCTGCCGTGCCCCGCGCGGGGTCGGGGCGGGCGGCCCCCCCGGTGCCCCCGCAGGCCTGGCTCCGGGGCGCCCGGAGGGGCTCGGGCCGGGTCCCCCTGGCGTCCGCTCGCGGGGCTCCCCCTTGGCCGAGGCCGGGAGCAGCCCGGGCCGGCACCGGCTGCCCCGGGGCGTTCGCACCTGGGCGCTGAGCGGGGGCCGCCTTTGGACCAGGACACGGGGCCGGTGCCAGGTGCGGAGGAGACCTCTGAGCCTGGCGGGCGGGGGGCCAAGGGCGCTTCTCGGTGCCTGCGGACCTTGGCCCCTCGGAGGCCCCACCCAGCCCGGTCAGGGGCCGCTCGCGCCCCTCTGGGGTCCTCGCAGCTGGCACCGTGCGGCCCCTGCCTGCCCTGCGGCGGTGACCGTGGGGCTCCTGCCTGCCCACCGGGCCCCGCTGCCCCGGGCTGCCCGCAGCTCTCACCCAGCTCCGTGACGCACCGCCGGCTCTGCTCCCTGAGATCCCAAACCCGCTGGCCAGGCTCGAAGGCAGGGCCCCTTCCCCGCACGCGCAGGAGATGGAGGCCACGCTCCCACTGCCCCGCTGCGCGTCCCACGCCCCGGTGGCAGCAGGGTGTCTGTAATGGGAGCCGGGCCTGGTCCCCCGCCAGGGGCCCTGCGTTTGCTTTAGTTTTGTCTCCTGGGGCCTCTGACCCACATGCGATGTCTGCAGCACGGAGCTCGTGGGTGCGTTCAGGACGTGCCCCGGCAGAGGCCAGCGCGGCTCCTGCGCACCAGGGCTCTGCTGCAGCCAGCCCCGGGGCAGTCCCGCTCTCCGCCCGCCGCTGGGGGTGGGAAGTGCTGGGGCGCCCGGGCTGCAGCTGGCGGTGGCAGGCAGCAGCCCAGAGCAGCACCGCGGGGCCGTCTTCTGCCTGTGCCTCTCCTGAGGCTGGGAGGAGGAGGAGGAAGCTATTTCTGGAGGCCTGCTGGCTTGCGTGGCGAGCGTGGAGGGCAGCAGGAGGTCATGAGTTCAGCAGTCCTGTCTGGTTCCCTCCGACCAAACCTGCACCGGTTGTTCACTTGCTCACGTGCTCCTGGGTCCTCCCCCTCGCTGGTGCAGTCCAGGGCTTTTCTTGGACGGCTGGGCACCACGACTTTGTCTGAGGACATGTTCTTGAGGCCACCCAAGCTGGGCGGCCGTGTGGGAGGGCCTGCCGGCAGGTGCCTCAGCACTCCGCCTTCTCCTGCGTCTCTATCCCTGTGCTTCTGGGCTGGGCCCGGAAAGGTTCCAAGCACTGCTTGGGCGTGGGGAGCCTGGAGCTAGTGCTCTTTGCAGGGAAGCTCCTGCGTGGGTGCTGAGTTCCCCTGGCCAGCACCGAGAGCTGCCCTGAGAGCTGCCCTGCCTGCTGCGCCAAGCTGCCCAGGGGGGCTCCCACCCGTTTCTGCCCAGCCCGTGGGGGCCGGGCTCTCTTGGCGCGGGGCTGGTGCGCTGACACTGCCAGGCTCTCCCCCAGGTCCACCTACAGACGCAGCAGGAGGTGAAGATGCGCATGATGGGGATGGCGCTGCGCGTGGTCCGCACCGACGGCTTCCTGGCTCTGTACAACGGGCTCAGCGCCTCGCTGTGCCGGCAGGTGAGTGCCGCCGTGCCCCGAGGCCGGCACAGCACAGCACAGCGCTGCCCTCCCGGCCTCACCAGAGCCCCTGGGCTGCCCCGAGTGCGGCGCCGGGGCAGGCAGGTGCCCAGCAGGACGCGGCGGCTCGTTCTCTCCTGCAGATGACGTACTCCTTGACTCGCTTTGCCATCTATGAGACTGCGAGGGACCGCTTGGGCCAGGGCAGCCAGGGGCCTCCCCCCTTCTACCAAAAAGTGCTCCTGGGTGCAGTGGGAGGTGAGCGAGGAAGAGGGACCCTCGGCCCTGGCTCCCTCCGGCCGGAGGAGCCCCGACCCCAGCTCTCCTTTGGCCGCAGGTTTCACCGGCGGCTTTGTGGGGACCCCGGCAGACATGGTGAACGTCAGGTCAGTTCTGCCGGCGTCTCCGGTGCTGCTGCTGAGGGACGTTTGCTGCCGGCTTGCAGCTGGGACGCTGGGCTGCTCCCCGTGTTCCGGGCTTCTCTCCTGTCCAGCCCCCCCGTGGTCCCTGGCCTGGTCCCAGTGGAGACGTGTGTGTCTGGCAGGCCGAATGCCGCTCCTGCCCTTCAGCGGGACAGCCCCGCGCAGGGCCCGGCACAAGGGGGCCCCGAGAGGCGCAGGCCTGGGGCAGGTTTCTCGTCCCTTGGGACAGAGACGCCGCGGGACCTCCGCTGGGCCTCCCCCAGCAGCCCTGAGCGGGGGCCTGCCCCCCCCAGCGTCACCCCCCCCACAGCCCCCCGTGCTCTGCCTTGCAGGATGCAGAACGACGTCAAGCAGCCGGCCCACCTGCGGCGAAAGTGAGTGGGGTGCGGGCCCTGGGGTCCGGGGGGCTGTGCTGGGGGGCCTGGCTGGGGGGGGATGTGGGGGGGTCGCGGGGCGCAGCAGCCACGGGGAGGCAGCGCTGCACCAGCGGCGGTCGGGAGCTGCGGGGAGCCAGCAGATGGGAGGCTTTGGGAGTCCCTGACCCTGACACCTTCCCCTCTCGCCCCTTGCAGCTATTCCCATGCCCTGGATGGCATGTACCGCGTCCTCCGGGAAGGTGAGGCTGTGCCAGCCGGGGGGGGGGGAGGGCCACCCGGGGCCTCCTCCATAAGCAGGAGCGGCCCACGGGCACATCGCTCTGTGGGCGCTCGCTCAGCGTGGGGAGGGAGAGGGGACAGAGGGTGGCCACAGGGCCAGCGGGGCCAGTGAGCCGAGGCTGGGCAGGGCCAGCATCTCCCCGGCATCTGGCGCGGGCAGGGCAGGACGTGGCAGCCTGCCCGCGTGGAGGGGCCACCTGCCGGGAGCTGCTGGTACAAAGCACGGAGCTGGAGCAGGTGGGGGGGAATGAACGGCAGCAGGGAGGAGAAGGCGCTGTTCTGAAGGAGGCTCCTTTCTTGGGGGTCCGGGGTATTTGCTGTTGCGACACACAACAGCACTTAACACGTGAGAGGTTTAGGGGACAGATTACGCGGGGAAGGAGGCTCCCTGGGGGGAAGGGAGCATGAGTAATGTCCCAGGACTGTGCTGATCGCTGTCTGTCCACAGAGGGCTTGAAGAAACTGTTCTCAGGAGCTACGATGGCATCCAGTCGAGGGGCCCTCGTCACTGTTGGGCAGGTAGGACAGCTCTACTAGGCAGCAGGTGCCTGGGGGAGGGATGGGGGCAGACCCTGGCACAGCAAGGAGAGGGCCGCGTCACTAATACACTATGTCTTTGCAGCTTTCCTGTTATGACCAAGCCAAGCAGCTGGTTCTCACGACTGGGTTGCTGTCAGACAACATCTTCACTCACTTTCTGGCCAGCTTCATTGCTGTGAGCAGGGCTGGGCGGAGGGGAGGCAGGGCTGGGACTGGGTTTGCCCGCAGCGGGGCTCAGGACCCCGGGCACGGCTGCCAGAGCTGCGTTTCAGGACTCTGATGAAGTTGGGCTCGGTGCTGAGGCTCCTGTGCAGCTCCCAACACGGACTTGGACCCAGGCTAGGCTCCGGGCCTGGCCCTCTCCCCATGGGCCATGCCAGCAGCCAGCGGCTGGGTCTCCTCTGCCGGCTGGAGCTGGTGACCCCCTGCCGCCTCTCCCCAGGGCGGATGCGCCACATTCCTGTGCCAGCCCCTGGACGTGCTCAAGACGCGCCTCATGAACTCCCAGGGCGAGTACCGGGTGAGTGCCTGTCCTGCCCCCCTGGCTGCTGGTCCCGTCCCCTCGGTGCGGCGGCCTCTGCTGCCGGGCACCTCGTCACCTCTCCTCTCGCTCCAGGGTGTCACCCACTGTGCCATGGAGACTGCCAAGCTCGGGCCCCTCGCCTTCTACAAGGTACCTCCCCGGGGTGCGTGGGTCGGCCTGTGGGGAGGCTGGGAGCAGAGTTAGCGCTCAGAGTGGTTCTGGAGCCAGAGCTTCCCAGGGCTCTGCCACCTGCAGTCCGACTGCTTCCTGCGCCAGGCCCTGTCTTGGCCCTGGAGCACTGCGAGCCGTGGCCTCTCTTGGATTTGCTGCCTGGGTCCGGGTTTTGCAGCAGCTCTGCTGTTGCTCTTGTTCGGGTCCCAAACAGGAATGTGGGTCCTGGCAGCAATGCTCCAGCATTTGTTGACCATTGCAGACACTGGTCGGTTCTTGGGCCCGATGTGCTGGGCCGGGTGCAATCACCCGTGTGCTCATCTCACTCCTGGGAGGGCCCCTGAAGTGGGGTTTCAAATCCAAGGTTTCTTCCAGCTGGGGCCAGTCAGGCATTTCCCCGTTACAGCCTGTCTGCTCATCTTCCCCAGGCAGCGTCCATTCCCCTTCTGAAACGGGGGCTGTGGGATCTGACCCTGGCTTCTACCGAGATTCTGCCTACGTAGTGGTGATGCCAGCACTGATGTGTTTGGGGGCAGAGGGGCTCATGCATGCTGCTGAGATCTGCGTGCACAGCGATGGCTGCGGTGCCTCCCTTGCTGCTCCGGCAGCCTCTTGCCTGCCACCAAGGCCCCGGCTGCTTGGGGCTCGTGCTGCATGCCCAGCCAGCCTCTCCCCCATGCTTGCAAGTTCGTGCTGCTCCCCGTGGGTTGGGCTGCTGGGCACCCTTGGTCCCGACAGGGAAGCCCGAGGCCAGGCACGTGCTGACTCTTTTCTCACTGTCCCGTTCCAGGGCTTCGTTCCCGCTGCCATTCGGCTCGTTCCTCACACCGTCCTCACCTTTGTCTTCCTGGAACAGCTGCGCAAATACTTTGGGATCAAAGTGGTCACCTGAGGGAGGGCTGGACCCTGCCTCGCCCTGGGGGTGAGCGTGCAGGTCACCACCGATATCCCAGAACCCTTCCCCGCTGTCTGGGGCCGGGGCTGTTCCCACTCCCCTCATCCCCACTCCCGTGCCTTGCCAGGGCCTGTGGCCGGCCAGTCCCAGGCTCCCCTTCCCTCACTCCCCACTGTTCTCAGCATCTCCGTTACCTCTGGGATTTCCTTAGGCCTCATCCCCTCTGCACTCTGCTTTTTTTTTTTTCTTCTTCTTCATCTTCCCACTGGCCACCAGGTCTGCCCCTGCCTCCCCGCAGAGCTGGCTGGAGAGGCGGGCTCAGCAAGGGGCCCTCAGCTCTGCCCCCACAACCTCCCTGGGGCCGGACGGCCTTGTCCCGGGGCGGATGGGGAGCAGCCCTGTGCCTCTGCCTGGCTGCAGTCTGAAGGGGCAGGGGCTGGCGGGGCCCCTTCTGCTTGTGATAACCCTGCAGCCAGGGCCTGTGCAGGGCCGCAGTGCCAGGGCTCATTGCTCCCAGCCCCTCCTGCAAGCAGCAAGGGGGGCGGACGCAGGTTTAGCACGAGGCACCATCCCCTCTTTGGTGCCTCTGGCCCCCCCCGTTCCTCTGCTGGCCCCGCGCAGGCCGAACTCTGCCTCCTCTCACTGCTGCTCCGCTTCCCGACCTCCCCGCACCCCCTGCTTCCGCTCAGCCAAAACTCGCCAGCGCCCGACGGCCGCTGCGCTCTTCAGGGATCGTGCCTTATACCAATGACGACAGAACGGGCGCGGGGGGTGCGGGGGGCGCGGGGCAGCCGCTTGGCCGTGCTGCCCTGCTGTGGCCCTGCCGGTGACCGCACTGCTGCCAGCCCCTGCCACAGCCGGGGCCGGGCCCTGCATGCCCGTGGGTCCCGTGGCCTCGGGACAGCATCCGGCATCCATCCAGCACCTCCGCAGCCTCGCCAGCCCCGCTGTCCCTCACACTGCAGCCGGGACAGACCCCAGCCCCGCGTGCCTCCCGCGCACCCTCCCTGCCTGACGGCCGCCTCGCCCCTGCACGGGGGGCTGCGGGCACCAGCCCTCTGCCGCGTGCAGCCCTGCGCAGGGTGGCTCTGAGGGATCAAAGAACTGGAATGTCTGTGACCTTAATGTATGATAAATAAACAGCGGAACAAACACGGGGACCGGCATCCTGCTCACGTGGGGGGCGAGGGGGTGCTGTGCCCCCTCCTGCAGCAGGAGGGCTCGGGCTTGGGGCGGTGGGAGCGCAACGCTCGTACCCCCGCTGCGCCGAGCGGGGTCTCACCGGCTCCGTGCCCTCAGCCCCGCGCAGGGGGAGCCACGGGCTGGGCCCCGGCCGAGCCGTGCCCGGTCTCAGCTGAGCGGGGGGGCTCCCGGGCAGAGCCGTGCCGGGGGCAACTGCCAGCCCCAGCCCCAGCCCCAGCCCCTGCCCCAGCCCCAGCCCCTGCCCCAGCCCCTGTCCCTGTCCCTGTCCCTGCCCCAGCCCCAGCCCCTGCCCCTGCCCCAGCCCCTGCCCCAGCCCCTGCCCCAGCCCCAGCCCCTGCCCCAGCCCCTGCCCCTGCCCCTGCCCCAGCCCCTGTCCCTGCCCCTGCCCCTGCCCCAGCCCCTGTCCCTGTCCCTGCCCCAGCCCCTGCCCCTGCCCCTGCCCCAGCCCCAGCCCCTGCCCCTGCCCCAGCCCCTGCCCCAGCCCCAGCCCCAGCCCCTGTCCCTGCCCCAGCCCCAGCCCCTGCCCCAGCCCCTGCCCCAGCCCCTGCCCCTGCCCCAGCCCCTGCCCCAGCCCCTGCCCCTGCCCCTGCCCCTGTCCCTGCCCCAGCCCCTGCCCCAGCCCCTGCCCCTGCCCCAGCCCCTGTCCCTGCCCCAGCCCCTGTCCCTGTCCCTGCCCCAGCCCCTGCCCCTGTCCCTGCCCCTGCCCGTGCCCCAGCCCCAGCCCCTGCCCCTGCCCCTGCCCCAGCCCCAGCCCCAGCCGCAGCACCAGCCGCAGCCCCTGCCCCAGCCCCAGCCCCAGCCCCAGCCCCTGCCCCTGCCCCTGCCCCAGCCCCAGCCCCAGCCCCAGCCCCTGCCCCTGCCCCTGCCCCAGCCCCTGCCCCAGCCCCAGCCCCAGCCCCAGCCCCTGCCCCTGCCCCTGCCCCAGCCCCAGCCCCTGCCCCTGCCCCAGCCCCAGCCCCAGCCCCTGCCCCTGCCCCTGCCCCAGCCCCAGCCCCAGCCCCTGCCCCTGCCCCTGCCCCTGCCCCTGCCCCAGCCCCAGCCCCAGCCCCAGCCCCTGCCCCTGCCCCAGCCCCAGCCCCAGCCCCAGCCCCAGCCCCTGCCCCTGCCCCTGCCCCAGCCCCAGCCCCAGCCCCTGCCCCTGCCCCTGCCCCAGCCCCAGCCCCTGCCCCTGCCCCTGCCCCTGCCCCTGCCCGCTCGCGGCAGCGCGCCCCGGCTGCCACTAATTGGGCTCAGCGGGCGGCGCGGAGCCAGCCCGGGCCGGCGGCGCGGTGAAAGCTCGTCACCTTAACGAAGCCTAACGATGCCGGCTGGCGCCGCCGCTTTGTTCCCGGGCCTGGCCCCGCGCGAGAGCCGCGGGCAGGTGAGCGAGGGGCGAGCCGGGCCCCCGCTCCTCCCGGCACCGCTTCCGGGGGCCGCGGGGCCGCCCCGAGCCCCCCCGCCAAGAAGCTGGCGCCGGGCGGGAGGGGGGTTGCCCCGCGGGGCCCTGCCCCAAGCTGCGGGACCCCCCCGGTGCCCTCCCGCCGCCGGCCGGGCCGCGTGCGCCGGGCGCGGCCGCGGGGCCCGGGGGCGCCTCCCGTCGGTGCTCGGCCCCGCTCCGCGCACCGCAAAGCGGGAGGGGGGCCGGGGGCTCCCGGGGGCTCCCGGGGGCTGCCGCCGCTTTGCGCTCGCTGCCGCCGCTCCCGGCCCGGCCTCTGCCCCGGGCTCAGTCCCCGGAGGGGCGCCCGGTGCCCCCCGCCCGCCCCGGTCCTCTCCCCCCACGGACCCCCGGGCCCGGGGGGCTCGAGGCGGCCCCGGGCCCCCGCACCCCGCGCGGGTCGCAGCGGGCGGCCGAAGGCAAACGCGCGGTGAGGCCCGGCCCCGGCCCCGGCCCCGGCCCCGGCGGTGCGGGGGGGCTGCGCTGCGGGACGTGGTTACCGGAGCGGGCTCCAGCAGGACAGCGCGAGGCAAACACGGACCCGTCACCGCCAGCAGCGGCCGGAACGAGAGGGTGGCGGCAGCTCCCGGCCGCCCGGCGGAGGCTCGCCCGGGCCCCGAGGGGGGCAGCCCCGCTCCCGCGGGCAGGAGCTGCCAGCTGCGGGCACCGGAGCCGGGAGGCGGCGGGGCCTCGCCTCCTGCCAGAGCTGGGACGGGGACACCGGGCGGTGCCGAGGGACCCGCTGGGCACCGCGGGAGGGCCGGGGGCACCGGCGGGCCCGGCCACCGCGGCTGGGGCCGGGGAAGCATCCACGGGGCACCTCCCGGCGGGAGCTGTACCGGCGGAGGCGCGGGCGGCCCCGTCCCTTCCCCCCCACCCGGGGCCGGTGCGCGCCCAGCTGCTCCCGCCCGGCCCCGCCGCTCCACCGGGCGGTCCCGGGGTGGTCGGCACCGGGGCGGAGCGGAGCGGAGGAGCCGGCACCGGAGACCGACGGCAGCGGCAAGCGCGGGCGCTCGCAGCTCCCGGGCGCTCTCACCGGTGCTGGAGGAGCCCCGCGGCAGCGCCGAGCACCCGGTCGGGGGCCACCGGTCCGGGGACACGGGGCCGCCCCCCCGCTCCCCTCCCCGTGCCAGCGGGAGGAGCGGGGCGGCGGGAAGCGGCTCCTCGCCCGCGGTCCCTCCCCCCGCTCCGGTCCCTCCCCCCCGAGCCGCCACCGCCGCCGCCGCCGCGGCTCCGGCAAAAGTTTTCGCCGGAGCGGCCGAGCGCACCGGTCCCGGTCCCGGCCCCGGCCCCCGCCAGCACCGAGATGCGCACGGGATCCGCCGCCAGCGCAGCCCCGACAGGTACGGGGGGGGCGGGGGGAGGGAGGCGAGCGCCCATCCCCGCGGTCTCGGGGCGCCCGGACAGCACCGGCGGACACCGCGCGCCCCGCCGCGTGGCTCTGGACCCGGGCCGGGGCCGCTCGGCTCCGGGGCCGCTGCTCGAGCCCCGGCGCTCCGCAGCCGCAGCTCCCCGAGCCGCCCGGTGCCGGCGGCCGGCCCCGGCGGGGCTGAGCCCCTGGGCGAGGGGTGTCCGGTCCCGGGGGCGTCCCGCGGGGCCGGGCCCGCTCCGGAGCCTCCAACCCCCTGGGAAGGGCTCAGCCGCCGGGCACCCGGCGCTGGCGCGGCCTCCGCGCTCCCCGGGCGAGCGGCACCCGCCGGGCTCGGGCGCAGCGGGAGCATCTCCCCGAGCAGCCCTGGGCAGCGCGGTGCCCGCTGTTCTCCCCGCGGAGGGCACGGCAGAGCGCGGCTTTCTTGGCGGCGCTGAAGCCGGGGACGCTTCGCCCCCTTCCTAGCACTCCCCAGGCTCCCCGGGTGCCGCAGGGGCCCGCTGCGAGTGCCCTTTGTGACTCTGTCCCGAGCTCTGCTGTGTCAACACGGTGTTGGTAAATGGCTTTGTTTAACCAGGACATGTCGGGTATGTGACCTTGCCGGCCTTGTGGTTGCATGCGCATCTCCAAAGCAGCAGCAGGGCTCACCTCTGCCCGGCGCTGTGCTTCCCAGCCCGCCTGCTCCCTGGGGTGACAAGGGAGAGCAGGGCACGCCGGTGCCGGGCTGGCTCAGGCACAGAGGGCAGAGGACGGGCGGCTGCGGCTGCCCAGCCAGCACTGGCCAAGTCCTGTGTCCTCCAAGCGCCTTGCTGCACACCCTGTAATGCGTCTGCCTTACCCCACACAGCACTCAGCTGCACACATTGTGGGTGTTCTGACCCATGACGAGTTCAGCTGTTGCCCCTGTGATTTCCTCGGCTTTATCTGTGCATCCGCAGGAGAATTCAGGGCCTGCAGTACCCCTCCTCGTTATGTTAGTGCCGCCCCAGCTGCGCGCTCCTGTCCTTCCCACCAATCCTCACTCCTTTCCACACACTGTGATGCAGATTTTTTTGTTCTGTTGCCTGGAGAGGGGAAGAGAAAAAAGGCTGAGCAGAGAAGAGGCAAAATATGGATTAAAAATAGTTAATGAAAAAATGTGACCGCAAGCCCTGAGCAGCAGTGCAGTGTTGAGACCAGCTGCGGAGCACAGCTCTGCTCCGTGCACCTCTCTGTGCCGGGCAGAGGCAGAGGCAGGGGCTGGGAAGCCGGCGGCAGGAGGGGTGGGACTGCCCATGTCCCCCTGTGCTCCTCCAGCGTATCCTGCCTGGTCCTGCGTCCCCCACAGGCAGGGCCACAGGGTCTTGCAGGGGCCCGTGTGCCAGGGTCTGTCTGTCCCGGTCCAGGGAGCCTGGGGAGCTTGGCCAGGAGCAGCGGGCACCGGCTGCTGTCCGGCAGGAGCGCTGCCTGCAGCCCTGCACCACCACCGCAACGGGCGCTGCCTTGGGGTGGGGGGGACCCTCCTGGGACAGGGATGCTGCAGGGTGCCGTGTGTCACTCCCCACCGAGACACCCGGACCCCCAGCGCTGGGATGGCCGCGGTGCTCGTCCGTGCCGTGAGCTGGGCTGGGGAGGCGGGTGCCGAGCTCCCAGTGCAGGCACACACACACGCCTCTCTGCACTGACCTTTTCCTAGGCTTTTCCCAGTCCTGTGCTTCCCCTGTGACACGTTAACCACACGTGTCACCCGCTGTGTTTCTCGCGCTGTCCTCCTGTGCTGCATGGGCTTTTCACATCCCAGCTCACGCGGTGTGATGAACAAGACAAACCCGTTTCCCCGAGCTAAAGCCGAACTGCTGCAAGGCGCAGCAGCCCCTCTCCCAGAGCCTGCCGGGCGGCGGGTTTATCTGACCCCTTCCCGGCTGCACCTGCAGACCACTCCTCTCTTGTGCTGGGAGATGCCCTTCCTCTTCTCCTTCAGTACCAGGGCAGTGCTGGAGGTGATGCAAACAGTGTTCATCCCAAAAGCACAGGGGCTAAAAACATTCGCTTGCATCCTGTGTTTCTGTTGACGAAAATGCTGTCAGGGCTGGTTTAGGTGTTCTTGGTCCAAAGTGACACAGACCCCGACACTGTTGGTGCCTCATGACGTTGGCTCTCTCCGTGTGTCGCCGCTCAGTGTTCCCACAGCCATGCAGCTCTGTGCAAACGAGCTGTGGTCTTGTAGCGCGAGAGGTGCTCTGGGCAGCTCAGCTGTTCCTCCACCACTGAACTTCCGTGTGCTCGTTTAGAGGGGAGGTGGGGGGCTGGAGCAGTTGTGGGTTGCAGGTGGGGAGCAGGAGGTGTCCCAGAGCTCGGGGCAGGGGCACAGACAGGGGCAGCACAGGGTGCGGGACAGCCCCCCGCACCTCCCCACCACAGCCATCCTTGGCCACCACTTGTCCTGCTCGCTGCGGTCCTGGGAAGAAAGAGGAGCAGTCGGCAGGGCCGGGCTCGCGCTGGCGTTGCATCAGCCCTGGCCTTCCACCATCCCCTCCCCTGCCAAGTGCCGAAGCCCCTGCTGTGCTGGCTTGTAGCTTGGAGCTCAAAGCCAAGCCAGCCGTGGAAAGTGCTGCATTAGCGCACTGGGGGCTAATCCCTACGCCTGGAGGGCAGCAGCCCCCACCGCCACCTCCTGAGCTCTCAGAAAGCCGTGCTCCCACCCCAGCCCCTGGGGCCGGGGGGGGGGCGAGAGCCGTGTGGAGGGACCGGGCTTCTGCCGGCTGCACCAACCTCCCCGGCGCTTGCGCGGGGCTGCGGCTGTGCCAGAGTGCTGCCAGGTCACGTTGCAGATGCCCATGAGTGTCCCCATGGAGGCTTCACCAAGCCATTGATCCATGTAGCAACGAGCCGCAGCGATCCCAGATGTGGGGCTCGTTCCCTTGTCCATGTGACGGCAGCCCCGGGGGGTCGAGGGGGTGGGCAGGGTGGCGTCAGGCCAGCGGCAGGGGCTGGTCACCCGCAGGCTGGGGGACAAAATCTCCAGGTGTGCAGCCTCCTCCGGAGCCAGATCCCTCGTCCCTCCTCTAAGAGTCGCAGGCACAAAACCTCCCCACTTCTGTGCTGAGTGTTTGCAGCCCGGCCTCCGCGGGGGTCAGCAGCCGCAGGGCCATGTCACAGGGACACGCTGCATTGCCCAATGCCAACATGGGGCAAAAGTCCCCCGCACAGCCTGTCCCAGAGCGCTGCAGCCCCCGGCAGATGCACCCACCTGAACAGCAGGTGCTGGGTGCCCATGGCTCAGCACAACGGGCACCCACAGGGCCTGGCCCCGGTGGGATATCGGGCGCTGGGGCTGGGGAACACATTGTCAGGAGCCAGTCAATAAAGGGAGCTGGTGGCGAGGAGATGGGTCTCTTCTGTGGTGCTGCCTCCATCAGCAAAGGACAGGGCACGGGGGCCTCACGGCCCCGCTGGCTGCGGCGCATCCAGCAGGAACAACCGTGCCGAGCACTGTGGGCACTAGAGCCAGCTCCCGGGAGGTGCTTGGTGCCAGAGCCGCAGCAGACCCTGCTGTGCTGGCCCCGGGGGGCCATCGCCCCTCCTGAATCACTCCCTATCCCTGCAGAGCCAGGACAACCAACCCTTGGTTCCTTTGGCATGCCTGTATGCCTGCTAGAAGCCGCAGAGTGGGGCGACCAAACGGTGGGGTGCCCCCGCTCCGCGGGCCAGAGGGGAGCAGGGGCAGCGCGGCTCCACGGGCAGCTGGGGCAAAGGGCCTGGGCAGGGCCCCGCTGCAGGGCCAGGGTGCGGTGGGGGCCCCGTGCCGGAGGAGCGTGACCGGCCCCGAGCGCCAGAACCCCTCACCCAGTGCAGTCTGCCCAGCTTGGCCACAGCAGGGCCCCGGGGCCTGGGGACCGGCTGCCAGCCAGGGAGGGGAGTCTAGGGCAGAGGCCTCCCCACCACCAAATCCCACTGCAGGCAGCTAAAAATAGAGACACCTCTGCCCCAGAGCTGCCTGCCCAGCCCGGAGAGGGACCGCACTGGCAGCACGTCGCTGCTGGCCCGCGGTGCCCCGGCGGAGCTCTGCCTCCCGGTGCGGGGATGCTCGGCGCAGGGCCGGGCACCCGGAGGTTCCCACGGGGCCACGCCGCGGGTGGCAGCAGGATGGGGCAGGTGGGGATGCTGTGTGGGGCCGCTGGAGTGGCAGGGACGGGGATGCTGGGGCAGGCAGGTGGCTGGCGGGCACCCACCGGAGCAGGTCCCCGCTGCCAGAGCCCACCCAGCGAGGTCCGTCTGTCCCCGGCGGCCGCGCCGTCTGTCGGGGGCTGCCTAAATAAGGCAGCGAGCCGGCAGGTCCAGCTCCCCACGCCGCATCTGGAGCGCCATGGGCTGATTAATGAGCTTCTCAGGCAGCCGCTTGCGACATGGCAAGTGGGTCTGCACGGAGGAAGCACGACTTTCCCAGGGATAAAAATAGGCACGAGCAGCGCGGCGAGCCCTGGGAGCGGCGGCTGGCTGGGGAGCGCGGTGCTCCTGCCGCTGCTGGGGGAGGCCGGGGCTCGGCGGTGCCGCAGCATCTGCAGTGTCCGCAGCACTGCCCCCACCTCAGCTGCCCTCATCCCCCACGGCCACGCTGTGGGGCTGCCCACAGAACGGCCCCTTGTCGGAGGAGCCGAAATCCCACTCAGGAGTCCCATAACCGGCTTAGGGTGGATGGAGAGAATTACGGCTCCTCGTGCACCGCGCTTTGTGTGTGAGCTCCCAGGCGCCGTGTCAGATGAGGCACTGTGTTGCTCACCCAGGCTGGGAGCAACGCAGCCAGCAGCAGAGCTGGTCTGGGGCCACGGCAGCCCCATGAGCCGGGGATCCCTGCGGGTTAATGGTTAACCACCCCGGGGCTGGCAGCGTCCCTGCCGGCGCGGGCTCCGCCACCTCCATGGCCACCTCAAAACCCCGTGGGTGCTGAGGCCAGGGGACCCATGGGGCGAGGGACGGGGTGCCCCAGCCATGGGCTGAGCTGGCTCTGGGCACCGTGGCCATCCCAGGGCTGTCCCGGGGGCCTGGGCACCTCCACAGGCAGCCAAACACTCGGGTGTAGATCCAAAATCAGTGATGCTGAGAGCCACAGCATCATGAGGTAGAGGGGAAGGGGGGCAGCTCAGGTGAGGGGCGTTCCCGGCTGCCTCTTGAGATCCTGGGCTCTCAGGGATCAGCACCATCGCACAGCTGAGCACCAGCACCAATATGGGGGGGCCCTGGCCCATGTCCGAGTGGGTGTGTGTCAAGGAGGCTGTGCCCCCCGGCTGTGGCCTTGGGGAGGCTGAACACACGCACCCCATGCGGGGGTGTGGGAGGGAGGGGATGTCACATCCTGCGTGTGGCTATGCTCCTCTTGCTCAAGGCTGGTGAAAACGCCAGCCCGAGGCACGCTGGCTGCTTGGTTTGTGCTAGGAAGGCAGAGAGGTGGCTTGGCCACTGTCACAAAGACATCCTGGGTAGGAAATGGCAGGTGCTCAAGGGCTACAGTCTGATGGGAAAGTGCACAAACAGGCAGGTGAAAGTTAGAGGCAGGTGGGCTGGCAGAGGACGGGGCCACGAGTGTGGCAGTGTGACCGGGGGCTGGCTCCCTGCACCCTGCAGTGCATCCCCGGGTTGTGCCCTGGGGCAGGTCCCACCACACGTCCCCATGACCCATCCTCTCCTTCAGGGTCACCCAGGCACCAGGGCCCTCACCCCCAGGGCAGAGGAGCCACTGAGGGCCAGTAGGAAGCCAGGCCCCCCGCTCCCTATGCAGCTTGTGGCCCAGCGAAGGGATGTCCCAGCCACGACTCCTCGCCCTCCTTCTGCTGCTGCTCTGCTGCCAGGTAAGGACGGGGACCCCCCAAGCAGCCCCTCACCACGCCGTGCTGTGCAGCAGCCACTGCCCAGCCCTGCTGCCCACATGACATGGCACGGCACGGCATGGCATGGCACGGCACGGCACATCAGCCCGTGCCTGCCCACAGCCATCCTTGAACCCTGGGGCCAGCGGCCGCCTGCCCCTGCCCAGCTCCGGTGACCTCTCTGCTGTCCCCAGGGCCCCTCCGCCCAGATCACAGATTCCCTCTTTGAGAACTGGAAGGCCTACAAAGAGGAATGCCACCGCAACATGAGCCGGATGCCCGCACCCACAGGTGAGAGCGGGTGCCCCACACGCTGCCCCGGTTGGGATCGGGACCCCAAGAGGGTGGGCACAGGGGGGCAGTGGGGGACCCTCTGCGGGTCGGGAAAAGCCCCACCACGGAAAGTGGTGGCCGGAAAGCCCCACCACGTCCCACCCCTCCGCAGAGCTGGTCTGTAACCGAACCTTTGACAAGTTCTCCTGCTGGCCCGATGCGCTGCCCAACACCACCATCAACGTCTCCTGCCCCTGGTTCCTGCCCTGGTACCAGAAAGGTAAGGGCAGGGCGTGGGGCAGGGCCAGGCGTGTGGGGCAGGGTGCGCACACCTCTGTGCGTGGTGCTCGTGTGCTGTGCGCACGGCTCCCGGCCACCTCCCCTGGGCTGGCGCGCTGAGCCCGGCCGCGGCTGGGGGGCCTGCAGCAGCCCCGTGTCCCTCCTCTCCGCACAGTGAAGCACAGGTACGTCTTCAAGACTTGCGGGCCAGATGGGGAGTGGGTGACGGGCCCCAAGGGGCAGTCCCTGCGGGATGCCACGCAGTGCCAGATCGACGCCGAGGACCTGGAGGCGCAGGTGGGCAGGGCTGGCAGGGGGCTCCAAGCACCCCCCTGCCCCACGCTCTACAGCCCCGCACCCTGCCCTCACCCGCTCTTCTCTCCAGGAAAAATTCGCCAAGACCTACGGCAGCTTCAAGGTGATGTACACGGTAGGCTACTCGGTGTCGCTGTGCGCGCTGCTGCTCGCCCTGGCCGTGCTGCTGGGCTTCAGGTAGGGGCACGGGCAGGGGGCGGGCAGGGACCGCGTGGGGCACGAGCACTGACGGCGAGCCGCTGCCTCCCCAGCAAGCTGCACTGCATGAGGAACTACATCCACATGAACCTCTTCGCCTCCTTCATCCTGAAGGGCGTCTCCGTGCTGGTCATCGACGCCCTGCTCAAGACGCACTACAGCGACAAGATCGATGACTACAACGTGCGCATCTGGCTGAGCGATGAGGTGAGCGGGGGGCCGAGGGGGGCGCGGGGGCGCGGGCGGTCGGCAGCCCCTGACCCCTGCCTGCAGGCTGCCGCAGGCTGCCGGGCAGCCACAGTCTTCATGCAGTACGGCACCGTGGCCAACTACTGCTGGCTGCTGGTGGAGGGCATCTACCTGCACAACCTCCTGGTGGTGGCCGTCTTCTCCGAGCGGAGCTACTTCACCCTCTACCTGTGCATCGGCTGGGGTGAGTGCGGGCAGGCGCAGCCTGCGGCGGGCTGGTGCTCCGTCCTCATCCCCGACCCTGTGCCGTGCCTCACCTGCCCCTCCCTGCCTCCCCCCCCAGGGGCACCCATGCTATTTCTCATCCCTTGGGTCATTGTGAAGTTCCTCTATGAAAACATCCAGTGAGTACCGCCTGTGCATGGCGCCACAAGGGGCATGTGGGGGTGCGGGTGTGCGTGGGACATGCCACGGGGGCACAGCCCCGGGGAGGCTCTGTACTGCCATCCACGTGCAGGGAGCACGGTGCTGGGCTGCAGCGCTGGCTCGGCTGCGTCTGCCGACACCGCGCTGGGCTCCAGCAGCCGCCCTGGCCAGGGGCTGCCCAGCAGTCCCCGTCCCTCTCCTCCACAGGTGCTGGAGCACCAATAACAACATGGGCTTCTGGTGGATCCTTCGCTTCCCTGTGTTCCTGGCCATCCTGGTGAGTCCCCAGCCTGCAGCTCTGCCTCCGCTCATCCCTTCGCCTCCACGGCTGCCCTGGGCAGGGGACAATGCTGGCTGCCCTGTCCCTGCCGCCACCCTGCTGTCCCCTCATGGGCTCGCTCTGCTCTGCTGCAGATCAACTTCTTCATCTTCATCCGCATCATCCAGATCCTCGTCTCCAAGCTCCGTGCGCACCAGATGCGCTACACCGACTACAAGTTCAGGTGGGCGCTGGGTGCAGCCCCGGCCCCACACGCTGTCTGTGCACGGTGCACGTGCTGGTGCGTGTGTGCGTGTGCTCGTGCACAGCCCCTGACCCCGGCGCTGACGCTGGCCCCTCCAAGCAGGCTGGCCAAGTCCACGCTGACGCTGATCCCGCTGTTGGGCATCCATGAGGTTGTCTTCGCCTTTGTCACGGACGAGCACGCCCAGGGCACCCTGCGCTATGTCAAGCTCTTCTTCGACCTCTTCCTGAGCTCCTTCCAGGTGAGCCCAGCTCAGCCGGGACCGGCCATGGGGACCCTCCATGCTGGGAGGGACCGGACCAGGGCCAGGGCTGGGGACCGCCTGCGCACCTCTCACGCCTCTCCTGCCTCTGCCCAGGGGATGCTGGTGGCCATTCTCTACTGCTTCATCAACAAGGAGGTGAGCAGCTGGGTGGGGAGCAGGCAGCGAGGGGCCTGGGGGGCCGTGGGCACAGGGCCAGGCTGATGGTGGCCGCCCCCAGGTGCAGTCGGAGCTGCTGAAGAGGTGGCAGCGCTGGAAGCTGGGGAAGGACCTGGCGGAGGAGTACAAGCACACCTACAGCCACGCGCCCAGCGCCCGCAACGGCACCGGCAGCGCCTGCGAGAAGCACCAGCTGGTGAGCGGCTGTGCCAACGGGCTGGGGCGCAGCCCAGCCGCCTCGCGCCCCGGCACCCACTACCTCGAGAGGAGCGGCCACGGCACCGCTGAGCACCTCGCCCTGGGGGACCGGCACCACTGCTATGAGTTCCCCGAGACCACGGCCGAGAGCCACTTCTGAGCCTGTGGATGGACCGGGAGGGCTGCACTGGCCCTTCTGCGGCAGACTGAGCCCACTGCGGTGGCTACTGCCTGCCTCCCCGTCCGGCTGACCCTCGGGTGCTGCACGGGGTCCTGCCTGCCCGGTGAGGACGCTGCGACAAGCTGGGGTCGCGCAGGACAGTGGAAGCACCTGGGGCAGGCGAGCGGGGCCTGGACCTCTGTGGGAGGGGGCCAGGGGCTGAGGGGAGATCTGTGGGGCTGGGGGATCTGTGGGGGGTGGGGGAGTTCATCCTGTGGTGCTGCTCTTGTGCGCCTGCGAGACCCTTTGCGCAATGGTGTAATTTATCTGTCGTAATTGTGTAAATAGGTGTGGGCCCGTGCCGGGCTGCAGGGCCAGCTCTGAGTGAGCCTCTCTGTCAGGAAGGCGGTGGGGGGACCGGGGACACCGCGGCCCCAGACCGTGCCCCTGAGCACCCACAGGTGATGGGCACGGCCCTGAGAGCGGGACAGGGCCCATCGCAGCAGGGAGCTGGGCTGCAGCAGGAGCCGCCGCGCTGCCTGCCCTCCAGCCCCACGCAGGTGAGCGAGGCAGAGCTGAGGGGGCCGTGGGCTGCAGCCCCCCCCCTCACCAGCACATGTTCTCTGGCTGCTAATCAGCTCTGTCCTCACACCGCCAGGAGCCCTTAATTAAATCATTTGGATCTGCCCCCTGGGCACCCGCACTCTCCTGGGAGACGGCACAAGCCAGCGGTGGCCACTGCTGGCGCTGAGCACCACAAGCAGTGCGGTGGGGCACGGGGCCGTGGGGCACGGGGCCGTGGGGTGCCCCACACCCAGGGCCCGGCAGTGCCATCCGCATGGCCCCGCAGGTCAGGCTGGAGGCAGCCACCGTGTGGAGGAGCGCGGGGGGCCGGCACCCTAAGAGGCTTGTGCCTCGCACATGAGCGCTAAGCCCGGATGCCGTGGCTTTAGGAACCACAAGCGCTTTGTGCGGGGATTAGCCGCAGTCACGGCCCCACGCCGGGCGTACACCCAGCCCGACGGGTGGCGCTGGGCCGGACGGCCGGCTTCAGGTGCCTCCACGTCCCCGCGAGCCCCGAGCACGCTGCAGGACCCACGCGCACCCAGCACATGGGTCGTGCCGAGCGGGACAAGCTCAGTGCCATGCCCCAGCAGCCAGCCTCAGCCCCACGCAGCCCACAGACCCCCCCAGCCAAGCATCCTCCCATGTGGCCCTGGCCCCAGCCCCGCCTGAACCTGGCGGGAGTGAGCCCCAGGCACAGCGAGGGCAGGGGCATCCGCGGTGCTGGCGCACCGTGGGGAGGGCCTGCCCACGGCATGGGCCCCGGCTGCGTGGCACTTGGCTCCCGGCAGCAGCGGCGTGCCGGGCACGCAGTAATTTTCCTCTGTTTACTTCACAACTTGCCGGCTGCCCCAGCTGAGCCGTGCTCTGCTTGCCCGCCGTGCGCCCAGTCCAGCGCCAAGTGGGGGCCGTGGGGCCTGAGCTGCGATGCTGGGGGCGGCCGGGGCTGCGGGACCATGACGCCGGGGCAGCAGCGCCCCTGGGGGAGTGGTGCCATGGGGCGGCTTGGGGAAGGCAGCAGGAGGGCAGGGATGGGGCTGAGGACAGGGATGGGGATGGGGGTGAGGATGGGGATGGGGATGAACCCTACCCAGGGCTGTGGTCCCGCACCAGCCAGGGCAGCCCCTACGCAGACACTAGCTGCTTGCCCCCTTGGCTGCGGCCGCCACCACGGCCTCCTGACGCGGTAACAAGCCTAATTGAAGCAAATTGCTGGAGCACGAGGCGGTTTCTGGGAAGGTAAATATGGTCATCACGCGGCGCCGGGCTCAGTGCCTGCTGCTCCAGCATTGCCATGGCAACACCCCACTGTCCCCCCCGCCATCCCCTCGCGGCACTGTGATGCCCCGATGGGGCCAGGCTGGCCCCGCGGCGCTGGGGACTCGGGGACCCCGGCACCCCCCCGCCAGCAGGATTCCGCTGGCACCCTGCGGTGGCTGCACCGTGGCCGCGGCTCCCCCGCGCCCCAGGCCAGCCCCAGCCCATGGGGGGGGGGCCCTGCGGCAACGTGGGCACCCAGCAGCACCCGCTGTCCCCAGAGCCGGGTGGCCAGCAGCGTGCCTGTGTGCACACAGGGTGGTTACACTCACACCCCAGACACGCACCACCCCCCCCCCCCCCCCCCCCACAGCGCTCACACTCACACACAGAGTACAGAGACACAGGGGCGCGCGCACACGCACAGACACACAGATACACGCGCACACAGTACAGAGACAGACACACACACACCTGAACACATCCACGCTGCACACGCAGTCTCACACACACTCGCACTCACAGCCACGCTCACCCACACGCTCTCGCACCCACTCGCCCTGCGCACACCGCCGGGTCCCGTACCCACAGCCCCCCCACCCCCCCCCCCCCACCCCGCACCCGCACGCTCCCAGCCCGACGGGGCTGACGTTCTGACATTTGCGGGCAGAGAAGCGCGGCGATGTGGCCGCTGGCAGCCGCGGGTTCCCATGGCAGCACTGGACGGGGACGTTCCGTGCCGGCCGCCGGCCCCGCGCTGCTCGCCCACCCACGGGCGCCCCGGCAGCCGCCACCGCGGCACCAGCGGGGTGCTGGGCGATCCCCGAGACCCAGGGAGTGCCGGCTGTCCGACCGGGGCTGAGCGCCGCTGCTATGAAGAGGAATGAGCAGCAGAGACAGAAGACGGGGGAGAAACGGCAAACCAGGAGCGGTACCTGCGAGGCGCCCTCCTCCCCGGGTCACGGCGGGCATCCCCCCGGTGCCCCGCGAGGCCGTGGCACTTGGCTGCCGCCCGCCCGCAGCAATACGCCTGCTTCATCAAGGTAATTGGAGACCACAAATTGGTCTTCTAAGTAGATTCTGCCCGTTACCGTTCTCTCTTCCCACTACTTAATTCAATGATACAACACATACCTCTCCTCCTCCCACAACTTAATCTAATGATAAAAACCGCATCCAAGTCACGGCGAAAATAAACCATGGCCAGGTCCGGTTTTTATAGGTAAACAGCCTGGTCTCACTGGCCTCCGGCCTCACCCCTTCGCAGGGGCTCCCCCCGCCGCCTGAACTTCACACTTCCTGTCTGCTGTTTCACCGCGGTCACCCCTGTGGTTTGTTATTAGTCTTTATAAAAATCGTCTGTTTATAAAATCATTTTTGTATGACATTTCATTAGAGCCTGCCTGAGTGACCGCTTCGCCTCCAGCTTCACAGCACCCGAGCCAAGAGAAAAACAAGGCAGAGGCCGCTGGGCTGGGCTGCCGCAGCCCCGCACGGTAGCGGGCAGCAGCTCCCCGTGGCCGTGGGGCCGATGGCAGCATGCTGCTGCCCGGGGTCTCCGCAGGCCGCTGCTCGGGGGTCTCTGCACGCCACTGGCAGCAAGGGCCCACGTGCAGGCATGGGGCAGACCCACCCGCCGGCTGCCGGCACGCGCGCTCCCCGCAGAGCCCTGCGCCTTGCCTCGGGCTCTCTCAGCTCCATGACGGTGGAACCGGGGGCGCAGCCACAGCCCAGCCTCGTGCTGCAGGCAAGGGTCAGCCGAGCAGCGAAGCCCAGAGCCAGCGCGGGCGCTCCCTCCCTCTGTCCGCCCAGCGCGCACCGGCCAGCCTGCAGCACCCAGCAGACCGGCGGCGGAGCCCCTCGCCTCCCCTGCAGGCACCGAGGCAGGACAATGCAGGACAACGCACACAGTGCGGGACAAGGCAGCTCCGTGCACGTTTGGGGCCCCCAGAGCCAGGGCAACCCCACTCGGCTGCCGCGCTCCTGGGACATGGGGCTGCAGCCTCAGGCACATCACACAAGCCCCTGAGGAATGCTGGAAGCGCTGCTGCTCGCGAGCGGCCCTGAGAAGCTTGTGGAAAAGGCCCACCCGGCAGGAAAAGTCCAAGGAGACGGGCCGTGGTGGTAGTGACCCTAAATCTTTTGCTGCCGCTCCCGGCAGAGGGCACCTCCTGCAGCGCCTGGGGTGGAGCAGGGCCCGGGCACCATGCGGCCAACACAGCCCGCACGCGCCCTCCTCGGCGATGTTTTGGAGATGGGAGGTAAACAGGGTCACTACGCAGCACGGAGGTGCACTTGAGGAGAAATTCTAGCAATGCTAAGTATAGTTTAAATGCCATTAAAGCAGGGGAGGGAAAAGGATACGAGTGTATTAATAGTCTCAACATTTAAATCTTTGGTCTAGCAACAGCTCCTAGGATGCTGGCTCGCAGGAGGGCTGCCAGAGCCCAAGGGCGTTGTGCTACCAGCTCGCAGCGCCAGGCTCTGCATGCTTGCAGTGAAATTAAGAGCCCCAGGCAAGTGCGGGAGCAAGACCCTTCTGGAAAATAAATAAATAAGAGGTGGTTTCTGTTCTCTGCATTACTTGTCCTCAGGACTTGGCCTGAAGGGGTACGGAAAACCCTGACGCTTATTGTCAGCACTCAAGTCTAAAACGGGAAGCACAGGGTTTGAGCGACAAAACAGGAAAAGTTCTGAACTCTAAAAAAGGGAAGAGCAAGGGCGCTACACCAGACAGGCTGCAGGCACACGCGGGCAGAGCAGCGTGCACACGCACCTCGCGGGCACTGGCAGCCCAGGGAGGGCTCGGCCGGGCGCAGCCCCGTGGGCCAGGTCCAGCGCCCACGGCAGCGACGTGGCCGAGAACCTCTCCCCAGCACCAGGCGCCGGCACTGCCAGGTGCGTCCAGGTGGCGTGCTGGGTGCCGCTCCCCCGCCGACAGAAGCCCGCCGAGGACAGCAGGCAGCAGCGTGACGCGGCCCCGGAGCTGACTGATGCTGCGGCGTGCAACGAGAGGAGCAGGCAGAGCCACGCAGAGGCAGACTCAAAAGGACACAAGCTTTTATTTACAACACTCCTCAAGTGACAGACAACAGAAAAAAAAAAAAAAAAGGAAAAAAAAAGGGAACAGTATAGCTCAATGACAACAAAGGAAAGTTAACAGCAATCACAACTCCCCTGCACCCTGCATCCGCCACGAAGCCCACTCATGCTGGGCAGAGCCCCAGCAGCCCCCTCCCCACCAGCTCTCTGAGCTCAGGCAGGCAGCAGGCGGCTCCCACAGCTCCCCGCGTGTCCTAGGGACACCGAGCAGCCCCGCGGCCACGCAGCTCTCTGCCCGCACGGGTGTGAGGGTGCAGTCACTCTCCCTTGCGCAGAGGTGATTAGGCAGAAGGAACCTGAGCCTTGCCAGGGAAGCCAATCCCCGCAGCGAGTTAGACCTGCTCACCACAGCTGCCACACAGCAGCGCTTCTGCCAGCTGTGGAGGCCAGGTCTCTTCAAAGGGTGCATGTCTGGAAAGCCGTGTCAGTGCTAGAACAGCGAGGCATTGCTCAGGCAAGGATGGAAATAAGCTTCTTTCCGCAAAGGCAGCGCCAGCCCCCCCAACCCCCTCCCGCCACCTTCTGTGTTGCTGCCAGCGCGCTGAGGCTGGGGGGAGCTGAGAGCAGCCCAGCGCTCCCCCTCCGAGCACCTCCAGGATGCTTGGGGCTGGGGCCAGTGCTGGTGCCCTCCTCTCCCTCCACCTGCAGGGAGAGAGGAGTAGCTTCGTCGTCAGCACCGCAGGGACCTGGCCCACTCTAAGCACAAGGAAAATCCGGCATCGGATATGGACCCAAGAGCTTTGGCAGCACTGATGAGTCCCAGGCATTAGCAGCCCAGGTACAAATTAAGCCCTCCCACCAGGGAGCAAGGAACAGGCAAAGTGTGCCAAAGCAGCAGCAGCCAGCTGCCAGAAGGTGCTGAACTACCTGGTGTTGAACTGGGGCCGCCTGTCTTGAGGCACAAGGTCAGCACCAAGTCTCCTTCATTCTCCCCTTGGCCTGCTCCAGCAACTGTGAGCCTTTGGGACGCAGAAGGGAGCAGAGAACTGGCGCTGCCGCTACTAACAACGCAGCTACTCGGCTCTGCCCTGCTGTACGCCAGACCCCAGCGAGCCTGAGTACGCAGCGCACCAGGGACAGAGATGGAAGGAGAATAAGTGACCTGTGAGCCCAGCACGAAGTGGAGGAGGACAGCTTGAGGCCAGAGAAAGCTGCAGGTTAGGGGCTGGAATCTTTTACAAGGGGCTCTGGATGCCTTCGGCGAGCCCCTAAGCATCTTGGAATTCAGGTAGCATCGAAGCCAGCCCCAAAGCCGACCGGCTCTCCACAGGCAGAGTACAGTAACCAGAGGAGGAAATCAACACAAAAATCTCAAATTAAATCTGCTTGAGGACCTTGGGAGACCAGCCAATCCGCGCGGAGGGCCCGCCTTAGGACTTCTTCGCATCCTGTGCGTTCCTCCTCTTCAGATCGCTCAGGTCGACGGGTTTGAACGCTGCCGGGGAGAGAGGGGAGGGAGACACTCGGGCGGCAGAGGCCGCACCGCCGCCCCCCGGCCCGGCCGGGCCCCGCCGCCGCCTCCGGCCGCAGCCGGCGGGGGGCGCCGCGGCGCTCACCTTTGAGGCTGGGGTTCGGCATCTTCTCCACGTACTCCTCGACCAGGCCGCGCTCGGCGCCCATCTGGCTGCGCAGGTCGCGCTCCACGCACTGCCAGGCTGCGGGGACACCGAGAGGGGCGGCTCGCCGCGGGCACCGGCCGCCGGGGGGGCCCCGGCCCCCGGGGGGGCCCCGCGCCGCCGCCCCGCCGCTCACCCTCGTAGATGAAGCGCACGTTCTCCTCGTGGGCCGGCGTGAAGAGCTCGCCGCCGGCGCCGGGGGAGCGCGGCCCGCCGCTCCGCTTGCCGTTGTACACCACGCGGGACACGGGGGAGCTGAAAGCGAAGCGCGGGGCTCAGCCGGGCCGGGCCGGGCCGCGGCGGGGCCCGGGGCCGGCCCGGGGCGGAGCTCACCTGGCCATGGCGTCGTCCGTGCGGCGGCGCGGCTCGGCTCGGCGCGGCTGCGGGGAGAAAGGAGAGGGCGGCCAGGCCAGGCCGGGGCTAGGCCGCGGGCCGCCCGCCGCCCGTCGCCATGGCAACGCGCGCCCCTCACCTGGGCCCGGCTCCCGCCTCCGCTCGCCCTCGGGCCGCCACGGAAGCGCCGCGGCGCGCAGGCGCGGCCCCGCCCCCCGCCGGCCGGGCCCCGCCCACAACATCGCGTCGCCCCGCCCCGGCCCCGCCCTGACGCCAGCCCCACCCCCGGTCCGGCTCCGGCCCCGCCCCGGCGCCGAGCGCGCGCTCGGCCCGGCCCCGCCCCTGCACCGGCCCCGCCCCTGCCGTTAGCCCCGCCCCTCCATCGCAATCAACGCGGTCTCCGCCATTAGCCCCGCCCCTTCCCTTAGCCCCGCCCCGCCCCCAGCCCTTAGCCCCGCCCCATTCCAGCCGTTAGCCCCGCCCCTCCGCGGCAATTATCGCAGTCCCTACCCTTAGCCCCGCCCCTCCCCTTAGCCCCGTCCTTCCCTTAGCCCCGCCCCGCCCCTTAGCCCCGCCCACCCCGGCCCTTGGCCCCGCCCCAGCCGTGCCGCGCAGCGTTGGTGGCAGAGCGCTTTATTGCAACGGGGGGGGCCGAGCGGCGGCACCGAGCGCACCCCGGCCCCCGGCCCCGGCCCGGGCCCAGCCCGGGCCCCGCCCCGGCCCCCGGCCGGCCGCAGCCCCGCTGCCCGGCCGTGCTCCCCGCCTCAGTCCATGGTGGCGGCCTGGAAGAGCTGCAGCAGCTCGCTGTACTCGGGGTCGATGAGGTCCGAGGGCTTCTCCCCGGCGTCCGTGGTGGCCTCGGGGCTGGCCCCCAGGGACATGAGGTACCTGCGGGGACAGCGTCAGCCACCGGCCGCGTCCTGCCCGCAGCCCCCGGCACCTCCCGGGCCCGGTCGGTGCCGTGTCTGGCCCCGGGGCTCTGCGAGGCAGGGCCCCGGGGCAGCCCCGGCGCGGTGCTCTGGGCTCTCACCGGGCTATGTCAGCGTAGCCGTCGCTGCAGGCCATGTGCAGGGGCGTCCACCCGTTCTCGTCCTTCTGGTGGATGTCGGCGCCGTACTTAACGAGGAGCTTGACGCAGTCCAAGTTCCCGGTAAGCACAGCCTCGTGGAGGGCTGCCATGCCTGCGAGGAAGGGACGCGTTAGCCCCGCGCCGCGGAAGCGCTCCCCTGCTGCTGAGCGCCAGGTGTCCGCAGCCCAGGAAAGAGGGGTGCCAGCGAACCGTCGTTATCAGGGAGGTGAGTTTGGAAAGAAACAAACACTGAGGAAGCAAGAGGCGCTGCTGCAGGTTTCTGTTTCCCTTCTACAGCCTAAATGCTGCGTTTAAGGTGCAGCACCTGGCCCCCCGTTGGGTCAGGCAGGACAGATTAAGGGACTGAGCTTCAGTGTCTGAGGCTCCTGAAGAGCCCCTCGCCAACAGCCCGACCTGAGACTCTTTCAGGACTCCCACGGGCATAGCAGGAGAGCGTCTCAAGGGTCTTGCTCCGCTTGTCTTTCAGAAGTCCCTTACAGAGCAAGTGATGAAGCAATCAGCGTACATGGGAGGAAGCCCGGGTCATTTGAGACCATGCCTCCATGGCCATGTGACAGCAGACGCTGAAGCCAAGTACGAGAAAGAGACAAATCTGGGCTCTGAACCAGCCTGTATGGTTCAAGGCATTCCATAAACAATTTTTAGTGAGGCTGGGTACAAGCAGAACACAATGCCTTCTTCGTAAACAATTAATTCTGCAAGTCCACAGATCCATACATGAGAGAGAGCAATGTTTGTGAGCAACGGACAGAGCCAGGAACAAGAAGCAGAACCTTGCTTCTCCCACTCTTTTCGCCAAATCAGGACAGAAGATACGAGTCCCACTGCCCAGTCCAGAGCTCTGCGTACTCACCTGTGTTCTCTGTACCATTACCTTTTTGCCTGCTCCTTTTCTACGCCACACCACACTAGGTAGGTATGTAGGAGCACCGTCGTGCCTTGAAGGGACCCTGACAGCAAATTTCCCCCTTTCCTGCAGTGTTAAGGGGGGCGTTGGGGCAGTGAGGCAGGACTCTCTCGGCCCTGCTGGCAATGGTAGGGGGTAGTACTCCTCACTGGGGGGGGAAACAACTTGATTTCAACCTGCCACCCTGCCCAGGGTGGCCCACGTCTGAGCTTTGGCCACGCTGCTCTCTCGTCTCCCTTGCAGTCCACTGAGCTGTGCCACTGTGCAGATTCAGCTCTGCCAGCCCCAGCAGCACTCACCAGACGGGTAGATGGTGTCCAGAGCGACCTTCCTGGCACGTATGAACCTGCCCACCTGCTCCAGGTCCCCCTGCCTGATGTGGTCCTGAAAGACGACGTCATTGGGGAAGCGCACGGTGCGCGATGCTCTCAGTCTCTGGGAATACCGACTGTACCGGGGCATTGAGACGGGGAAACAGTCCTTCATGCTGAGCGCAGCCTTAGGACGCTGCCGAGGAAGAAGGGGGCAGAGGCATGTGGGGAACAGCCAGGTTGGTCAGAGCTCAGCACTCGCCGGCCTCGAAGCACTGCTCTCTCCTCTTCTGCCTCTTGGTCCCGTTTCACCAGTGGAGGGTGGTGGGCGCTGAGCCGGGCACTGCCACCGGCCCTCCTGGAGCCTGTCCCCCGCTGGAGCCTGTCCCCTCCTGGAGCCTGTCCCCCGCTGGAGCCCGTCGCGGGTGCGTGCCCCTCGCAGCGTGCAGGGGCGGCGCTGGCCTCGTGCGGCTCCCTCAGGCTCTGGGCCCAGGACTGAGGGCTCTCCAGGCGCATCGCGTTATATAGGCTCCTGCGGGCTATTTTGGGTTGGTGCAGCTCATGCTATTTGCCATGATACTTTGTAATTGAGCCGCCCGGGCCGGTAGCCTCCCACTTTTGGGCAGAGGATGATGGCTCATCTTACTGCCCACCTGTTGATGTGCCCATCCAAGGGGTCAAATCTGTTGCATGGCTAGCCTTCAGAGGAGCCCAGGGCCCCGAAAACAGAACTGCCCAGCAGCAAGTCCTCACAGCACCACGGGCATGCCAGGGAGAAGACACAAATACGCTCACCAGGCGAGGGGAACTAGCCGCTCACGTACTGAGTAGCGAGCGTAACAGACATGTCAGCGCCGTGGTGCCAAATACATTCAGAGCTAAGTCACTTTCCTGTAGTTGCGTCAGCTGACTTGAAGGGAGCAGCATGAGCTGTGCTTCCCCGCACGACCGCAGGACGAGCGCAGCGACACACACGGAGCACGCTGCAGCACCGCGGTACCACCGGTGACCTCGCGAGGCCGGGGGTGCTGCTGGTGCTCCTGATGCAGACGCAGAACCGGAGCACAGTGCCTGTCCTCGCTGCCCAACGCCGCAGTCCTGCTTCAAATTTTGTACTGGCTGCTGCGTAAGGGTAGGCTTCTACAGGACAGTTTCAGGAGAACAGCACCGCCACCAGCTGCTGCTGTGGTCAAAGGCCTGAAATGGGCCATCCACTCAGAGGAATCTTTCAGGTCAGCCAACAGCCAAGGGTTCAAGCAACAACTGCTCCTCCATCCTTTTTGCTGTCATAGTTTGGCCATTTCAGACACACAAGCATGTTGCATTGTTTCGCACTGATGGGGCCTGCCCAGCAGCACGTCACAAGCGATCCCTGTCCCACGTTAAGGCACAGAGCATTCATTCTGCGCTGCTGCAGCTTCACCTTGTGCCAAGCTCCTGCCAGGTCAGCCCGTCTCACACCTGGGAACTGCCTGCTGCAGCTGTTCATCTTCTGGCAAACACACCCGTCTTTTCACTGTGTCTGCTCAGGCCTGCTTCAGGCACCACACGACAGGAGGCTGAACTGGCTGCTGCGGAGACAGAACACTTCCAGCCTGCTGTCTCGCAACAGCGATGAGTTGCGTACACAAGATGAGTTGCGTACACAAGGTGACTCTCACGGAGCCCTGCCCCGCCGAGAGCAGCTGGGGCGCATGAGAAAAGCTCCCCTCCTCTGAGCAGGTCTCGGACTATAAACAAAAGAGAATTGCCGCAGAGTTCAGCCTTGTTTACACTTTTAGTCGCTCCACAAAATGGACCTTTTCGAGCTGATTTCTAGGCAGGAGTACTCCCATGGTAATTCTTACTCACTTCTCTTTCTCTCCTCCCTCAAAATGCAAAGCAGCTTTCTTACCCAAAGCCGCTGCTAACAGCCAGCCCTTAGAGGACAGAGTGCCTGCCCTCTTCAGGTGTCACAGTGTTTATCAGCAGCCCCAGTACCGCAGCTCTGATGGTTGCTGCACACCAGGACAGGACCAAGAAGGGCCCTTACTCCCAGGTAACTACAGCAGGTCAGAGCCCAGTGCCGTGCCACACTTGTGTTCTACCATTTCAGTGCACCCACGTTAGGTGACTGGCACCAGTAACCTCCTGAGGTGCCCTCCAGATTCACTAGGCCTCCCCATGTGACATTTATAGCATATTTCCTTACAAAAATATTTTCAGCATAAGTGACTGCTGTGGAAATAGCAGTGTGGCTCACTGGATCATGTGAGCCTGACTAGCAGCACTACAGGCAGTCCCAGGTTTCCCTGTAGGCAAATTCCTTGGTTAACTGCTCAGGAGCAATGAGGTCCCACCACCCCAAGCCAGCTGGCAACGAGAGCAGCTTACACTCCGAGGCCCAGCCGATGCATGCTTACTGCTCACAGAGCTGTTAGTTGTGTACCTCCAACAGCTCATTTAATCTGAGCCTGACGTGGTCATCTTAACTTTTCATGTATAGATTAGCTAATAGAAACTGCTTCATGCTGCTTAAGGCATCAACAGCCACCCGCAGAACGATGCGTTCAGAAAGTAGTTTCTCTCAAAAATACATTATCTACAAAGAACCTGAAAAGCTGATGGTCTTTTCTACCACCACTTTGGTAGAATCACTTGAGAACCATCCTGGAACTCTGATCTTCTTCCAGCTCAGGTCCAACTATTTATTCTGGGTCCCAATAGACAGAGACAGTAGTATTAAAATCTCAACTTTATTTGGCCAACAAATGCAGTTCCAATGTTATTATAGCGGAATGCTAAGAGCAAGCCTGACACTGATCAGGCCTTTGAGGCACTCCCTTGTTCAAGTTCCTCCCCCAAGCCCAGTAATTTTAAGTTCCATGTTTGTTTTGTGTTTGATGTATTTTTAATCAGGCCCTCCCACCACCCACCTGCCTGGTCAACCCATTCAAAATAATGCATGTAAAGTGACTGCAAAATAGTCTTGCATTTGATCAGAAGGATGGCAACACAGCTAGGTCCCATCTAAGCTGGTAAGCCAGCAACCACCTCCACCCTCAGAGCCTGCCACAGCCAGTGCACATAGTATTCCACCCTTCCACGTGTTTTGAATAGTCATCTCCAACTGTCTTAAAGTACAGGGAAAAGCTGGCCTACATGAAGAGAAGCACCTTCATAACCGCCTTCCACCAGGACCGATGCAGTCAGCCTAGTCTGTCTTCCCTTACAGCTGCTGACTCCAGGGAAGAACAGCTGAGACCAATAAGGAACCTGCCAGGTGGTAAAAATCAGCTACAGGCTTTAGTTTTCAAAGATAAAAGGAAAAAGCTTTCTTGGAAGGTATTAGTGGCAAGGCTCCAAAATGTTGGGCTATTAAACTCATGCTACCACTTCACAACCTGCTTCTATCCAGAAGAACAGAATACTTGAAACAAAAAGCTGTGTACAAAAAAAGTACATCACAATAAAAAAGTGAACCCAGCTGGCAGGGCTGGCTACCTAGTGACAGATCCCTTTTCGAAAGTGAAAGAAAAAGATAGTCAAGTGTAAAGAGAAGTGAGGGTGAAGTGTTACTTTAAAAGCCAATCCCTGGATTTCCAGTCATTTATCTTCTGTTTTAAATCTTAATGGGTTTCTGACTCACTGGGCTGCGTAACAGCAGCCAATTTAGTGTCTGATTTTTGGGTGATGTAGATCAGTCTTCTTTACAACTCATCCTTTTGGATTTTCTGCTCATCATCACCTTCCTCAAGGTCTGTTTCTTCATCTGTCTCCAGATCCTCCAGATCCTGCATAGTAGACAAAGATAACTACTTGTTTCTGGCATACTAGTCAGATCCAAAACCAAATAGTGAACAGTTTCTCTAACATGTTTGCTGCTGCCACGTCAGCAGTACATCCAGAGACTACCAGGAGTACTCAGTTTGGGATGTTACAGATTAGAACCCTCTGAAAAGCAGTACCATAATCTGTAACACCCTCCACCCAGGCAGGTGAGGAGCTTCCAACTAAATATACAGCATGTGACATTCATCATAGCACTCAAGTTCAAAATGCAGTGAGCAAGAGCTCTTAAAGAACAAGCCCTAAATACACCAGCATTTTGCGCAATGACCAAAGGCAGCCTGTTTAAGTTTAGAGGTTATTGTACCAATAGTTTCCATGCTCTTGTATTTTAGCCTCTCAAGAGAGATTTATTTCACACCAAACTCAAGTATCCTTAATAAAATGAGTCCATTACAACAGGCCAGTGGCTAGCCAGGCTGCAAGTGAACTGAGAGGTCGCATTTTATGATGTAGACACTTTTGCTCACCAACAATACATACCCTTTCCTGCCACATAGCCCACAATCTTCAGGGCTTAGGATTTGATCACTCTACCCAAACCAAGGAATACTCCGCATTTTGCGGTTAGAGTACCGTATTAATTTATATTACTCACATCATCAGCTGCTGCCCCATCCTGTCCTCCACTCTCCAAGAATTTTTTGAATCCTTCTAGCGTCCTCTCTCCATTGTAGTCAATTACCTACACAGGAAAACACATCAAAATAACTGTTACATGCACCTACAGAACCACACCCCTGGAGAGGAGAATTCTCTTTCTGAGCAACAGTTAACATGCCAAGCAAAAGGGAATTTAAAAATTCACCTTCACCCATATGAGACGAAGGAAAACAGCTCAGCCACTAGACTTCAGAGATCACTGCGAGGAGAGAATAGCCTGCAGATGAGCACACTGTCTTCTGCTATACTTCCTCTTTCCCCACTCCCACTTCCCATCCCCAAACTGTTTCCTATAACCCAGCCCCCCCCCGCCAAAAGGGTCTCAGACATCCTGTAGACCTGATGTATTCTATCCCTACAGAAGGGAAAGCCCTCCCACAAGCCTCTGTCCAAAAAGGAACTCAAGCAGACAACTTAAGCATATCTAGTGCTCCCTCATTATTTGATCTGTAGAAGTGTCAGCTGTCTTCTTACATTTCTGCCAGAGCCTGCAGGGAAGAACTTGAGTGTGGGAAAGCTGTGGATTTTCACTGCTTCTACTTCATTGGCTGTTGAATCCATCTTGGCAATGACAATGTTCTCGTGGTCCCTGTAGGTCTCTCCCAGCTTGTCCCAGATAGGAGCCAGCTGCTTACAGTGACCACACCAGGGGGCATCTGTTAATTAACAAACATATTTAGCACCAACAGCCCAGCAAGTTAACACCACACACCACCTAGACCCCACGCCAGACAAGAGTTCACATTTGTTTTCAACTGATGCACTCCCTTTGTGGCTTGGACTCTGTAAGATGCTTTCTCCCCAGTCCTGGTCATGGAATATTTTGGCACTCCTTTTATACCAGTTACTTGGAATTCATTGTTGAAAAACACTTACAGAACTCCACAAAAACGTTCTTATTCTCATCAAAAGCAACTTCTTCAAAATTCTTCCCAACTAGAACTTTGACAGGCTGTTTGTCCCAGTCTTCAGGAAGATCTTGGCTCATCAGATGGGGCTGGAATAGAAAGTGAAATTCAGACATGCACAATCTGCTATACAGCTACTTGGAATGTCCATGAATCACATAGGCTGGAAAGCCTGAGTTAACCATACCCAAGTGCCCCCAGTCACAGACTACAAGCAAATCAGATACATCAGTCACTTCCTCTTCTGCTAATATAAAGTCTACTCCCCACCCTGAAGTGTGAGAACGGGTGCTCTTTTGTGGGAAGAACTGCAGTTTTAGCTCTGGCAGCAATATTGTTTCCTTCCCACAATGTTATTCTCTAAGGACAGAGCTTAGCTAAACAGTCACTACTGGAGTCAGACGCACGTAGCTACCTCCACCAGATTAGAGCCAAAAGCTCTTTTAACTGTGCCACGCAAGTTAGTACCTTCCATGACTTATTAGCAGGAAGAACAGCACAGCTCCAAGAAGCAGGAAGAGCAGACCTCGATTGTAGTCAGGTACCAGCACCTAACTTGCTTTCCTACAGTCTTCATGCCCCAATGTTTTTACACTATTTTCAGCACAAAGGCTGCTAGATATGCTGTACGTTAGTCGGGTGATTTGCACATTTCATACAGCTCTTCACAGGGAGAATTTTTAGGACTTGCTCAGCCAGTAGGTTTAGCATTAGCAGCATTGTTACCTTGATCTTGCCCTCCAGGAATTTATTACAGAACTCTCTGATCTTGTCTGCTGTGAGGTCGTCTGATTCAGGTTTGTATTTGGTCATTTCTTCCTCCAGGGTGATCAGACGTACAGCTGGACATTCTTCTTTCTTTAGGCCAAAGAACTCCAAAATCCTTTGATTGTCACTGTGGTCACTGTCTATGAAGATGAACAGGATCTTTGGAGGAAAGAGATAATATGATGAAACAGGTATCTCTTGGCTAATGATACTTTACACAGACACCTGTAGAGCTAGACAGGAGCTAAACAGCTAAGCCTGTTAGGAGGGCACCCTGTCACAGCACACATGCTAAAGCTGCAATGCTTTAAGCAGCACATGTGCAAACCTGGCATCAATGTTTAAGTCACATCCAGAAGAAGGAAAGTCATAAGTTAACTACTATTCCTTGATGGGTTATACAAGCCAGTGACTCAGACACCTATTACCAGGAGAGAGGCAGAGGAAGTGCTAGCTTCAACTCTTCCTCCACAGCTGTTAAGTGGGTACAGGCAGAGAGTGCTACAGTTCTGCAGGAGGTGGTCACATAATTCAGTCCCAGAAGTCTATCTTACCTTCCCTTTGAAGCTTCCAGCTGCGCTCTTGAAATTATCCAGTTTCCCTTGATAGTCAGACACGCTTTTTGGTAAGAAGAACAGAATATGAGTCTTGATCTCTCCTCCAAAGATTTTAGGAGCAGTCTGAGGAGTAGAAAATAAAACCGAAAATAAAGCTTGGCTCTGCTATTCTCATTAGACCACAGAAGTCAGAATACCGCAGGACTGCTTTGAACAGCAAGCTTATACCTCCTTTCTCTTGCGTTCTTCCTGCACTTGATTCAGCTCTAGCATAAGCAATTTTTAGACCACTCCATAACATCAAACCAGTGCCAGCTCCAAGCTAAGAGCTGACTACATTTTAAACTTTGTTGCATTCATACAGTAGCTATGGAAAAAGGCCTCAAATATCTGAACACCTACCTGTTCAGTGAACTCTATAACCAGAGGCAACTGATTAGACTTGATGAAGTTCAGTAGGTTATCTTTCGTGAGATCCCCTTCAAAGTTGTTACGGCCTTCATCAAACTGCAGAGAGAAATATGGTCACCACATTTTCACAAAGTGTGAATCGAGGTTCTCTTCCTCCTGGCAAGCAGTCTTAAGTCACTCCCTAACAGACAGACAGACATCCAGCTTACATCGTAACACTGTTGTGCAGAAGCATGAAACCATTCATGAAACAGGCCACCAAGAAGGACTTTTTGTAGCAGTCTTACAGCACTGTAAAAGACATTAATTGGGTAGACCAGTGAGGAGCTTCCAGAGCACAGACAGCTTCCTGCTTACGAGTTCGCAGCACCAGAGTAGATACACACACATCAACTGGCCAGTGCTATGAAAGAAGTCCGAGAGCAAAGCCTCACCGTGCTGTGAAAGTAAGCAGTAGCTTACTGAGCTCTACACGGTTGGTTCAGCCTCTATTGTTAGAACAGACAGCACAAGTTCAACACATCGCACTATAGGTGCCAAATCCCTTTTTATATTAGACTAACACCTGCATCTGATCAGGATTCTCAGAACCCGCCCAACAGCCTGGAAAGGGAAATAGCTTTAAGGGAACACGAAGGTTAAAGAGAGGATGTGCAGAACAACACAGCAGTCCCATGGCACAGCAACCCTCAAGTTACTGGCAGGAGCAAGATAGTGGACTCAGATAACCTTCTATTAGAGGAAGCAAAAAAGTCACAGCTGAAAAGCTGAGCAAAACACTGAACATTTTAAAGTAGCTATGAAGTTACTTTCCAGAGTATTGCTCATGTCCTTAACACCTTCAAAGCAGTTGATTGAGGGTCTTAGGAAGCATGGATAATGCACACAAAGAATAAGGCAAGAACGCTGAGCCACAAGGGCCAACAAACCCTCTTGATTTAAACTCAGCTAACCACAGGACTCTGAGCCAAAGTCCAAAATCAGAACTGCTGGTAAAATAAAAGGCAGGTCAGTTCTTATGCCATTATATTTTGTTACCACTGGTGCTCATTTTCACCTTGGTTCGGGGGAGACTGGACACGTTTTAGAACTCTCATGGCACGCCACAATGACTACCAGTGTTAGAAGATAGTACATCAGATCAAATCCACACAATTCCATTTTGCTGCTTAGCCACCTAAGACTGTGGAACATACTGCATAGAACTAAGCATGTAAAAATGGGTAGCACAGGTAACAAATTAAACCCAGTGTGACCACCTGTTAGTGCTGGAAGTCCTAGCTGTGTCCTAGCCACTTAAGGCAACGTCCTCAGTTGCTCTGAACTCAGAGCCAGATGCTGCTACTCCCCACCGAAGAGACGGTTTTAACGGAACATCTCTATCTGGACTTGAGTGTTTGCAAGGATTTTTCTTAACTTCCCATGTCCTTTGACAAGTAGCTATTTCAGCCTGGTATTACCCATGAATAGAGTATACACAGGAATTACATACCAAAAGCTGTACATGCAAGAACAGCAAAGTACAGGTAGTAATGCAGCCAAGAACCAAATACTGCTGTTCTCCCCCAGCCCCGGCTTTCCCAGTTGTGAGATCCTAGCATCTCAAACTTGTCAGCCAGATAATAGCTGGATGGGGCTTTGAGCAACCTGGTCTAGGGGAAGGCATCCCTGTCCGTGACAGGGAGGTTCAAATTGGACTACCTTTAAGGTCCTTTCCAACCCAAAGGATTGCGATCCTACAATAGCATACTTGTACCCTTGGCCATACTAATCGGAGGAACCCTCTGACTTACTAACACCACAAAGCTAACTACAATTTCAGATGTGTAGTGAAATGAAACAAGCTATTTCAGCTGGAAGAAGAATAAAGTAGGAATTCATTAAGTTCTTTAGCCTGTCTTAGGCCAGACTGACAACTGTGATTAGATTACATGTATCGGTTGGAACCCAAAGCTGCACTCTACCCTACCCTGCTGCACGCGCCCATATGTGCGGTGCAACCCAACCTAAGGAACCTCAACTTGTCTTCTCAAACCTAAAATTTCATCCCCATGACTCGGCTTTTAATAGGCAAGACGACATCAGTAAGTTTATTTCCAATTCTGCAGATGACCAATGTCCCTTCACACATAATCCAACAGCCCCAGCCTCGTTAGCTGAAGCTGCAAATCCTCTTAGGAACTTTGCTGTAATCACTATGCAGCAGAACCCACGGCAATGAGAGACAGAACTCCTGGAAGCAGACATCAACTGACTGCAGAGCTCAGTAATGGGTGCATTTAAAGCAACTTCGTTAAGCCACAACCTAACAAAATATCACGGCAAGTCATCAAGAGCTTGGCTATCGTTCTGTTTAAGGCCTTTAAATCTCAAAAAGGGACACAGAAGACCTTGGTTACAGCCAGAAGTATTTTAAAGATTGCGTTGACCGTCACTGTGCTGCAGCCAGAAACTCGAGAAACAGGAAAGGGAAAGTGAAGAAACGTTCTGGATGCAAAGCTCAGCAGCCTCAAAGGCAACGCACAGCCAGGAAACTGCCGAGGCCGCCCTCTGCTGTCCAAAGGCCACTCCCCTGCCTACTGCACCCTGCCAAGGGACTCGGCTCCACTGCCCCCAAACAGGACCACAGGCTCGGCTTTTCCCGCCTCCTCCAGGCTCTGAGGCTTGGAAACTAGACTGACAGCACAGAATCTTCTGCAGTTTCATCCGGGAGCACCCTCTTAAATCTAATTCTATTTAGAGAAGAGGTAAGACAAGGAAAAAGACCCAAGGTGTGGGGGTCATGTTTGCACCAACCCATACCTTCTTGAAAAGAACCACTCCATCTTTGCTAAGCTGGTACTTGGAAAACACATCATCACTGGAGGAAATCCCAAAAGGAATGTCGTCCACAGATTCTGCTGCCAACAAAAACTCCTTTGCAGCCTCTGATGTCAAATCCTGGAGAATAAAGGAAAGTATTTCACATGAGACACAAACCAAAGCATAAACATCCCAGGGCTTACCAGCCAGAGAACTTGAAGATCAAGTAAGACAGGACGGCAAGTGTTTCACAACTTATGAGGAGCCTTCCCCAGCTGTCAGATCCCCATGGGACAGAAGCAGGAAAGGCGCTACACATACACAAGAGCCTCTGAAAGGGAAGCTCCAACTCTACCTTAAAGAAGCCAATGACAGCCACTTCGTTGGAGTCCACTAACGTCTCTGCTGCAGCAACATCTGTCAGGGTAGTTGCAGCCGGGCCAGTGCGTTTCTTCAGCCAGCTGACAATGTCATCTGCTTCTCTGCCAGCTACACCAGAAAGATAGAGAACACCAATTCACTTTTTATCCCCCAACTAAGAATACAAAAACCCTAAGTCCCCAGAGAGACTGCTCGGCAGCTGGCTGATAGCTTGGGAAGAACTGAGATACCGTTTACGCAACTCTTTCTTTCCCCTCCTAGCGTAATTAAGTGCATCCGTAATTGTCAAGTCACTGTACAAGGGCTCTCAGGAATCCACTCGTCTCACAACTGGTCTAGCCCAAGCACGCTCGTAAGCTTTGATCAGCAACAGAGAACTGCTGAGACACTGCTGCTGTTTCAAGGGAACGTGCCATGTTTTCCTTTCAAAATTCAGCGCTCCGCAGGTTATCCTCAGAGCCCTGAGCCACGGGGCTTAACGCAGCTCATCTCTGCTGCGCTTTAAGTCTTGGTCTCGCTTATCCTTTTGCCTCGAGCTTTCTGTTGGGCCCTTTACCCAGCCACCCGAGCGCTTTTTCCGTTCTTGGTGACACACGGGTTGAGCTGAGTCAAGCCGAGGAACAGAGCAGGCTCGGAACGCTCTGCTTGCCTCCAGCAGGACAGCCCCGCCTTCCTTCGCTCACCGTGCATCTGTCCCCACGTTCGCCGCCCTGCCGGGGACAGGCACCCCCCCGCCACCCCAAGCCTCGCACCCGCGGCCCCGTTCACGTGCCCTGCCCGGGCACAGCAGGCTCCGCTCCCAGGAGCTCGCCGTGGACCTTGTCCAGCCCCGGCCCCGGCGGAGCGGCGCCACGTGGGAGCGCGGGGCCGGGCGCGGGCCCGGTGCCACGTCGCCGCCCTCTGCCCCCGGCGGCGCTCACCTGTGTACTCGCGGGGGGCCGCCCGGTCGCCGTTGCGGAAGAACTTGATGGTGGGGTACCCGCGCACGCCGAACTGCTGCGCCAGCTCCGACTCCTCGGTGGCGTCCACCTTGGCCAGGCGGATCTCCGAGCCCTCCGCGCGCAGCTTCGCCGCCGCCTTCGCGTACTCGGGGGCCAGCGCCTTGCAGTGCCCGCACCACGGCGCGTCTGCGGCGGGGCGGGGCCGTCAGCGGCTCGGCACGGACCGCACCGGACGGCGCCGCGCCCGCCCGGCACCCCCGGGTCCCCCGCGGGTCCCCCCGGGCCGGGCCCCGCCCCGCCCCCCCCGGTACGCCCCCCCCGCCCCGCGCTCACAGAACTCGACGAGCAGGTAGCGGTGCGCCGCCAGCGCCTGCTCGAAGGAGGCGGCGCGCAGCACCAGGACGCCGTCCTCCTCCTCCTCCTCCTCCTGCGCGGGCGGCTCCGGCTCGGCGCGGGGCAGCGCGGGCGCGAGGCACAGCAGCAGCAGCAGCGCCACGATCGCGCGCGGCAGCGCGGCCATGGCGGGACGGGACGGGCCGGGACGGGGCTGCCGCGGCGCCGCCTCCGCTTATAAACCCGCCTCCCCCCGCCGCCGCCGCGCCCCATTGGCCGCGCCGCGCTAGCGCCGCCGCCGCCTGCCATTGGCTCGGGGCCGGCCGCGCGGCTCCCATTGGCCGGCGCGCCGGGCGCGCCCCCCGCCCGCCGCCGCGGGTTGGCCGCCGGGCCGGCCGCGCCGCCGCGGGCCGCCGTTGGTCCCTTTCCCCGCTGCGGCGGCCCCCATTGGTCGGCGCCGCCGTCTCGCGCGGCCGCCCGCGCCCAGTCGGCGGCCGCCCGCTCTCAGACGTGGCAGTGGGGCGGCCCCGGCGGGCGGCACTGCGCCTGCGCGCGGCCAGACGCGCGTGGTGGATTCTGACTGGGCCGCGGCCGCCGCCCCCCGACCCGGCCCGGAAGCGGAAGCGGCGCTTCCGGCGCGCGCCTCGCCGCCGCCGCAGGGCCCGCGGGCACGTGGCGCCAGGCCCCGGGCGGGCGGTCCCGGCACCAGGGGGCCGCTGGGGCCCCCCGGCCGCCCGCGGAGGCGCAGAGGGGCCCCAGGTGCCGCCGACGCCCGGCGGCCTCCTCACGGCCCGGGCACGCGGCAGCGGCGGGGCGGCCCCGCGCGGGGCCTGGGGACTGGAGGCCTCGAGCCCCGGCGCCCGGTGGGCGCTGGGCCCCGTGCGCTGCGGGGCCCGGGCTGCTGCGGGGCCCCTCCCCTCCCCCCCGCGGGGAGCGCGCCCGGCCTTTGGCTGCGGCGTTGGCAGCGGGCGGTTGGCCGAGGGCAGCTCCCGCGGCCCCGGGCGCCCGCTGATAAGCGCTGCAGCGGGGGCGGGTGGCGCAGGAGCCGGCCCCGCTGCCCGGCCGCGCCCTGCCGAGCTGCCAGCATGGCAACTGCTGGCAGGGAGCGCGGAGTCAGAGAACAGCCGAGTTGGAAGGGACCCGCAGGGATCAGCGAGTCCAAGGAGCAGCGAGATCTGCTCTTTGCTCTCCTTTCTTCGCCTCGCGAGGGCTGGGCCGCGAGTGCCCAAGGCCAGCAGGGCTGGGAGCAGGGAGCTCCCCACCTCTCCCCTGACAGCCCGGTCTCTCTGCAGGCGCTGCGAGCAGTTACCTTTCTGGGAGCTTTGGCTGGGAACAGAGCTGGGCGCCTTGCTCTGGCCCAGAAAGAGTCCAGGTGAACCTGAGGTGACGAAGGTGCCGTGAACGAAGCAGCCAGCACGCAGCAGCCAACACCTTGAGCACGCCACGCAGGGCTGCAGGCACAGGCACGTCCGGCAGCCAGGGTGGGGAATCAGCTGCTGCCGGAAAGAGCTCCTGTATTCACACTTGGCTGCCTTGGCCGGTTCCACACAAAAGAGTGTTTGGGAGCCGCTGCCCTGAACGAACGGCTCCCACCTGCAAGCGGGGCACTGGGGGATGCTCGCTTGTGTCGGGGCTGGGCTCTGAGCTGAGGCAGCTCGTGCCAGAAAAGCTTCACCCGGTGGTGCCGGAGGCAGGGTTTGCCAGCAGCCGGAGCGGCGTTTCCCGCTGCCAGCAGTTTGTGGGGTTCAAGGCAGCGAGCCGCTGCACTGCCACACGTCAGTGACGCCGGTGGGGCCCATTTGTGGGGCCGGGCTGCCGGTGTTTGCTCAGCAGTGCTGGCGAGGCAGACGGGGCCCTCTGACACCTTGGAGGTGCTGCAGCCCTCTTGTTCTCCTTTTGGGTGCTGGTGGGGAGCCTTTCCCCACAGAGTGTGGCATCCTTACGCCCACCTTCCAGCATTAAAGAACAAAGTACGAGTCTCTCTTTAAATCCCTCTAAACGCCCCTCTCCTGCTATGGCTACAAACACCAAAGTTGCACAGGTGGGGCACTGCCTGGCCCGGCCGTGTACAGGACGTTTCCTCTGATGTCTTGTTCCCTGCTGCGCCCATAGCCTGGGACAGAGCAGCCCTCGACTTCCAAACCTAACCAGCCAGCAGCGCAGGCGGTCCAGGCCCATAACGAGGGCTCTCCAGCACCACCCAGGGTTTAACGTCACCTTTCTCCCGACCTCAGCTGCCCCAGGCTGCCGTCTGAGTAGAGGTGCGTGCACCCTGCCACGCCCGGGGACCTGCAGCTCTGCAGCTTCACAGCGGCTGCCCTGTCAAAGCTGGAGCCGCTGCAACGCGAGCAGCCACCAAACCAGACAAGCAGCCCGGCCCCGCTGTTGTGCAAACGCAGAACCGAGGTTTACGAGGTGCATCTCCTGGAAAGGGCTGAGCCCTCTGCTTGGAAGCCACGAGCAGGGAGAATCCCGTGGCCCACCCAGGCACCACGCCTGCTCAGCGTGACCAGAGCCCTGCCTTGGGTCTTGTGCCCGTGCGCGGCGGGGGCTCGGCCGCCAGGAGGGAGAGCCCGGCCGGCGGCCCTGCGGCTGGGGCCGCGTCCTGGAGGAAGCTGGGCAGTCAGTGACCGCTGAGCCGCAGCAGCCCCCTGCATCCTCCCCCCCCCCAGACATCACGCCCCACCACCCCCATCACAGGACCCGTCTGACAGAAACGCCAACGCCCGGAGTTTGGAAAGACTTGCCAAAGGGCTGGAGATTGCATCAGACGGGATCCGGCCCTGACAGTAACTGCCCGCAGAGCGGCTGTTAGGGGCCGCCACAAGGAGCCTTTGTTCGTTTTATCGGCGCGTCTGGGCTGGCGCCAACGGACACCGGAGGGCGACGCCTGGGCTCCCGCTGCGCTGCCCCTCCTGCCCCACACCACGGAGGCTGCCGCAGCGCGTGGCCGGGCACAGCGTGCGGAGGGCGCGGCAGAAGCGAGGCGTGACGTGGGCGCAGGCCGCGCGGGTGCTGACAGCGCTTCCCCGCCCGGCTGCAGACGGCTCCTGCCCTGCCGAGCACCCGTCGCCGGCCCCGGCGCTTTCCTTCGGGTTCCGAGTGACATCGACTCCTCCAACCGCAGCCTCGGGCAGCCCTGGCGGCTTTCCGGGGCCAGAAGGAAGGGGCCTTTGCTATCAGCACAGTCGGTTCCCTCTTGTGTTTGGAGCTCTCACTTCCCGTTGCAAGTCCTTGAGCGCAGGAGCAGGGCTGAGCCACCTCTAAGGCCTCTGCGGTGCTGTGGCTCCTTTGAAGCGTTTCCCAGCTACCCCGGGAAGTTCCTTGCCCGCAGCACAAACGCACCGCGTGCTCTGTAAACCCCCGCAGGCTCTTATCGCACATCGCCTCCCCTGGGTTCTGTTGTCCCTCCGGCTGCTTCCCCCCTTCTCCCGACTGCGCGGGAATCACCTCGCTGGCGCAGGCAGGGTGCCGGCAGGCCAGGGCTCAGAACGCCCTGCTCTCAGCTGGCAGGAGGTGTCCCTTCGCTGCCTCAGAGACCCACCATTTTCCCTCTCTCCCCTTCTCACCCCTCATACTGCGGGCCATAAAGAATAGAGCGAGCAGCGACGTACAGATCTTAAACACAAGGCCTTGAGCGCAGCAAAGGATGTGGCAGCGTGGGCTTCTTGCCCGTTCCCCTCTGGCAAGGACTTCCCCGGATCCCCTTGCACAACACAGGCAACCCAAGGATTCCGCTCTTCTCCCCACCACGGGTGTTTGCAGCAATTGGCTCTGGAACAGAAGTTCTGGCACTTCCCACAGAGACCCAGAACAGATCCAGAACAGACAGCAGGCAGTCAGTTCAAAGATTTTATTTAACTGTCATAAAAGGAGAAGCAGACGATGATTCCAAACCTGTTAACCCGGGTCTAGGATTTACAGACAATATGCACCAAATCAAATTAACAAAAATCTCTCTAGGGGCAGGGCAAGGGAGAGTTAGAAGCAAAGACGTAGCTACGAGAAAGCCACATGTACTTGGTCCCAGTTCTAATACAACCTCAACGTGGGAAGATCCAAATAAGAGGGCTGCGGAGCTGGAACGTGCCTGCCGTCGGGGGCTCGCGGGCCCCAGAGGCCCCCGTCGCCCCGAGTGCCGTGTCAGCGCGGCCCTGGGTGGCAGGCTGGAGCGCTGCAGGGGTCTGCTGCGGGCTCGGGGCAGGGAGCCGAGTGTCAAGGCAATAAATACTGACAGGCCAGGCACAGATTTTAAAGGCAGAACAGATACATAAGGCATTAACCGCTTCTGAATACTTGTCCTTTGCAAGCTCTTTGTTGATCGCATCAGGAGAGCAGCTGCAGAAACAGACTAGTCCATCCTCAGCCCAAAACAGCCGGGAGGGCAGGTGCTGTCCTGGCATTTCAGTGCTTTGCAGCTCCTTTGGCTGCAATGAGAAGTCTGAGGTGACGGCACCACTGGTGACTCCCGCACCCACCCGCCTTGCAACCCCCTCTATGCCTCTGGAGGTACTGGGGCTGCCCAGAGTCCGGAGACAAACAGGGACAGGCTTCTGCCAGGCCAGCTCTGGACACTGGGAGGGATGGCCTGGGGAAGGGGCGAGATGTCACCCGGGGTGTCACAATGCCCTCCTCTCCGGAGATGTCCAGTCTCGGGTGAAGAATGGACCAGCAGCAAAGCAGGAAGTTGTGAATCTTTCCTAATACCCAGGAGGGGCGTGACCAAGATGAGTGCCATGCCAACAAACAGGGGAAGGGCGGGAGGCTTTTAAAAAGTGTAACAAGGGCAGGGCCCCCTCCCTAGAGGATACGTGTTACACATTAAGGCATCATGGTTACAGGGAACATCCACAAATGAAGGTGCCAGCGTACTCAGGACACTGACTGGGTGGAAGGGGCAGGCTGGACATGATTTTAGCCGACAAATAGATTCAGATAGCTGCCTGGCATCAAAGTTCTTCAGCTACTTGGAGGCAGTAGCTACCCTGAGCTGCGCACAGGAGAGCTAAGCACAGGATCCTACACCGAGTGTAGGGTCTCCCCTTCAGCACCGACCAGAATAAAGGAAGGTGAGAAGCAGCGAAGCGCCTGGCAAGGGAGCAAACGCTCCCACCTCTGTGCTGGAACAGCGCGGCCCTGGGACGAGCAGCTGGAGATCAGATGCAGACAGCACGGTTTGCCCAACGGATTCAGTGATTCTCTGGGGAGGGGGCACATTACAAAACCGAGCGCTCTGGTCAAACTTGAACAGGGGATGGAAGGTAAGAGGGTTCCAATGTCAGCACTTTGGTACAGGGAGGGATTTCTACGGTAGCCACTGTCTGATTCACGCTCTCTGGGGGTTGGCTTTGGGAAGGGCTAGTCCTTCCAATCCTTCTTGATGGTCAGGTTCCACTCCCAGGACAGGTGGTCAGTCTTATCATCATCTGTGAATTTGGATTTGATGTTGTAGCTGCCCCGGGCCAGCATGCCCTTGGGGGCTTCTTCCATGGGGGTCAGGAACTCGTACTCCTCTGCCCGGGGGCCGTAGCTCCCAACCATGTATTCAGTCTTGTCAACTAGGAGGAAAAACAAGGTATGTAGGGAAGCTACTTAACGGCTTCCCCTGCATTGGGGGCAAATGAAAGCAAATGAAAGGTCTCTTACTCCTACAACAATTCACGAACTGTAAAAGGATCTGCGAGAACAAGAACGTCACCCACAATTAGCAGCGCCATTCGCTCCAGAACCAGCTCCTGCAGACAGCGACACCCCCACACCAGTACCGCTGTCCGCACACAATTGATCTGTTCACCTCCAGGCTCCAGGACCACAGGCTGCCGCCGCCCTACCGCAGGCCTGGAAGCCTTCACACGCTGCCACAGTGCCACAAGCGGCACAGACGTGGCCGTGCTTCCCGCTAAAGACCGCCTCCTCCCACCGTGAGCAGCTGGGGCAGCAGACAAGCCCCCGCCACAGCAGCGGAAAGCGCTGGGAGCCTCACACGAAGCAGTACCTGAGCCACAACGAAGCACTTACTTTTCACTCCTTTCCGGAACGTGTGCTGAATATACTTCAACCCTGACACAATCTCCCTGTTAACCTGCAGAGACAAGCAAAGGCTGTTGAAGACAGATCTCTTCCACACGCTGCCCGCCCCACCCACAGTGGCCTATTTGCTCCATCCCAATCGTTTTGGGGCTCGAGTACTCCCTGTGCTGGGACTGCAGTAGCCAGATGCTCCCAAGTTCGCTGTTGTTCACTTTTCAGATCTGAATTCTTACCCTAAAGGAGATTTTTATCCGGTATTCCACACCCTCCTTCAGCACAAACGCCTGCTTCTTGTAACTCTCCAGGTCACCTACAAAGAAGGGAGATGGTGATTCGGGGTCCCTTTCTGTCATGCTCTGGGATGGATTTAAGTTGCAAGAGGTGCTCAGGACAGGATGTGCAGCAGCTGGGGACTGGACCCCTACTGCACGCGCAGCGCACAGTTTATCCTTTTATTTGTGTGTTTCAGGACTCAGCTTGTTACACTGCTCGTGCTACCCGAGGTGGGCAAGCAGCACCCTACGACAGGGAGCCACAGGCAGCAACGCCGGTCATTCACGGGCGTCACTTTGTAATGTCTGCCCCAAAGCTGTCACCATCTCCAAGCTGCCTTTGGCGTCGCTGTGCTGGAGGACAGCTGGCTCCCCCCCCCGGCAGCTCACGCATCCACGAAACCAGGGCAGGCAGTGGAGTGGAAGCAAAAGGCCACTGCTGAGACGGGGGAGCTCGGACACAGGCGGCTGGGCTTGGAGTGGGGAATCCTCTGTGGCCGGGGCGCTGGCTCTGCACCCAGCGAAGGGGCAGGAGGGCTTGCCCACCGCGCCACCGGTGCTTTGGCAGCACCTTCTGGAAGGCCCCACATTAAAGCAGCTTTGACCTGGGAGAAGGGCTGACTTCGTTTCCCAGCTCACCCGTCAGGTCCAGCTCCAGGGGGCCGGGAGCAGTAGCGCAGACCAACGTCAGTTTGGTCACCACCACATTTGGAGCGTTAGGGTCTAGAAGGCACAGAAAAAAGCTCTTAAACACCCATCCCTCACACCAACCAACCCACTGCTCCTCCCAAGGCAGCTTTTGAAAAAGCAAGAAGAGCAGCAAGGGCTCCTTGCCGTGTTCTGCCCAGCCCAGTCTCTCCCCGAGCATCTCCCCCTCAAGGCAGAAGGGGAACCCCTCCGTCCAGGCTCACCCGCAGACACGGTGACGGCACCAAGCAGCGCCTCCTTGTACTTGCGCAGGCTCTCATCATCCTTGTCCAGCTCCTGGATCTCCTGGATGCTCTTCTGGGCAGGTGGCTTATAGTTGACAGAGTGCTCATCCTCCTCGTTCTCAGCTGCAATCTGGGCCAGCTGCTCTGCCGTTGGCTCCTGCTCTGCCATCCTCACACACGCGACTTACACTGAAGGGAGGAGAAGTGAAACTGCAGCTACCCGCCAGCGCCGGCTCCGTCCCGAGGGGCACAGCCCGGCAGCACACATCAGCCTTCCCGGCACGGCCCCGTTACCCCACGGGCTCCCTCTCGCGCCGGGGCCCTTCTCGGGCTGTCCCTGGGGGTCTGTCAGGGACACATCCCTGCCAAGCGCCAGTACCCCGCAGCCTGGGCGGACTCCTCCGGTAGCTCAGCTCTCACGCTCAGCCCACGCAAAAGAAAAACATCGGCCTCTGCATTTCGTTCATCAGCTGGAACAGGCAAATACCCCAAGCCATAGGAAAAACAACTCCTCCACAAGAACAACAGGAGGAAGCTTTCCCTCGCGATAAACCCGAGCCCGGAGCAAACCCGGCCCAGTTCTGCCTCTCCAATACGGCTCCAGCTGAGAACAGGGCTCTGCGCCACCACAGGTCCAAACGCCCGCAGCCCTGGCTGCTCTCCCTTCCCCAAGAAACGCCGACTTGTTAACGAAGAGCCGGGCCTACGCCCACGGCGTGCCGCACGGGCAGCGCGAGGTCGGCCAAGCACCGCTCTCTCTTCCCATCTGAGAGCCGGCTGACAGCAGCACACAGCTCGGCTGCTCCGTCTCTCCCCCCGTGCCCCCCGAAGAGGGCGAGAAACCCTCAGCGCCGCCGCTACTCACCCCGCTCGGAGCGGGTTTCACAGCGACGCGCCCGGCCGTGCAGGTGCCGGGGCCGTCGGACTCCATCCGCGGCCTGAGCCTGGCAGCGGCCAGAACGGCGCGGAGCTGCCCCTGCGCTCCTCGTTCTTAGCCAGAAGTATCAGGAGCGTTCCGCCAGGCCGACGGCTCGGGTGGCACCTCGCACGTCTCGCGCATCTCCACCGGAGAGACGGCAGCGCCGCCAGCAAACGCGCAGGGCAGAGGAGGGAGGGCGGGGGGGGCCGAGCCCAGCCGCAGAGCCCCCGGCCCGAAGCCCCCGGGGGCGGGAGGTGCTGCCGGGGCTCTTCTCGCCCGCAGCCAGACCTGGGGGCGGTTCCGGAGCTGTCCCGGGCCAGCCGTGCTCCCCCTGCGGAGGCTGGCGCGCCTCTTCGGGCAGCCGGAGGGCGGCAGGCTCGTACGATGTAACCGCTGCTCCCGGGCGTGCAACGCGACCGCGGTTCGCCGCCAGGCTCGGGGCGGGGAAGGAGCGACGGGTGTGAGGTCACCCCGGGGGCTCCGGGTCTGCGGGGGGAGCTCTGCCCGGTACGGCCCCGCACCTCCAAGCCCCAGCAGCCCGCGCCCACCCCGCACCTCACGGCGAGCGGCCGGCCCTCCTGCGGGGGTTCCCCAGAGCCCGGCGCGGGATCTCACGGAGACCTGTACGCAAAAGGCCGCCCAGCTCACGCCGCGCGCCAACAGCTGGCTGCATTTCACCCCGGTAAATCCTGCTCGAACCCAGCCACTTCCTTCGGGCTCCCGTCCAAAAAAGCTCCCAGCCTCGAAGGCTCCCAGAAGCGTTCAGCGGCCGCTCGCTCGAGCATTCGTTCCGCTGCTTCGGCCCCTTCCTTTGCCCCGTGCCTCGGCCGCACAACGCCCGGGCGCTGCCGACTGCTGGCAGCCGAGTCCTGGGCCCCGGCACGCCCCCGACAGAGCGAAGCGGCGCATCGGTTTGTCTCCCGCGACCGCAGAGCTGCCACCCGCCACGCAGCTCCCTGAGGGGCAACGGGGGCGTCGTCCCCGCACGCCTCCAGCGCCCAGTCCTCGCCCGCTCCTCTGGGGTAAGCTCTCCCACAGGGCTTTTCGGCGACCACTACGCCACGGAAGGCACGGGGGAGAAAAAAAGTAATAAAAGCAGCTCGTAGTTGCTTTTCTGTGCCCGTAACCTTCACCCCGCGAGCACGAGCTAAAGAAAGCCGTGCCCATCGCTGCGCGGGTGGTACAGAACCGGCCCGGCCCTCGCGGGACCTCAGAGACCGCGGCAGCCCTCCGGGGGTGGAAAACGGCTCCCCCAGCCGACGCGGAGCCCCCCGAAAGGGCATTCCAGGCAGCAGCCCAAGCCAGGGCCCAGCTCCGCCAGGAAGCGCCGGAACACCGCCACCGTGCCTCCTGCGCCCGGCCTCCCGGCAGCAGGGCCCGGGCAGGCACAGAGCCCCCCGCGGGGCAGGCTCAGGGCCCCTCCGTGGCAGCTCCTCCCGGGAGCCTCCTCCCGGCGCGCGGCCGCTTCCCAAGCCCTGGGCCAGAGAGGAAGGAAGGAGACTCCCGGTGGCGCGAGAGCCTTTCTGGGGGCCCAGCCTCGCCCTTCAGGCTTCCGGGACAAAGCGTTTATTGCTGCTGCGAGCAGTACAGCAGGTCTCCTCCAGGTGCCTGCCAGAGGTGCCCGCCCGCCCGCAGGGCGCCCCTTCGGTGCGGAGCTGGTGCCTCCGCGGCTCCCGGAGGCTGCGCTGCCCCTGCCCCCGCTCACAGGAGGGGGCTCCTCGGCGCCGGGGGACCCCCAGGAGCATCTCGGGAAGGAGCCCAGGCTCCCCTCGGATCCCCGCGGGCCGCAGGGGCCTGCAGAAGACAGCGGAGACCAAGCCGCTGCCCTCCCGTCCGACATCCGCGCTCAGCCGCCCAGGAGCCAGCAGCAGCGAGTGCGAGAGCCCCACCTGGTGCCGCACAGAAACACCGCTCGGGAAGTCACTGCGCTTCCACACAGACAGCGGCAAACGGCGACGTCTGCCCAGGCCGGAACCGAGACCCCAGGGCGCCAGCGGCAGGAGCTGCTCGGAGCCCCCTCGGCTGAGCTGTCTCGGACGTCCGCGAGGCCGCTTCGCGGACCTCGTGGATGCTCGCGCAGGCACGGCCGTGCCGCGGGGCGATTCGGGCGGTCCCCACCCTTCCTTCGTTCCCTGTGGGCGCGGGAAGGCCGCGCGGCCACCCGGCAGCCCCCCGGGGATCCCATCCGGCCAACGACCGCTTCCGCGGCGTTACCCGCCCCCAGCTCGGTTCGCCGACCCGGTTCGCCACGGGGCTGCGCGAGCCGCGGGAACGGGAAGCGCCCGCTGCTGGCACCAGCGGGGCCGCGCGGCCGGCGGCGGCGGGAGGCGGCGGCCGACGGCGGGGCCGGGCACGGAGCGGGGCGGGCGGCAGCCGGGCCCCGCCCCCCGCCGCTGCCCCCAGGGCCTCGGGGCCAGGGGAGCCCAGGCACCGCCGCCGCCCCTCCGCGCGAGGCCCCGCCGAGCTCCCGCCGAGCCCCGGGGCCGAGCCCCGGCGCCAGCTCGGGGCGGCCCTGCCGCCGCCGCCGCCGCCAGGCGCCCCGCAGCCGGCGACGCGGTCCCGGGCTCTGCTCGCGGCTGACCCCCGCGAGGCACCGGCCGGCCCGCGAGGCCCCCCCAGCCCCGCGCTCGGGAGCTGCGGCGCGCCCCCGCCGAGCCCCGCCCCGCGCCCCCTTCGCGCAGCCCCACGCGCAGCGGGCTCCGCTCGGCGCCCTGCGGCGGGGACGCTCCCCCGGCACGGCCCCCGCGGGTCGGGCCCGGCGCCCCCACGGCGCCCTCACGGCCGCGGGGCGGGCGCTCGGCGCGGGCGGGGCCCTTCCCCCTCGCGGAGGGGGTCCCGGCTTGCGGCCCGGAGCACGGAACCCGCCGGGCCCGAGCGGCCGGGGGTGCCGGGAGCCCCGCGGGACCTCCGGCGCTCGGCTCCTCGCCCCCGGCTGCCCCCCGCGACGGGGCCCGGCCCCGGGACGCGGCTTCCTCCCCAGCCCCGTCAGCGGCGCCCCTGCCGGCGGAGCGCTCCCGGCCGGGGGGGGGGGCGGGGCCGCGGGGAGCTCCCCGGGAGCGGAGGCGCCGCCCCTCCCCCCCCCCCCCCCCGAAGGTCGTTTGAGGGCGCTCGGGGCCGGGCCCCCCCCCCCCGGCCGCTCCCGTTCGCACGGCGCCGAGCGGCGGGGCCCGGCCGGGCCGCAGCGGGCGGGATCCAGCCCCGCGTCCCCCGCCCCGCCCCGCCCCGCTCCCCGCCGCCCCCCCCCCCGCCCCGTACCGGCCCTGCTCCCGCTCCGCTCCGACACCGCCGCCGGGATCCGCCCAGCCGCCCGCGCACCCCCGCACTTCCGGGCCACGCCCGTCACTTCCCGTTACGCCAGGGCGGGGCCCGCGCCTCGCTTCCGGCCCAGCAGCCGCGCGCCCATTGGCCCGGGCCGTGCGCGCGCGACGGGAGGCGGGGCAGCGCGGGGGCGGGGCAGCGCGGGGGCGGGGCACAGAAGGGGCGGGGCACAGAAGGGGCGGGGCACAGAAGGGGCGGGGCACAGAAGGGGCGGGGCACAGAAGGGGCGGGGCACAGAAGGGGCGGGGCACAGAAGGGGCGGGGCACAGAAGGGGCGGGGCACAGAAGGGGCGGGGCACAGAAGGGGCGGGGGCGGGGCAGCGCGGCGCGGGCGCGGGAAAGGCGCGCGGGGCGCGGCAGGCAGCAGGCGGCAGGGCTCTAGACACGGTTCTAGTTTATTACGGCCGAGGCGAAAAAGCCACCCCGGCCGGCAGGCAACCAGTAAAATGTATCCCAAAATAACTCGGTACAAAACGGGTCTGCTTCGGCATTAAAAAAAACCTTTACACGAGGTTAAAACCTAGCCCAACCAAAAGGAAAACGATCCCGTCCTCGGGGCCGGCCGCGGCCCTCCCGCGGCACCACGGAGCCGGGCGGCCGCAGCCCCCCCGTGCGCCGCGCCGCGCCCGCCGCTTTAGCTGGTGTCCATCTGCAAGAGAGGAGAGAGGAGCGCCGTCACCGTCACCGCCCCGCCGTCACCGCCAGCCCCCCGGCGTCACCGCCCCCCCCCGGTACGACACCTCCCGACCGGGGCCAGCCCGCTGCCCTTGGAAGAGTTCGGGCAAGCTCCCCGCACTCCCCGCCCTCCTCCTCCACCCAAATCTTTCTCAGACGATATTGAAGCATCCCGGGTTCCAGAGAACACCGCCCCAAAACACGTCTCCATGCCAACGTCCTCTGGAATTCGGCCCGCTCCACCCGTACCGCTGCCCCAGCCGTGTCCCGTTCCATCGGCGCAGACAGCAGGGTTCAGAGCGCACCGGGCGCACGTTTAACCTCGCTTCTCTATCAGGATTTTAACCCTGCTGCGGCACGACACCCGGGCTCATTCTGAATGGCACAACGTGCGTTGCTCTGTTCGCCTCCTTCTGCGCTAGGGACCTGCATGCTGTGATCAGCGTCGCTGACTTTTTCCTCTCGGCATCCGAGGCACTTATTTCACTTTTTTTCCTTCTGTTTTTCATTTTTCCAGCCCATTCTCTCCCTGGGCACTGTTACACAGCTATCGCTCATCCCAGCTGTTCTGGCTACAGACGAGCCTGGCCTACGCAGGCCCTACCGAGTCTGGGGACGCTGGAAAGGGGCCGTTTCTTATCAGCAGCAGTACTTCTGGAGAGCTACGGTAACTAGAGGAACAGGGCAATGCTCGGCTTTGGACGGAAACTATTTTGGCCCTGAAGGCTGAAAGAGGATTCCTCCTTGCAGCCAGCTCTGGGCCGCCCGTGTTTCCAAGGAAGCGATGCCGCGGGGCAGCTGCGCACAGCGCGCAAGCAGCACTTACCCTGGCATTGTAAGCATCCAGCTGTGCATCTAGTTCTTCTGCAGAGAGCTGCTGTTTGGAAGTTCTCCCAGCTCCTCTGCCTCTCCCTCTGCTCCCGCCACGACTACCTCGCCTGTTGCCTCCTCCACCACCAAATCCTCCTGAACCACCACGGCTTCTGGTCATGCCACCTCTGTTTACACTGCGATTTTTAAAAGGCGACCGTTACAGCGCGCTCCGGGTAACCCACGCAGGCACTCAGAGTTTGTAGAACGGGAGACGAATCCGTGCTTCCCGCACAGAGGGGGGCTAGGCCAGCTCCCCCCCACGCTGACCCACACGGCCGCTCTCGCGGCAGCACGGCATCTCACCTCTGTGCCGGTCTCCTCTGTGTGTCGATCTGTGACGTAACCAGCTGTATGTTCATGGGGCGCCCTGGGGAAAGGCAGCCGGTTACCTCGTGAGCGTGACGGGCACGCAGATCCCGGCCACGCGGGGAAACACGCCACAAACAGCCGCGCGGACTCACCGTCCAAGGGGACTCCGTTGTACTGCTTCATAGCCTTCAGAGCATCTGCCTTCCTCTCGAAATGCACGTCTGCTGTCCCTAGACTGCGGCCAGATCTGTCATAGTGCACTGCCGCCTTCTTCAAGGTCCCAAACTCCGCAAAGAGTTCCTGAGAAACAGAGAGAGAAGAGAGCACGCTTCCGTCAGCGCTGCAAACGCTGAGCAGCCCCGACGCAGTAGAGGCAGACCCCCCCCACTTGCTGTCAGGAATTACAGGGGCTTTCCGAGCTTCCCTGACAACTCAGAGAAAGCACCCCTGGGAGACGGGAACCCGGGCTGCCGGAAGAGTTTCACACAGGAGCCACCGGTGGCAAAACCAAACAGGACTCCCTGTTCACCACTCGCAGGGCGCACGCACGGTGTCAGCAAAGCAGCCTCAAGGGACGCGGGCCTGTTTCTTTTCCCAGGGACGCCGCAAGTCTTTCTGTCACGGCTGAATCAACAGAGCCACTGTTTTAAGGTTTATCCAGGCCCTAATCCATTTGTCTAAGGAAGAACAATCTATCGGAATGCAGGCATCTGTAAAATAATCACCATTTCTACGTGCTAGACTCCCCCCCCGCCTTAAAGCTTTGCTAGACCAGGCGCAGTTTAAAACCACAGTCCCGGCCAGAGCTTAGGAAAACAACCCAAAAACCGAACTTGGGAAGAGTCCTCTCCGCAAGTGCTTCACTCGCTACCACAAAGGACGGAGAGAGGCAGCTACGGAGCCACCTGGTTCGTTTCACAGGGCCTACGTTCAGCGCATCACCTAGGGACGTATCGTCCATCCCGTGCAGGGCGCTGCTACGTGCCGTGCTGCCAAAGCTCAAAACCCACAACAGAACTGCCGCGTCTCCCAAGTGGGCACCGCAGGCCGCCTTTTACGTTGTACGCTGCAGAGCCTGAACACCACTCCGGCCGTCTTGCAGTCGCTACCCAAGCGTTTGGAAAGAGCGCTATAAATCTTCTTTCGTTTCGCCAGCCCGCAGCACTTCAGGCGATCTTGCCGGCGAGCTCCTCCCTCGCGTTCGTTTACTGGACACGAACATCAGCAAAGCGCTCGCAATCAGCTCTCGGAGCGCGGCGCGGGAGGGGACGCTCCGCTCCTCGCCCAGACGCGACCCCTCTCGCTGCGCCACGGCCGCAGCACCGAGCAAAGCGCACGCGAGCCCCTTCCAGCTCCCTCCTGGCAGCGCTCGCTGAGCCGTGCGGCCACGCTGGTGGCACCATCAGCACAGGAACAAAGGAAACAATCCGCGCCTCTCCGGCAGCGCGACGTTACGGACGGGTAGCGACAGAGAGGTGCAAACACGTCCGTCAGCTTTGCTGCTAGGTAAGACGCGTGGAAATTCGTCCGCTCCTGCAGCCCAAGCCAACAGCGGAAGA